>NC_052633.1:10935431-11235431 GCF_016161935.1 Mauremys reevesii | reverse complement strand
CGAGCGTGCATGGGATGCCCATATACACACAATTATCTCACAGATATACCCACAAATTAGAGCCACTCATTATCGTCATCTCATTAGATTACACTTGAGCGTAAAATCGTAAGCCAGGGTAAATATGCACAGCTCCGGTGAGGACTTTTGTGGAGCTATCCACATTTACACCTGCTGAGGACTGGGCCCGTAATCATCAGATATGAATTACTCTTCATAACGATTCAGAGTCACTGTTTTGCAATGTGATGTTAGCCCTGTAGACCTGCATTCCCTATGCTTTAAGGTTAGCAAAGGTGATTTTATAGGAAACTTTTGGCTTAAGACTGATGCAGCTTGTGCAATACGCCTATGCAACACTTCAAGAAAATTCCTGTTCTGCTTACCATAGTTTTATAGTTATTTGGGTTAGATTGTGGCTTTACAGGCAGGCCTGAGCAAGAACAGGTTCCTAAACCATGATGCACCAGGAGAAACCCTGGGAGACACTGTGCATTAGAAATACCCCTCTAAGTGACAGGTTCTTCCTTGCTTTCTCCTTGCTGCCCAAATATTACTCTGTCACTGTCCTACACCTGCAGGCCAGCACGCAGAAGGATGGACCAAGACTCCGCCCATTGCCCACCCAGCTGCTCTCGGGAGTGAGCAATCGGCTGTGTAAGCCATGCTTACTTTTGCATACCTGGTCCCAAGGTCTAGTGGCCTACAAAAGGGTGTAAAGCAGGTTCTTACTCCCTCGCTCAGGCAAATGCTCTAAGTTAAAATCTAGCCCTCTAAAACCACCTTTGCCCTCTAGCTCTAGAAATGAGGTCTATGCAAAACATTTTTCAAAGATTCGCTAAAGGCAAACAAACAAAGAAAAAAAATGATTTTGCTTAGGCCATTTTTAGTGAAAGAAAACAAAAGCATGGCATTGTGGGGGATTGCATATTTTGGCAGCATTTTGGGGGACTGCGTATTTTGGCATCTGATCCAGCTAGCTATTTCTTAATAAGAGGGGCGCTCGTCCTTTTCTGGAATCTAGATATCCCCAGAGTTCCCACAGTAAAAGGTGCACACAGCAGAAGATACTAGACGTGGGTGTGGTGGTTGTTTTGTTTCTTCTGTGAAATTAAATACGTACTGGTAACAGCGGTCTCAACCAGAGGGAGGCTCTCTCCGTTTTGACTCTGAGCATAGACACTAACCACATACTCGACTGTGGGCTGCAGGCCCTCGATGGTAGTTTGGGTTTGATCTGCAAGGAAAAGACAACACCAGGATAATTTGGAATAGAGAGATGATTTTGTGTATTAAGCCTAGATCTTCAAAGGTATTTAGGTGCCAAACTCCCATTGAAATCAGTCCCCTTGGAGCCACGTGGCAGACAAGGGAGCAAAGTCATAGTCAAAGCTGTGTGTTGTGGCCTGGTGGAGGTAAAAGTGGCTATGCAGATTGTCTCCTGCCCATCGCTGCAGAAAGTCTGTGTGGGTTGCTTGGGGAAAGCGGGAGGGGCCAGGAAAAGGAACCAAAGCAATATCACTGAAGGACTCACATGCCCCACGCTACTCGCTATGTAAAAACCAGGGACTGGTCAGTGTAGCTCTGTCTGGGAATTCTACTGGAGAGGGCAGAGAGATTCAGTCACCAGTGGTCACATGGCAGACCTGCTGCCTTTGCTGGGTGGCTGCTGAGAACCCACAGAACTGGGGCAGGGTTTTCTCTGGCTCGCCAACCTTTTCAGCTTTTTCCAGCTTCCTGGCCTAGTCCCTTGCATGGAACGGGCACAGCTCACTGCAGAGCTTGGGGAGGTGGGAGGAAGCAGGGGGGTAACACAGCCAAGCAGCTACACATTCATTCCCATGGGGAATTCTGACTGCGTGCTTCGAGTCGTGGGCCTTATTTTTAAAGCTGGACCAAACTTTGGTCAATTTGCCTTGCTGCGGTACTGAGCAAAGGTACTGAACTGTGGCCTAAGACCCGCTGCGATGCCAAACGTCAGCAGAGTCAGACTAGACTGGCCGAACCTGGCCTGACTCATGTATACCAAGGCTCCTTCAGCCTGCTCCAGAGCCCTTCAAGTGAGTGTTACTCTCTTCATACCCACTCGAAGGCCCCTTGAGGCTGCTGGAGCCCTGTGATCAGTCTCTCCACGTTAGAGAAACAAAACAAATGCAGCCAGATCTTCACCACTTTTTGGAATGGGATTGAACATTAACCTGACCAGAGCAGCAAACAGCCTTGAGAGCTAATCTCAGCACAGCTGGTAAAACACACTGAAATGTCCCAGAGGGCAAAATGCAAAGTTATCAGAAGAGCAATTAAGCCAACATGCTCTGGCCGAGAGGGAAATCTTCCCCAGGCACTCTCAAGTGACTCCCCCGGGGGTTTAAGAAGTGGTGCCGAAGGACTCCAGGCAATTGGGGCGAGATCTCTAGGGATGTGATGACATACTCACCTGCAGGGACAGTTTTCGTTTTCATGGGCCCATGGCCATCCTTGGGGACGCTTGTCACTCGGTAACCCGTGACCGGAGAAGTTGAAGGCAGCCATCTGACACTGATGCTGCTATCCTGAACATCGGTCACTTGCATCTGGGATGGCGTGTTAATCTCTGCACATTGAAAAATAAGCCCTGTGAGCATCTGCAATGCAGAAAGTCTCCTTTGCTCACGGTATCCCATGTCCATAGGGCCCCCTGTGACCTCCCACCTGCAACTTCTTCTGCTTTTCTTCTTTTAGACTGTTACTGGTTTTTTAATGGAAAAACCCATGCTGCTCTGACTTATTATTTGTACCATAATAGCACGTATTTTTATTGATCACAGTGGTGCCTGTGAATGGAACCCCATAGTACAGACAGAGCACTCGACAGCCTCTGTTCCAAGCACTTTACAATCTGACTGGGGTCCCAATGAAGAATCATATTTCAGGCCCATAGTGCTTTGCTCCCTACATCCAATACCCATTAAGGGCAGTGGAAGTCTTTTAAAAGGGCCATTAAAGAGATTTTCCATGAGTTTCAACGGGAGTTGGCTCAAACCTTATGCAAACAACTATCAAAAGACCATCTTTGCCCCAGAAAGCTCATCAAGGGTAGTTCCTATTAGGGTCAGAGAGTCCCTACGTGCTACAGTGCATTAAAAATGCCGGAGGTAAGATGCAGACAGAATAGTCATCCTACATCAAACAGCCAAGTGGTTTGACACCCCATGTGCGAGGAGCCAGCCTTTGCTCGGTACGCTCACTCCAACAAAGATGGATGTTAAATGGTTCCCCCCAAACAACAAGTCCACAACTCCGGTAAGTTTGTTTAGTCTTCGTCTAAACTCCCCTCTCCAAAAGCCACCATCCCATTTTGTAACATTATGAACACGATGGGCCAAATCCATCTGGAGTGGAACTCCACCAAAGCCAACAGGCCCATCACTCACACCTGAAACGGAGGACAATTATGAGATAAACCAGAAGCTAGTAGCGTTGTCCATGTGTCTCACCTGTTTTGTACGTGACCGTGACTGGCTTGCTGCTGGCGGGGCTGTCTCCACGGCCCGTCACTGCGTACACCGTGATGGTATAATCTGCTGCGGGCTTAAGGTCGTTGATGGTGGCAGTGGACATGGTGCCAGGCACGGTAAACTCCTGGACAGGGCTACTGCCACCTGGGACAGCGGGTAAGAAAGAAAATGCTGATAATTACTCACGTTTTAAACAAAAAGCAAGGGATGAGCTGAAGTCAGTGGAAGACTCCCATTGATTTCAATGAGATTTGGGTCAACCCATAATAAGTTGGAAAGACCTTTTTCACCCCAAACCAAGAGGCAAATGGGAGGCCCATGGATCTTCCAGTGCAATGAATGGAGTTTCTGGATGTGGTAGCAAAGATGATTTGCCCCACCTTTAAAGTTCAGTCATGATATTTGCTTCTCTCAGTGCATATCCATCAGCACACTGCCTCCGTCTGAGTTCTCAGAGCATGCTGCATGCTACAATCATCAATCAGATTTGCCCTCACTATTTGCTGCAGTGTTTAAATGGCCCAAACTTAAAGCTTCACACTTGTAGAAGTGGTAATATTAGATCACACTGACCTGTTTCACCGTAGGTTATCCTATAGTATCTAACTGTAACTGCAGGAGCATCCCAGGAAATCACCAGGCTGGTGGGGCTAGTGGCAGTAACTTCCAGGTCCCTTGGAACATCGGAAACTAGAAAAGAATTCAAGGTTAAAAAAGAAAATTAAAAAAAAACATTTGACACTCTCCAGGTTCCTGTTACTCTACTTACACTGGAGGCTGTTGCTACTAACAAGTCTTTCCAGAGCCCACAGTTTGCCGTCAGGTCTCTAGGTGACACATCTGGCTAAGAGCCTGAATCCAGCGGCTATGGAAAGATTGCTATTGACTTCTGTGGCCACTAGATTGAGCCCTAAATGTGTCCCTCCTGCAGAAAAACCTAGGGGAGCGGGAAATTGCCCAGAGAACTCGTTTCTGAAGGCTACTTCCCTCGGTGGGAGGGCTTTGATGCCTCCCATTGGAGGGCAAGAAGAAAGGCCTCAAACCTCATGGATCTACCAGCCCAGGAGCTAACCGGCGCTCCCTGGGTTTTTCCTTTGCTTTGGTAGCACAACGCCCTGAGGCAGACTCACCACAGGGTCATTTAAAACAAAAGAATGTGCACAATGGACATTGGCTTGAGCGATCTGAATTAACACTTAGCCTCTTCAGAAACTCCTTTGTATGATAAAATGCCTTGTCTCCTTAGCAGATAGATGTGCTTTGTGCCTGATCTTAAGCTCATGGGAATCAGTGGGAGTCTGTCCATTGAACTCAGAGGCCTTTGAATCAGGCCCTTTCTCCTCTAGCCAACTTTCTGCTCTGCTGTCAGTAGTTCAGATACTCGCCAGCCAACCGGAAGGATTCAGTTTAACAACTTGTCGAGATGGGGCAGGAGAATTTCAATGTACATTTTGTCTGGCTTGTTTCCGAACTGACCTGTAGTTTGCTGGCCAACCAAGGGCAAGCTCTCCTCTCTGCTGTTGATAGCAATAATGCTGACCACGTACTCTGAGCCTGGGGCCAGGTTAGTGAGGGTGATGGAATTCCGAGAAGGTGGGACGCGGTCTTCCCTGGGCCTGGTGCCGCTGTGTTCCAGATGGTGGCGAATTTTGTAGCCGGTGATAGTGGCACGAGGAGCAATCCAGTGCACAGTGAAAGAGTTGGCAGTTATATCCGAAAAGTCAATGCCAGTTGGAGAATCAAGGCCTGGTCGGGGCAGGAGGATACCCAAGAAAAGGGACATTCAGCTTATTTGAACAACAGATACATTTATTTTGAAATGATGAGGGATTTCCCCAGCCCCACCCCACAGTGGGATTTCAGAATCCTGCTTGCACTCCTGCCAAACACTGTTCAGCACTGAACCTATAAATATGTAATGATCCAGATCATACAGTGGCATTAAAAATCCACAGGAAAGTAATTGCAAAAATGGAATCTCCTCGCAAGGTCAGTCCACATCTGGAGTCCTCTGAACTTGAGGTATTTGACAATTTTAAATGTTTGCCCAAACAAAAACACCCAGCCCTGGTTTCAGAGAACAGAAAAAGCCAAAGTACAAAAACATCCGAATACTTCTGAGACTTGGCTGCACAATGTCAGAGGGATACAGCGGAGGGACCTGATCCTGACGTGTCTGGACGCCTCTTGGGGGGACTGGACACTGGTCTTTTATTGGGCCAAATCCTCGGTGGATGTAAGTTAGCATAGTCCCACTGAAGTAAATTATACACCTTTTAATTAAAACCAGCTGAAGATCTGGCCCCTTGGCCATTTTGCTCAGCACTTCCCAAGCTGTCTCTCTGCAGCACTCCCATAAAATATTTTATGCAACTCTCCAACAATACATGTCAAGCAGAGCAAAATCGTAAAGGCTTTTATGCCCTAAGCCCCCCAGTGATTAGAGTTGTCCTATCAAGGAGCGGTTCACGGAAGAGATAGAAGCAAACGGAAGTTTTCCAAGCAGGTTTCCACATACCTGTTTTCTGCACGCCTCTCAGAGGGGTGCTCTCATGCTGCTCATAGACGCTGTAGACTCTCACCAGATATTCAGTGCCAGGCAGGAGACCTGAAGGATTAAACCACACCGATTTAGACCCTCACAATTTTCAGGCTCTGGGAGCAACTGAAAAACCTCAGCGATTCTAACTGACACAGCTCATGATGTGGAGCGACCGATTTTTGCTTAGCCTGTGCAAAACCTGAGCCTAATGGATAGTCAAGACATTTGAGTCCAGCTGAAGCTTGGTTTTAAGCATGGGAATGGCCTTTGGTTTCATGGAAGTTTTAGCCTGCAACAAGTGTTGGTGGTTTCTTTTTTTATTGCTATTTGGCAAGGACATTATTTAGATGGGTTTGTCAGCAGGGATTAGTTTTCCATACAGGCCTCCCAGCTCTGAGCATTTACTGATAAACAGGGCCAGATCTTCAGCTGATGTAAACTGATGTAGCACCACTGACTTTCAGTGAAGCGCTTCTATTTTACGCCAGCTAAGAATGTGGTCCTTTATTTTTAAAGCAGGTACTGTCTCTCACTCAACCAACTTGTCCAGTTTCTAGGGAAAATCCTCTCAACAAAACACAACTTTTGTATCAAGATGAGCAAATTAATTATATGCTTGTGAGAAATTCAAGAGATCAGTTGCACTGTACTGCTGAAATTTCAGATAGAGCATTTATTTTCCTTTCCAAAATCTAAAGACTCAAAGGGGACCTTTTGCTGATTTTGATCCTTTGTGTCTTCATCTAGACCGCTGCACTGCAAGTCATTGACTTTTTGTCAAACAAGATAGGCAATGTGTACCTACTCTTAATACCTAACCAGGTTCAAATGCCCCCCAGTATGATGAATCATCGTCCTTGTCTCAGCGGGAAAAGGTTTACACGGTTTGACTTTAACTTCGTTAAAACAATGAACCAAGTCCTTCGCTAGTGTAAATTAGCATAGCTCTATGGAAGTCAATGAAGCTATGCCAATTTACACCAGCAGGGAATCTGATCCATTATACTTATTCCAATCAATTTCTTGCTTTTCCTTTCCTTTATGCTGGGTCTCCAACAAGAAATTCACTGGAGAGCTGGGGTTCTTAATGTGTTCAGAGGATGGACCACATCTTTCGGGAAATAATCTCATGGACCAACTCACCTCCAATTCACAATCAGGAAAACCATATCTCCCCAATTCATGACTGCTCAATGTCCATGTGGCAGCTATACCCATTAACACATAGGAGAGTAATATTAAGAAAGTACTTTACGTATTTGTATCTATTTTAATGTAATTTAGCTGCTGTAAACCATGGGAAGGGAGCTAATACCATCCGACCACCTACAGCCCAGCAAGTGTTCTGCAGACCCACCAACCATCAGTGGACTTCAGCTTGAGAAGTCCCTTATGTTCTGCTGACCTATGCAGGTAACCTCTTACTTGTTAAAAACACCATGTTGTCGGAGGGTGAAATGGTCAGCTCAGCAACATCCTCCTCTTTCTTCACAGGTGAGTAACGCACCAGGAAACTGGTCAGTTCAATGGATACTGGAGGAGTCCAGGTCACACGCATAGCATCTGGCCCCACGTTGGTGAAGCGCAGATCAGTTGGAGCAGGAACAGCTACATGCAAAGAATATTGGGGTTTTTTTTTTTTTTTTAAACATTTTCTGGAAGGTGAGAGTTTACCAATGTGGATGTTCAGGGAATCTACAGTGTATCTCATGCAAAAAAGAGGCTACGGTGTCAGACCCATGCAAACATACTCCTAAGCTACCTTTGGTTCCACTACAGTTAAAAACACTCATACTACTCTCAGGCTCCTTTAACCTCTTGGCAATCACTGATACTTAAATGTATTCTGTTGAGATAATTTGAAAACAAGATGGCAGGTTTCTGTAATATTGGCCTTGCAGCTGCATCTTGGGTTACAGAGATGTGGCCAAGAGAGGCTTAAGTTGCCATACAGCAGTTTACATATGAAAAGATCCTTTCATCCAAAACTGATACATGCATACATAGGGGAGGAGAGGGTAGATCCATTAAGTCCCTTCGCCTCTATGTCTACTTGTGTGTTTAAGGGTTTAGAACCTCAGCAGCTTATTCACATGACACAGGGTTTCATGCACAAACTAGTTCTCAGTTCATCTTCTACCCATGCACTACAGAGAACCTTGACAGTGTGACATGCCTGTCACTAGCGTGGGCTCAGGGAGCAATGTTTCTTGTCCATCTTTTAAGGCAAGATTTGAAGAGTTGGGCCACCACCAAAAAAAATACGAAATGCTCAAATGACTTGACCAGTGAGAGCGTCGGGGGCTAAACCGAAGAGTGTTTCTAGAATTGTATCCACCCTTTGGGGGATCCCATCTCCCTTTGGGGATTGTGATTGAGGATCTTATACTTTGGGGATCACATAACTGAAGTTTAACAATGAAACCTGAAAAGCTGAAAAGCCAGCATGAGTGAGATCCTGCCTTTGCAGTTATCCACAATATAAAAATGCAGTTCATGCACAGGGCTAAAACATGCAAACGGCATAGCCCTTCCCATCCTATATTTAAAAGAGAAGCCAGTCCTTGTCCCTCCCTCCCCCCATCACAGTGAGTGGCTCAATTCTTCTCTGAGAAAGCCCATTACCCTAGCAGCTAGTGACAGCATGAAACACCATCCAGGTCACAAACACAGAAGTTTTCAAAATTCACCCGTTTGCTGTGTCAGAGTGGTAGGGGCGCTCTCTCCGCCATTAATGAGTGTGATTACACTGATGTCGTAATCAATGCCCGGCTCCAGGCCTGTGACTGTGTAGTATCCTACTGAGGAGTCCACAAAATCTTCAAAAATAGGGACACTTTCTCCTGCCGCAACTACCGTGATGCGGTAACCAATAATGGTGGAGGCATTTAGCGGGGTCCACCTCAGGCCGATGCTTGTATCAGTTATGTCAGCAAAGCTTAGGTCAGTGAGCTGGGGCACCTCTACTGAGTGCCGGGGGGAACAGCAAAGACACACAGAGGCAAAAGAAAAGAGGAGGGGGAAAAATAAGGCAGTGTGCATCAGGTTACACGTTTTAACGGTGAGGAAACGGTCAAGCGATGACAGTGATAGGCAACATTTTCCCACTGAGGGCCCAATTGCGCCACTCTTCCTCACATGAAATAGCACCTTGCAACACACGGAGGGCCATATTGACACAGGGAAAGAAGCAGGCAGGAATGCAGGATTTCAGTGGGAGTTAGGTGCCTAAATACCTTTGAAGATCTGGATTCTGCCTGGTGGGATGTACAACAGCCTAAGTAGTTTAGGCACCTAACTCCCATTGAGCTCACTGTATGGATGAGACAGCTGGGCCCTGAGGTGGTTTTTTAAAAGATTCTCTTAAAGACACATACCCAATTTTAGCATTTTTTAAAAAATTCTCTTGCCTGTTAATCTTTAAGCAAGCGAAAACTGGATTAGTGATAACTGACCCTTGAGATTTTTTTAAAAAAATAGTCAGAATACTATGCCCAGCTTCAACTGTTCAGAGCATAAAATCATCAACACACTGGGAATCCTGAAATAACTGGAGAGGGCCCAATCCTGAGCTGGCGAAAACTGCTGTAGTTCTATTTGAATCAATGAAGGCATCTGGTGCAAATCAGTGTATCTTTATTGAGCTAAAAGAAATGATGATGATTTTCTGGCCCGGTATTCTTAAAGTCTTACTGCTATAGCTGCAGCACTGGTGCTAAAACAAAAACCCCAAACTTGGGAGCAATATAAAGCTTGCTTAGAAAAACTGTAAGTGGTTAAAAATGAGCTTTTCTAGGATATGGGTTTTCCATATGAAACTCACAGCATCACCCAGCTCTTAATGTTATGTGTGTGCCTGAGAGAAACTGACTTGGTTTCTTAACCAAACTTTACAATCTTCAAACCAAGCCATTGAATTAGGATTCATTTGAATAACCTTCTACATGCATCCTAGATGTTTGCATAGTTAACAAGGCTATGGGATTTTCCCAATGGACACTACAACTTTAGCAGAGCTGTTCTTTCCCAAATGTTAGACCCAACAGAAATCAGGGATTCTGCTTTGCCTTTAACTCTTCAGCTGGCACAAACTGACAGTTCCTTTGAAGTCAGCAGAATTGCACCAGCTCAGAGTCTGGCCCTGTCACTTTAAGGACCGAATCCTGAAGTCAGTGGGAGCTGGGGATGCTGCTCCCCTCAGTAAGAAAGGACCTATGGCTTATTACACTTGTGATAGGATCATTAGGAATTAGCTGGAAAAGGGAAATATCAGATAGAAATGGTGCAATAGGCTGGTTTGCTTAATAACTGAGCAAATATTTCTTGTTCCGTTATGAAAAACAAATATTTTACAGAATAAGTGTAGCAAAATGTCCATTTTCTGTAAAATAACTATTGATCCTCATGGGATGCATTTACCATATCACCTTTCAAGAGTATCAAAAGACACAAAGGATGCCATTTTAGTGCTTTCCCCCCCCATTAGAGCATGGTACAGGGTTAAAGCCATTGTTGCTTTAATGATACAACACTGCTGCATGAGATACTCACAGGAGCGCACAGCAACTCAGTGAAGCACAGACATTTTAAAAGCAGGGTTAACAGCAAGCATTTGCCAAACACAGGAGCTGGCATTGTTTCATGGCTTAACGGAAACAAAGCCAAACAAAACCTTCACAAAGCAAAACTAACACCCAATCATTCAGGGATTCAGATGTTTTATCGTACTGCTGTCGGTCCTGGGACCACAAAGTAATCTGCCGCTAGCTCCTACCAGTACTACATTACATCCTGGCTCCCCCTTCTGCGACGGCTCAGATCTGCTGGCTGAGGTACCACAGGGTGGAGGCAAGGCACTGCCCATTCCCCAACCCACCTGTGCAAGTGAGGCAGTGTACCGGTTTCAAAGAGACAGCTCTTCCCCTGCGGATGGACTGCCAATGCGTAAGGGGGTGTAAGGGCCCCCTTACTCCCTGCACTAGCACGTAGGGCAAGTGACTACCTTGCTGCTAGGGTCTAAGCCTGCAAATCCTCCACCATCAGAGTCAGCGGGACTGTTTACACGGTTGGTCTGTTACAGTGACCGAGGCGGCTGCTCATTTTTCCATTACCTTGCGTGATGGTTTTGGAGATGGGGACGCTTTCCTTGTTGTCCTTGACAGAATAAACACTGACGTTGTACTCCAGGCCAGGGCTCAGATTTTCAAAGATGCAGGAATTCTGCTCTGCATTGACCACTTCTTCCAGGGTGTAACCCTGCTGCCCACTGGTAGGAACGGTGGTAACTCTGTACCCAGTGATGCCTGAAATACATAGATCACAGGAATCAATGTGGCGGATTTATTTAAACCAGGCTTGGATACAATCGCTCAGAGAAAGCGCAGATGATGGGGAGCATCTGTTTAATATCAACCTCAGCTGGGTACGCAAGTGCTTGCTTGACGTAGGATCGGTCCATTTCGCATTGACACACTGAGATACATTTCCAAAGAAGTGCCCGGGGGGGCTTAGCCGCGCAGGTCCCATGAGCATTAACGGGAGACACGGCTAGTCTCTGTAGCGCTTTGAAAATGCACTCTTAGGAGTTGCCCAAAGCCAAAATTCTAATGAAAGGAAACAGGAAACGTTGCATCTCTCAGCTCAGGGTGGAGGTTTTCAGAAGCACTCGGCACTGGCCTACCAGTTCCCACTGAAGTCACGGGAAATGCTCCCATCCACATCAGTGGGAGAAGAGTTAGGCCAAGGTTGGGTGTTTTGGAAAATGCCACACTCACTTTCAATGAACTAACCCCACATTTTCCCTTCCGGCCAGAAACCCTCTTGGTCTTTTTTGCTTTCTTTATTTCAGACTCTATGTTAGCTACCGAGGATACTGGAGCAGTCTCCTCACTCCCCCGGTCCTACCTGACTTGAAAGGCAATCTCGATCATCCTTTGGAATATCACTGTACAGCTTTAAGGGTCCTGTTGCAGACCATTTTCATACAGGAATGCAGAACATTTGTATTCTAGCAGATGATATTTGAATGTAACTGAAAATAATATATGCCAAAAGATGACATGGAAGCTAAACATTTAATCGGTGCCCGGTTAACAACACTTGCTGTGCCGTCAGTTGCACTAGTGTAATTCTGGAGTAAATCACGGGAGTTATTCTTGATCTACATATTGGTAATGCGGAGCTGTTTCTGATGCTATGTAATTACCTGGACTTGTGCTTCTATCCCAGGAGACTGTCAAGATTCCAGTGTCAGAGTTAGGCTCCAGATGCAGGTTAGTCGGTGGGGATAATGCTACAAGAAACCAAATGCATGATCAGCTGACAATCCCAAGAGTCATTTGAAAAACAAAACAACCCAAACCCTTAAAATTAACCAACAACTAAAATAGCTTCTTTCAGAGCTGTACTCTGATGCAGTAATGTTAATGTCATCTGAGAATCAAAGGGAGAGCAGACTCCTTTGAGACTGAGAAGACAGAAAATAGCACACAAATGCACTGTTTTAGGGGTTTAGCAATACTACTATGACTAATAATAATTCTTTTAGCGCTCAGTTGAATTCAGGCCGAGATCTTAAGGTGCTTTATAAAAGAAAATCATTAGCATCATTCTCATTAAATATAGAGAAGAACTGAGGCAAAGAGACTTGCCCAAGGCTATCCTGCAGTGGCAGAGCTGCAAATAGAATCCAGCTCTCCTGAGCCCTCCGCTAGTACCCTACCCACTCAGCCACGCAACAACCTAGCGAAGTAGTCAGAGCATTACAGATTAGTAAGGGATATTCAGATGTGTCGTACGTGTAGTTACTCTCTTGATGATCGGCGTGTCTCTATCCTGACCGTCCATCAGGACTGAAATGCTGTAGACATACTCCACTCCAGGAGTCAGGCCAGAGATAACAATGCTACCAGATTCAGAAATCACCTCCCGTGGGGCTTCTCCACCTTGACTTGGTCGCACACCCAGCTGCAGATGAGAAGAAAGGGGGAAGGTTGCATTCCAGCCTTACATATGAACCAGCTAGGTGCCTATAAGCATACTGGACACATCCTCCAAAGTGATCAGCTGACTTGTCGTGGGGAAGTTAGCCTATGCTGGAGCACCGAGGGCATGGATAGCCCTGCAGCTGGGTAAGCCTCAGGGAGCACAGCATCACGCGGCAGAACAGGACAGTGCAACCTCATGGTGCTGAGTGACGGACTATCAACTCGATGCCCCAAATATGAGCCTGATCCAAAGCCTACAGAAGTCAGGCAAAAGACTCCCATTGACTTCAATGGGCCTTGGATCAGGCGTGTGAGCGCATCACCTCCTTTGCATAAATATTTTAACCCCTGAATAGTCACTTCAGCTTAAAAACACAAGTCTCTGCCCCGCTCTACTCAGTGCTTCCATATTTGTGACCACCCTTCTTTCCCCAAACCATCGTCTATGGCCATTCGTTCTGAACTGGTCCTAGCTGGGTGACAGCTAATGGAATTGAGCAATAGAGAGCAAAACAGATCCAAAGGCTTCAGTGGGAAAATACCTTGAAACCAATCCTTGGCGCAGGTGTCCAGGTAACAACAATAGAAGTTTCTGTCACTTCTGTGTTATAGGGAGGGATGGAGCCCATGGGTTGCACTGTGAAAGGAACAGATAAACGGAGTTCAGACTCAGCGCTACCCAGAGAGTTACAGAAATCTGTAACTCTCTGGGTAGCCGTTTGTGATGTTTAGGGGCAGAGTGGGGGAAGAAGGGAGGGGTGTCAATGTAAATACCATTTACAGTATTTTTTTTTTTTGGTTCATAATTTGGCTGATCCTGGGATATATTCACAAACTTAGCATGGAAAAAGCCTTGGCTGAGATTTTGCATTTTATTCTTTAAAATACTATCAATTAAAAAATTATACAATTATACAACATATTCCTAACCTGGAATGGACTCAGTCCAATGAGGTAGTTGTGAAAGGCAATAGCTTTCTTTATCTCAGCCACGCAGTGTCCTCGCCAGAAATGACCACATCTAAGGCGGACACTGGGGACCAAGTGCATCTCTGGTGTAACTTTACTGAAGTCAATAATATTACACCAGGGATAAATGTGGATGCTTAGTTTTAACTTCACACTGATATAAAATCCACGCACTCCATTGAACAAAGGATGTGGTTATCAGCCTTATCGATGAGAGGTTTTGATTCTTGTTGGTTTACATCACAGCTTCATCATTATTTGAATAGCAAACGCTATCTATTCTTTCTACAAGTATGCAGTGGTTCTTAACTAACTCATCATAACACTATAATCTTTGGGAAGAAACGGCCCTTTTAGCCACTACTCATTCTCTTAAACAACTAGCTAACACACCAGAAAGGCTCAAACATAGAACTGTCCAAAAATGTTTTTTTGAGGGAAAATGGTTTTTTCATCACAATGCACATTTCCATGGGAAATGTCAGCTTTTAATCATTTCCCCCCCCTGGGTTTTTGCTGCAAAATTGGAAAACCCACCTAACAATCAAAATACGTTTGGTGAAACTGAAAACATATGCTTGCCTGAAATGTGTTGGTGTTTGGGTTGTCGACAACTGACATTTTTGGAAATTTTCAGTTTTAGATTTGTTTTTCAACAAAAAGCTGAAACATTTCATCAGCAATTTCTAATGGAAATGTAATATTTTTGGTTTTTGTCTAAATTTCTTATGAAGTATGGTGGGAAAGCCATTTCCTGAGTAGCTTCATTCAAATATTATTTCAAAGGAATATTTTGAAAGACGAGTTAGAACGGCCGGTTTCAAACGCAGCCTATGCTTTTGAAGATGACAGTGTCATTGGTAAATGAATAAGCACCCATCATGCTTACAAGTAGTGAAGACTGCAGTTTCTCTGCTGCTTTGCTGGTTGCCTTTCACCGCCACAAGGTAGACAGTGTACTCGGACCCAGGCTGCAGGTTCCTCAGGGCGTATTTGGTGACAGATGGCTCCACCTTGTACTCCTTTTGTTGGCCGCCTCTTGTGGGACCTGCAGTCAGTTGGTATCCTGTGATCGGAGCGCGCGGTGGAGTCCAGGCCACTAACACTGCAGACTCGGTAAGATTGTCAAACCTTAGGTTGGTGGGAGCATCAAGTTCTAGAAGGAAAAGCAAAGTGTGTATTAACAGTCCTTCCATGGGTTTAGCATGGCTTTCTTTTGAAAAATCTTGGTAGTTGTTTTTTAAAAATACCAAAATATATGCACCAACTTTAATTAAAAAACACCATCACGTTTCTGGGGAGGAACGCATTAACCTAAAATAGTCAAGCGGAGGACTATGCTGTCAAATAACCCTATGCATGCTTGTCTCTCCTATATGAATTATACAAGGTCTTTGGAATTATACAAGGTCTTTCATATGTCTCCATACTGGCATTTTCATCCTTAAAGGCCCTGACACAGCAAAACATCTAAGTAATCTGTACGTAACTTTAAGCACATAAGTGATGTGCTGGATCCAGAACAAAACGAATGCAGCAGAGATGTTACCCCCTGACAAAATGCTTACTTATAGGAATTAAAGTCCAGAAAAGGTCCTGGGAAAAAGAACGCCCAATGGGAGTTAGGCATCTGAATACCTTTAAAAATCTGGCCCTATGTTGCTTAGTGCAGTAGTTTTCAACTTTTCCATGCCACAATCCCATGTTGCAACTAGCATCAGTCAAAAAATAGTTCCATCTAAATATTCTTTAAAAATAGAAAATAGTTTTTTGACTAAATGGAAATTTATGAAAAAAAAAACAACTGTTAATGGAACATACCCCTCCAGTTCTGGGGTTCTCAGTGTTTTAATTTTTATCAACATTTTTTGGGGAGGGAAAAAATAACTCCCTTCCCCGCCCCCATCTATAATGAAAAGGAGGATGGTCATAAAGAAAGGGAGAGTTATTGTGACCCTCCTCAAGCCTGTTAACGATCCCCATGTTGAAAACCAGTTGTTTAGAGGATATGAAACTCTACTGACACTCGGGCTTGTTCCACACAGAAAATGATAGCATTGTATCTCTCTCTCATATGTAATCATAGCTTATTTGAGGGCCACTGTTTAATGGAAGGACAAAAGGAGAAGCAAGTTTGCACCATCAGAAGACTTTTGCTGGAGAGTTTTTCTTGGGAAACCTGACCGATTTCTTTTCCCCAGGACTGTCAATTACAGGACACGACGTATCAGAATACTTTTAGCAATGTGGTTCAGACAAAGCAGTTAAGTGGATGATCGCAACCTATGGAAAACAATTCCTTATATATACTACTAGGGGGAAGGATAGCTCAGTGGTTTGAGCATTGGCCTGCTAAACCTAGGATTATGAGTTCAATCCTTAAGGGCTCTGGAGCAAAAATCTGTCTAGGGATTGGTCCTGCTTTGAGCAGGAGATTGGACTAGATGACCTCTTGAGGTCCCTTCCAATCCTGATATTCTATGCAGGCCTATTCAAATGACTATGCTCTGCTTCATATTCCAAATGAACATTTGGGGCCAGTTTTGCAAAAGAGCTCCACTCCCATTTAGGCACCTAAATGAAGTGGGCAGATTTTCAGAAGTGCTCTGCACCTAGCAAACCCCAACAAGAACAAACACCAGAACTTTTAGGTCTCAATGGGAGCTGAGCTCTTGGGAAAAATCCGGCCAATTGATGTGGAGTTTTTTTGTTTGTTTGTTTTTTGTAAACATGAAGGAAATTCAGGGTGGGATTTTCAAAGAAGTGTTTTCAATGGGACTTGTGCTCCTAAGTCATGTAGATACTTTTGAAAATGTCCACGCACCTAAACGTACTTATTCTGAGGAAATGAAATAAGATCAAAATGTCTTCTGCTTCTCTCTCTTTTAGACACTCTGGGCCAGACTTTCAACAGTGAGAACAACCGTTCAGAATATGCGATCAATGAGAGTTGGGCACTTTTGAAAGCCTGGCTCTGTGTGTAACTTCAGAATAAAAAACTGGGACACTTTTGTGGCCACTCTTTCAGGGTTGTGAAATACTCACAAGATCCACATTCTGACTTTCTTTGATCTGCTTCTCTTGGGTCGGGAAAACACTTCAAGGAGTGGATCAAATCATAGCCATACCCAGCTGTTGTTACACAGCACTTGTCATCAGTAGATCTCAAAGCACTTTACAAAGGTCATTATATCCATTTTACAGCTGGGGAAATCAAAGAGATGCTGAGCTTCACCTCTGTCCTTTGCATCCCTCATCCCTTGCTTCCAGCCTCTCTACGGTTGTGGGAAGCAAGGGACAGAGGGACTGACAGGAAGTCTCCTTCTCCTCACACCAAGGAGCCAAAGGAGGGGTTTTGCAAGGAACTGACTGGGCCACTGATACTGTACTGTCACCACTAACAAAATTGTGAGAGGCTTTGCCCTTGAACAGTGATTAGTGGGAAACAGGCCCTCCCTACGAGCCTGATCCAAAGTCCCATTGAAATCAATGCAAAAAAAACTTCCACAGACTTCAGTGGACTTTGAACAAAGCTGTGTGTGACAACAGTGAAACAGGGCTGTAAAAACACCTTATAGCAGGGTAGCTAGAGGTCTTGAACAAACATTTTGTACCCCCAACGTTTTGACTGAGGAGGCAATTGCTGCCTCCTGAAAGGAATAGCAGGATATCATATGACAAACCAGGACTGACATGGTAACATTGGGATGTATTGTCACTTTAACTATGCGCCAATTCCTGTTCTTAGAGGCACACACAGAGCTCCTATGGCGGTCAATGAAAGCCAACCGTGCATGTCAGCAATCAGCGTTTAGATTGGGATGTACAAAGGCAGTCTAAGCAAGTTAGGCACCCAAATCCCATTGAAATTCACCCTTAGGTGCCTTTGCAAAGTCACTGCCTCACAGACCTTTGCTAGCAATGAGCCAGAAGGGCACACACCTTCTCAATCAATTAAAAAAGAAAAGAGAGAGAACTCCAGCCACATTAAATTGTTTCCAAACACCATGAGAGTTAAACCCCTATCGGAAAGCACTGGAAGAGAATACCTCTGCTAAGGAGATCATTGCATGATCAGCTGAATTCTCAGCCCCATCATTTTGCTTGGTGCCACATGGTTGGAACGAACTATTCCACTTTAGTGATGTATTTACATGTTACTCTAAAGGAGGGGAAAAGAGTCACTTCCAAGTCCATGAAAAAAGCATCAAGGAAAGACACTTACTAGTCGTTTGCTCTCCAGTCAATGGCTTGCTCTCCCGGCCCTGGAGCACTGCAAAGACCTTGAAGAGATAGGTCGTTCCAGGTAAAAGGTCAGTGACCTCAGCAAAGTAATTCCTGGTAGTAGGCAGTTTCTGTCCATGTACACCAGGGCGGTTAACTGGGGTGACTTCCACCCGATAGCCAGACACCGTGCTCGATGGGGGGGTCCATATGATGGTGATTTTGACATCGGTGACCTCCACAAACTGTAGCTCCTTGGGTGAAGGAACATCATCTGACAGAAGAGAAACCTCCAGTAAGACAGAGGGATTCCTTACAGAATGGTAAAGGGGACTCCAGGAATAAGGTGCAGAACAAGGAAGAAGTGAGTTGTAACTGAATAACTAAACTATGACACGTTTGACTGAGACCATTTACACAACAGAAAATGTCAAAAAAGCCCTATCTTAACAAATGATTTAAAGAAAATACCTGAGTCTACTGTACATCTGAAATTACACTGGGTGGCTGAGAAGATTTTAGTCTAAGATTTGCATATGGATTGTTTTGTTGGCACAAAAGAAAAACTAAAAAAATCAAATGCATGAAGCAGCAGAATGTCAACTTCGTACAGAGCCACAAGTTTGAAAAAACAAAACAAAACAAACCCCAAATTATCCAATGACTGGAAACAAGACGCTATTTTGCTAATTAAGAAGAAAAGGCTTTTAAAACCAGCAGAACAACTGGAGAATCTATACATTAATTTTAAACCCAATCCCTTTATAATTAAACAACTACAGGGTGTGACCCCAGCCTCACTGAAGTCAGTGGTAAAACTCCCTCTGGCTTCAATGGTGCAGTATCAGAGTCATTGTGGAGTCTTATATTCGACAGAGGTTTCGGATTACTTGTGCAAATGAGTTCCACATGCCGCCTATGGTTAACCAATACAAACATCGGTAATTCACAGACTATATGGATGACAAATCATAAAATCATTGACCCTCGTTCATTCCTGGCATTGTTCTCATCGCAAGAACATCTGATTCCACTACCACCACACCATCCCTAATTCTTTCAGAACATTTCTTTTTGGCTCAGTTATACAGCCTAATTGATTCCTTTTTTAAAATTAAGGGCAATTTTTTAAAAACTTGGGTGCCTACAGTTAAGCTCCCAAATCCATAAGTACTGAGTACTCCTAATGACTTCAGCAGGGCTCAGTACCTGAAAAAAAAATCTGCTTCATTATTCAGGTGTTTAAATATGGATCAGGGTAACAAACCCTAGACACCTGAAATCTGAAGTATCATGGCAACCAGATACCCTTTCAATGCTGGTAACATGATCTCGCAAGAGAATCTTCATGACGACTTAGAAAAATCTGTTGAGATTTTCCCTTTGCCTAGACATGGTCTTACAACAGAGATCAGCTTGTACATGAGCTAAACACTGGTGAGGTTTTCGGTAAAGGCCATTCTTGATTGTATGTCCATTCACAGCCTTGCTGGTGGTCCACTTACAGCTAAAACTGGACTCTAGAGGCTGCATTTTTCTTTTCATTTGGCCCTGCTGCATCTGACAAATTGCTTTGGAATGAACAATGTCCCAGGAAGCATGCTGTCTGTTACCTTTGGATGGGATGCCCGTGGTTTCCTGCTGGATAAAGACGGGAGCACTCTCTTGATTTTCTTCCACTGCATAGATGGTGATGTTATACTGAACCCCAGGCAATAAGTCACTGAGAGTCACAGAGGTAGCTGTGTCAGGCAAGTTGAGCTCTGTGCTGCCACCTTCCTCTGATGGGGTATAGACAATTCGGTAACCTAATGTGACAAAACAGACATGATCACCAGACGCAATTGCTACCACCAGCACAAGGAACTGTAAAAATAAGAAATGAACACATTTCCCCCCACCGATCCAAAAAACACCCCATAACTTTTAAGAACATGCTTCCCAGGTTTGTTATGGGGATGACGTGGGGGCAGTCAGAGGCCGTGGATGCAGAGGATAGCGGGTTTGTGATTAGTCAAACCTGGATCTGCAAGTGAACCCGCAGAATCAGTTTGCACCCAACCCACTGTAAAACCCACCAGGAATCAAACAGGCACCTTGCAGCCTGCAAGGTGCATCTTGTACTCCCCATTTGTCGGAAAGACACTTTCCATGTGGCATCCAGGGTGGACAGAATTGCTCATCCGCTCTGTTATGCTTTGTATGTTCCTCTCTTCTGAATGTCAGGTTTTGCAAACATTCCCTCAACAGTTTAAAATAGTTGCATGTAAATGAGGCAGACCTGTGATGGGAGCTTGTGGTCTGCTCCAGCTAACGACAATTGAAGTGTCATCAACTTTATCCACGTTATGTTTGGGAGGTGCATCAGGTGCTGTTTAAAAGAGATGAAGGGAATAACAGATGAGAAAAATAAGTGTGGCCAAGACATGTCAGAACATCTGAGAACAATCCACAGAATAGAGATTTCCAAAGCCAAGCAGCACATCCCAACATGTACCTGTTGTCTGGGAAGTAGACAGGATCAGATTCTGTTCTCCTTCTTCTGAGATCTGATAGACATTGACGATGTACTTGCGTCCAGGTAGCAAGTCTGGGATGTTAACGGAGGTGGCTGTGCTCGGGAGATCTTTGCAAAAAAGAAAATAGAAAAGACTTAGCAATGGTTCTTTTTTTCTCACCAAACAAACCAACCAAAAACTCTGGGCTGGTTCTGTCGAGTCACAATTTTCTTGTGATAACATTTGTTTGGTCTGAGCCTGCTCTCTAGTCCCATCAGAAAGCCCCACAAAGCCTAGGACAGTTCTCTACCACTGGCAGGTTACTTAGAAGGGGGTTGGGGCACGGACTAGCCAGGGGAAAGCAGGTCAGCCGTAAGGTGCAGTGGCAGATTTGCATAGCAACCAACTGCACTCTGCCTGACTTTAGCCACTGCTATGAGTCCAGCACTGATTTCACACCAACTCACACCCTGATTTTCTAGTTCTGTCAGGGAGGTTTTGAAGAATTATCTGGGTGGTCCATGCATAATTCAGAGGGGGCAGCAGCTGAATGGAAATCAAAGAATGTCGTTCTTTCCCCTCATATTCTTTTCCGGAGCACAACTCCTGGGAGTGTTTAAGCATTATCCTCATAATGCCCCCTGTGAAATATTACCACCCGCATTTTACAGAGAGAGAACTGAGAAATGGAGACACTAAAGTTGACCTGACCATAGTCACACAGAGTCTCTACAATAGAGAGAGGGATGAAACCCAGATCTCCTGAATCCCAGCCCCGGGCGTTAACCACCATACCATCCTTCCCAGCCAGTCTAATATGCTGATATTATAGAACGTGGTGATCTCAATGGAAAAAAATATTAAACAAGAGTTAGTCAGCTCTTGAAAAAAAGGATGGTTCTAAGAATTCACCCGGATATAAGAGCAGGAGAACCAACTCCCCATCACAGAGCTACACAAATCTACCCCGGCCGAACAGGTTCAAACATCTGCCTTACCAAGATACTGTGGCTCATCCCCTTCCTCGCTAAGTTCGTACTCAACGCGGAATCCCGAGACAGTGTCAGAGGCGGAAACCCAGGAGACTACAAAACTACTTGCTGTAATTTCTGTGACCGATTCAGAGGTAGCAACCACAGGAGAAAGGGGAGTTGTCTCTCCTGAAAGGGTGTTACCTGCAGAGGAAAAAAAAGATGGGGAGAGGTCAGAAGGTTTTATTTGAATTAACAAATGCCAACCCAAAAGAAATGAAGGGACAGATCCTCAGCTGGTGTTAAAAGACATGGCTCCATTGTCTTCAGTGGAGCTCTGCCGATTTACGCCAGCTAGGATCTAGGCGTACCTATTACCTTTCTAAAAAGGTAAGTACACAGTGTGGCAAATAAGCAACAACAACAAAAAAACAGTCTATTATAACATCCACAGAGGATGGAGCTGAATTTTTAACAGGAAACAAATAACTTAGGGAATGATCCTACAAGGAAGTAAAGTGTAGGAAGGCGGCTGTATGGAAATACAGTTTCATACTGTTACTTACTAGAAATAGGTGTAGTACTAGTGGTGGTAAAATCAAAGCGGGTGACCTCCCTATGTCCATATTGCTGCACGCTGATGAGCTGCCCTTCATACAACACCCCAGGTTTCAGGCCGGAGATAGTGTGGGAGTTCAAGTGACCTGGGATGGTGGCTTCTTTCCACGGCACTCTCTGGTTTTTCTAAAAGAACAAAGACATCCAATACCATGAAAGAGACCCCCAAAGCCCAAGAGCAGAAATCTTGAATTACGCTTTTATATGGCAGCCCATCACTGTGGCATCTGGACGCCTATATCTCTGGCAGAACTCATATCCGGATGAACAAAAGTCCTCGGAAGGAGGAGGGGCGGGGGCAGGTGGCCCTCCAGAGGCATTTCGCTGTGGTTAATTTATAATGGGATACTGGGTAACAATCCTGTTAAAATTAGGGGTGTGCCCTGAGGTTTTAATAGTTCTCCTTTGAAAAGGTTTAAGCAGCAATATATACCCAGCGATCATTCAACAAGCTAGAAAAGTCAGCCAGCAATTCTACAGCAGATGCAATATTTGGAGATCATCCAGTAACACACTTGAGCTACCCTCTGAAAACAATGCTCAGCAAGATTCTCCCCCTCTGACCCACACTTGATTTCTATGGGAAATGCTAAACTGAATCCCCACCTTTCTAAGGTCAGGCCCCCTGGTGTTTAAAGCCCATTTCATTAAGGAAAGATTCCGACTGACTTCAAGGGACGTTGGACCAGGCCCTGATTGTTCTTGTAATGCCAGGCGGTGGGTATGCACCAACGTGCTTAATGGATGAGTAGACATCTGTAGAGAGTGTTGTCTGGGGCACTGTCAGACGACTCATTTGCATCGGTTAAAATGAATCACTCTTAAATATGAATAAGCCAGCAAGCTGTGGCTAACCAGTTTTGGCTCAGACTTTACAGAAGAAAGGCAATGACTTAAGTTTATTTAATCTTCTGCCGGCTGTTTACATCTTTGTATCCTGCTCATTTTTACCTCCTCGTTAAGGTGATACAATCTATCTCAGTTGTTCCAGTAATAGGTCCATGGTACAAAAGCCAATGTTCCCTCCAAATAAGGAAACTTTCACAAGGATTTACACTATTCATCCCACACATAATCTCCACCTGCCTAATTTCCTAGAATATTTGCTAACCCTGTAGGCCCAGATCCTCAAAGATATTTAGGCACCTAACTCCAAATGAAATCATAAATTCATAAGCACATTGATCAGTAATGCTCATTAACAAATATCCATGGTCACTGTACATGCTTAGATAATATCTGTCAGTTTTAATCCTCAGTGCAAGTGTCCTCTACAGTAGGGCAAGATCACTGAATTAGCAACTAGAGCTGGATGAAAACATCATCTCTTCCCCCTCCCTCAAAAAAAAACACCCCCCCTTTTTTTAATTTTAACAAAATGTGAATTTTTATCAGGAAATTTCAGTTTTCATTAGTGTTTTTCAGGTTTTCATTGGGAAAAAATTAAAAGCCCAAAACCAAAAATGTTTTGATTTTTGGCTTTTGAGAGCCTTGCATGGATGTCAGGAGCTACAAACACGGATGATTTATATTATGATTGAAGTACACACTTACCGGTTTCCATCGGAGAATATACTTGGAAATGTGAGAGGATTCGGGTGCATTCCACTGGATAGGATGGGAGTTGGGATGACTTGCACTCTCAGTGATAATCACTTGCACAGGACCAGTGGCACCTGAAAGGGAAGTTCCCCATTTTAACTTAATTAAGAAGTTTTCCCCTCTAGTTTGCTATTCAGTGCATCCAAGATTTATTAATCAAAATGCATTTGCTTGTCAATATTATTATGAAGGTTTGAAAGAAATAGTTTTTCACTCTATCCCCCAGGCTCCAACACTCATTATAGCAAAGGCTCTGGTACACCTATCTCCTCTTGCTCTAGAGGCATCAGCATCTGCTGTCTGGATAAACTTATGATGGAAGAATTGTGTCTGTGATGGAAGACTTGTGTCATAAGTGGTATGGAAAGAGACTTGCGAAACAGAGTCAGATAGTTTGGCAGAGCACGGGGAATAAGAGAACTTTTTCAACATGTGCTTATTATAAATGAAGTTTTATCAGTTACTATTCTCTGCAATTTGGGTTAATTTTTAAAGCAAAAAAACCTCTGCTAACTTAAAGCCTCATCCTGTGTCATGCTAAGAAGCTCTGGAAAGGTGCTGAGGATCCTCAACGCTTAAGCTAACAGGAGTTGGGTACCGGCACCTGCCTTTCTGCCCACTTATTCCAGCCCCCTGGTGAATCAGTGGTTCTGCACGGCCTGCTCCTTCTCCAGCCAGTTACATGAAAGGGGCGTGACAACCCAGCAGCAGCTTTGGCCCCACCCCTCCAGGCTCTGGCCATGCTGGTGGCCAAATCATAGAATCATAGAATCTCAGGGTTGGAAGGGACCTCAGGAGGTCATCTAGCCCAACCCCCTGCTCAAAGCAGGACCAAACCCAGCTAAATAAAGTGGGTTCTTTAGATCCGCTTGCATCTTGTATGGCCCCCATTACCCTAGAACGTGAGCACCTCACAATCTTTAATGATTTAGCCTCATGGCAGCCCTGTGAGGTAGGAAAGGATGTGAGGCTCATCCTCAAGAGACTAAGAGTGTGTCTACAATACAACCCTCCCCACCCCCACAGCAGTGAGTCTCAGAGCTTAGGTCAGCGAGCCCCACGAGCCCATCTAGATGTTTGCCTCTGGGCTCTGAGAAACACACTCCATGCCCGGTTTCAGAACCCAGGCTCCACCCCAAACTGGAATGTCTACGTGGCTATTTTCAGCCCCATAACGGGAGACCCCTCTATCTGAGTCAGTTGACCCAGGCTCTGAGACTCTGTGCTGCGTGATGGTGGTGGTGGTTTTTTTGCAGAGTAGACGTACCTGAAGTGATTTGCCCAAGGTCAGACAGGAAATCTGTGGCACAGCAGGGGACTGAACCAATGTCTCTCCCAAATCCCAAACTAGTGCCCTAATCTGTGTGACCTTGGCCAAATTACATAGTCTCTTTGGGTCAGATCAACAAAGGTATTTAAGTTCCTAACGTCTGTTGATTTCAGTGGAAGATAGGAATCTAAATACCTTTGTGGATCAGGGCCTTTGTACCTCAGGCCCTACCCATCCTTCCTCTCTCTCTCTGGACACAGAATCAGGCTCACAGCTGAACTCTATCTGAGAGACAAAACAGGAATTGGAGGGTAGAACTAAGGACTGCCAATAAAGGGAAGAATGGGACGCAGCCCTCTGGATTTCTTTGCTGAGTTTCTTACTGAGCCTTATTGACTCCTCAGACTTCTAAAACAAACATCTCGCTGAGTTATGTGAAATATGCGCTCCGTTAGAGTGGAAACCAAGGCTTTGGGCTTTCTTTAGACATGAGAGTGCCTGGAAATGTGCACATAAATCAGATATAAAGTTCCTGAATGTAGATTTGGGGTTAGACAAGCTTTGAAATATTCTCTGTGTGGGTATGGATTTGTTTGGCTGGAAGTCTTTTTAAGTATATGCAGGTATGTATGTTACACTGTTATCCAAACAAACTATAAAAGGAAACCTTTTTAAAAAAAGGTGGGGGGTGGAGGGGGGATTTAATGGCTAAAATAACAGATCATCCTGCAGAGTCAGACGGCTCAATGCTGGAGTTCCCTGGGAACTTACACCCACTAGTGTAGTACCAGATGAGGGTTCAATAGTCAGACCTTTTCCACATTTATTTGAAAGCTTTTCACAGCGTATCTCAGGGGAAGGGATGAGGAGTCAGAGAAAGGAGCATAAACAAGGCCAAAAGGTGCTGTGAATTATGAGCTTGATCCAATACTCAGTGGAATTGTGGGTGCCTTTCCACTAGGTCTCCAGTGGGCATGGAGCAAGCCATTAGCATCTTTGGTCCTGATTCAACTAAGTAAGTCAGTGGGACATGCGCATGTGCTTCAGCGCTTTGCTGCATAGGGATGCACTTAAAATACATGCTTAAGTGCTCTTCTGAATCTGGGTTTACAAAAGTGCTCTGTTGTAAGCCTACAACTAAACCTCCAGGCTCTCGGTTGGCTTGTGGGCGTGTGTGTGCAAGTTGTGCTTTTCCTCCACTCAGGTGCTTATGGCAGTCATTTCAAACCCAGGTTTTAAAATGAGTTGATTCAGAGATGTTGTAAAATGCATAGTGTCTTTTAACTGATAATCTTCAATCATTAGCAGAAAAACTGCCTCTTCCTACAAGATGGAAGAATGTATCATTTGAATAAATGTAATGGAGATTGTTAGAGATCCCCTCTTTTTTTTTTTGAAGCCTAAGGCTGGGGTCCTTATCCACACAACAGTATGATGATATGGGGCTAGTCCCACTGAGAGATGGAGGTGTTACTTCCTGAATAAGAGGTTTACAACTTATCCGTAAACATCCTCAAAAATGTGGCTCTTTTATATGGACACGAGGACAAACGGATATAAATTGTCAGTCAGGAAATTTAGGCTTGAAATTAGACGAAGGTTTCTAACCATCAGAGGAGTGCAATTCTGGAACAGCCTACCGAGGGAAACAGTGGGGGCGAAGGACCTCCATGACTTTAAGATTAAGCTGGATAAGTTTATGGAGGGGATGGTATGATAGGATAACGGGTTTAGTCAATAGGTCAATAACGTGCCACACTGGTAATTAGTACAAAGGGTCAATGTTGGGATATTGTTAGCCTTTTCCAGAGGGTCTGGCTGGAGAGTCTTGCCCACATGCTCGGGGTTCAGCTGATCGCCATATTTGGGGTCGGGAAGGAATTTTCCTCCAGGGTAGATTGGCAGTGGCCCTGGAGGTTTTTCGCCTTCCTCCGAAGCATGGGGCAGGGGTCGCTTGCTGGTGGATTATCTGCTACTTGAAGTCTTTAATCATGATTTGGAGCATTCAACAGCAGAGTCAAGGGAGAGAATTAGTTCAGGAGTGGGTGGATCGGCTTATGTGGCCTGCATCTTGCAGGAGGTCAGACTAGATAATCATAATGGTCCCTTCTGATCTTGAATTCTATGATTCTATGATTCTTACCTTTTTCTAAGTCTTGCTTTATTAGCAATTTTTCTGCCAATAATCAAAATGGGAAGCATCTTGTTGATGTAGAAGAAGTTATGCACTAAAATTACTCTGTCACTTTTAATGGAGCTACTCAATATTTATGCCAACGTGGAAGCAAGGTCTGGGCCAGTGAACCAAACAATACACTGAGAGTGGAACTGGTTTTCTATAAATCCTTTAGTCAGGGTGTTTGACTGCAAAGTTTTAATATTTAAACTAAGGCCCAGTGGGAGAAGCAACCTTTAAACAGAAAAGTTGGTGCAACTGCTGCTCTTATCACATTATGTTCATGGAACTACAAAAGAACAAACCAGCAAACAGAGACATTGACCTGCCTCTGAATATTTCCTAGAATTGGTTGGGCAAAGGAGAGTTCAAAAGTTTTGTTCAGGGCACTGACCATGGAAGGCATTTCCTGCCATGGTGCATTTCGCTTCAGCAGGTGGGTTGGGTGAGAAAGGTCTGGCCATACATGGTATAACAGCCTCAAGCAATATATAGATAGTAGATAGATTGTGTGCAGCCCCCTGCCTTCACTAGCAGGAGACTTACTTTTTTTTTTTTGCCCCAGATCCCCCTCTCCCTCATGAACTGAAACCCTGGGTTTAGCAGGTCAATGCTCAAACCACTGAGCTATACCTTAGGAGGAGAGATAGCTCAGTGGTTTGAGCATTGGCCTGCTAAACCCAGGGTTGTGAGTTCAATCTTTGAGGGGGCCACTTAGGGATCTGGGGCAAAAATTGGTCCTGCTAGTGAAGGCAGGGGGCTGGACTCAATGACCTTTCAAGGTCCCTTCCAGTTCTAGGAGATTGGTATATCTCCAATTATTACCTTTTTTTTAATAGATTGCAGGGCTATAATGTCAGTGAAACACCAAAGTGGAAATAAAACCACAATGGGTCAGATTCTAGTGTGAATCTAGAGTAATCCCAGTGAAGCCAAATGAATAACTCCAGATTGTCATTGTGATCAGTCTCTGGCCCTCTACTTGTAAGCTTGACACTTTCTTGTGTCCACCTTCAGGTGGAAACGGTTCTGCTCTAAAAGAAAACCAACAGGAATTTCCTACCATGCTGGGAGCTGAACAATTGCAAACCATCCACAGGCAAAGGAACCTAGAGAATTCAAACCCTTACTTGCTTGTTGTATATAGGGAAAACCACCTAACCTTATTTGACGTTGACAAGGATATGAAAGGACATGCAGGTTGCTAAGATCAGCAGAGGAAGCAGGCTGGGTGTTCACCCTGTGCTCCGCTCATGCAGCCAACCCCATCCTATCACACTAAACCAGAGCTAGTCAGGAGAATGTGTTTAATCATTAGGATTCTTACCTGGATAGGTCTGCAGAGGTTGACAGTGCCACTCTCCAATACCCCGGCCGTAGCAATAGCACTGGTATCTAACACCATGAACATACTTCTCCCACGAATCCCCAATTTGATAAAAGGTCCGGGATTCCGAATCCTGGCACTGGTCTGAAGGCATGAAACAGGTACAAGTAAGTGTCAAATGTTAACTTAAACGACCAAAAAACCAAAACCAAAACATTGGGTCAACACACAGGAGAATGACGAAGAGGGAAAACACACTGCAAACAGTGTTACTGCAAGCATTACTCAAAGGGGCACAAGAAATCTAACTTCAAAACTAGGGTACATGGAAACTCATCCAGACCCTAGATTTACTACTGCAATGGCAAGTCAGATGTTTGGGTGTTAATTCAGCTGTGGTATGTTTTGGACAATGACAACAGTCCAAGGACAGGCTCTGATCCTGCAGTCCTTCCTCCCTCTAAAGTCAATGGGAGTTTCTCTTCCACAAGGAGCTGGCCAACAGATACTATTTTGGAGCTTGGTACTGCTTCAGCTACTGCACCTGTTCTTCTCTCATTTAAAGCTCAGTCTTGTTCCCATGAAGTCAACAGCAAAACTCAGGTGTAAACTCTAGAGTGACACCATTCGCTTCCACAAACTGATTCCAGACATAGGTGAGCATAACTCACATCTGAAACCGGCTCCGTAGAAGTCTTACTGATGGACTGCAATGAGCATCAACTGTATACTCCCTTTGAAAGAACAGGGACTAGGTCTGGAGAAATGAATGACAAAATTCAACAGACAGCACCTTTAATGATATTTTCCCACTCATTTTAAAACAAATTTCTTTCCTTCTTTCAAAAGGAGCAATTTTCAAGAACTTTATAATCTGATCTCCAGTAAATCCGGGCAGACATACAGTAAATAAAGCAGAATTTAACCATTAGTGCTTTCTGAACTGTTGCCAAAGAAAACATATTAAAGTTCTCTTGGGATTGGTAATCGCAGATCAAACAACTAAGACTTATCATCAGATCAGAGTTCGTTCTTTTGGTCAGAAAAGCACAGCACTATAATGGCTTTAGCTAAACTCTGGCATGCTATTAACATATGCACTCTTAGCATTGGCCTGCTCTCTTTTTGTTTGGCTGCCCAGTATAATAAGCAGCCAAATAAAATAAGTTTAGTCCATGCTAAGATAGTATTTGCTGGTGCAATCTTCCATGCTTTTCAGTTCAGTCAAGAGACCAGAAGATTTCCGCAAAGCGGAGGAAAAAACAATTTACAAGGTAGAGTCTAGCATTACTGGCTTGCTCCACACAACAGCTGATGGCATGAAATCTGAGGTTCCTGCTGAATGCCTTATTTGTCAGAGTTCCGTCCAATGAGTAGCTAAAATGACCAGTTAGCCCGTAACATTGGCAGCTACTGAAGCTAGAGTGTGTTATAGTGTAGGAATACTCCAAGGGAGGAATCAGTAAGGAGTAAAGTTGCCACTACCTAGGGTTATTGCAGATATTATCAGCTTCTGCCATGACATGTCAGATAGCCTGCGTTAAGTCAAACTCTGCTCTCACTCACTGTGCTGCAATTCCTCTGAAGTCACAGTCACTCCAGTTTTCTCCTAGTGTGATTGAGGGCAAATTCTGTCCAAAGATCTGGCCCAAATTCACCCATCCGCCCTATCACACATTTCCTTGTTATTGCGTTATTGCATAGCTACAACAAGCGGGAGCAGCTGGGAATTAACCTACCAACAGGATCGCATTTCCATCTCCCACGACCCTGGCCAAAGCATGTGCAGTTCAGCATGTGTCCTTCTTCATGACGCTTGTGGAATGTCTGGTTAACATCATAGGTGATGTCATCAACAATACACTGGTCTGATTGAGAGAGAACATGATACGTCCCTCAATTATGGCTTTAAATAAAAAAAGTTACAGAATACTTCTTCTGCTGAACATATTCTTCCCCCTCCCCATCACTGCAAGGAGACTTGTTGCCATGGAAAGCTATAGAAAAGAGAGACAGGATTGCAGGTATCTGTCAGAGATAAGCGTGATCTTCCCAAGACAGGATTATACACTGTGATCCCCTGTGTCCACTTGTCAGCGCTGATGTCAATGGGACTACTTGTGTGAATAAGGGACGCTTGTAGGAAGGAGGTTTGCAGGATCCAGGCCCACAGTATTTAGCCTTATTTAAATCAGGTTCCCATGGTATGTTCATTACAGCACGTGAAACAGCAATTAAAATGACATATTAAAAAAATCACTGGGTTTGTGTTTAAAGGGCTGGATTGTGATATTCTTACATGTGCTGAGCAGCACTTTATTCCTTACTGACTTCGGTGAAAGTAAAATACTACTCGGTGTGAGCAAAGGTATCACAATCCAGCCCCAAATGTTCTCCGCACTTTATTTTGCTTGGTATCTTGACGACACTTCGTTGTAACCCCAAGAGAAGAACTGATGCATTATAGTTATTCCCTGTACCCACTGAAGCACGATACAGAGCCAGATCCCCCAATCAATGGAGCTATGGCAATTTATACCATTTCATAGAATCTCAGGGTTGAAAAGGACCTCAGGAGGTCATCTAGTCCAACCCCTGCTCAAAGCAGAACCAATCCCCAACTAAATCATTTGAGGACAGGGCCCTAACCCTTTAGCCTTAAAGCAATCTGGTCAATAACAGCTAGTTTAAGAAAACAAGCAAACCTGAAAACCCCCGTAGAAGCGAGTTGCTTTGTGAAGCAATCAACCATCATAAATATGGCTTGTTATTTGTGGCAGGATTTAGCTGCACTGCTCGTGGACAGGGCATGGAATCAGCCTCTAAAGACCTGTGTTCAATTCCTGGTCAGCCACAGCCTCCCTGCCCTTGGGCAAGTCATTTAATCTGCACTGCCCCTGTTACTCATCTGTAAAATGAGACTAGTACTTCCCTGCTTCATGGGTGTGTTGTGAGACTAAATCCCCTGGTGCTTTGTAAATGCTGAGATATTACAAGAAGGCCCACAGAGGTTTCCTGACAGCTGTGATCTATCAGGGGGGTTGAGAGAACCCACACCCTTTAAAAAAAAAAAAAGGAAATTATTTCCCTAACTAGGTTACTTTGCTCTTTTCAGCAGAAGTTGCTTTAACCTGACAGTTTCCTTTCACTCTCCCCCCATTTCCCCACAAGACCCAAACTTCAGAGATCAGAATGCCAAGCGCTGGCCGGTTAGCCAGAGTTGGAAGGGAGCTTTACTGAACAGCAGGTCCTTCAGCTGTGCATCTCTCACCGTTCTGCACAAGACACATGGAAAACCTCAAAGCCCTTGAGAGAGTCTTTCCGTATAAATTATATCCCTGACAGCACCCACTCTGCTTTTTCCAGACATGAATCCAACGCTGTCAGTAGCTTTAGGATGATCAAATGTCTACGCTCTCCCCTTTGAAGTCCTCTTTTTTGATGCTGTCTAAGCACTTCCCCACTTGGGCTGCTTAGAAGAAATCTCAGTACTGTCCTGCCAACTTTTCATACAGATTAGCCTGCAAAGGTAATTCATCCTACACAGAGGAATTAAAAACCTCACTGCAAAATAGCAAAACAAGACTGCACTGCCCTTTAACCCCGTCTTCAAGCTCCAGACTGGCCTGGGGCTTTGCACAGAATAGCTTCAATTCAGCAACCACAGTAGCTGCAATGGTGCAGACCCTTAAATGTAAGCAAGAGAATGCAGGGCTGTGTGTTGATCAAGCTAATCGAGGTTTAGTGAGTGCTGAATTGGCACTATTCCTGAATGTGAACAACATCTGGATCTTTGTACAAATATCCCTCCTGGCCTCCACAAGTGAGACCTGTTGAAGTAGAATCGTTTTGGGGGGCTGCTCTAATTCCTAATGAAGTCCATGGAAAGAATCCCTTTGACTTCAACGAGAGTTGGATCAGGACCTTGCTGCATAAATTAAGACACATACCTCTAAGCTGGGAGTACGCAATGCAGGTCCATTCGCCACGGCCATTTCCGGCACAAGTGCATCTCATCATATGGCCCATGTCATGCTGTTTGTCCCACTGGTCTCCAACACGGTACATGACACCTTCATTGGTTGTGCAGATTTCCTCATGGGCTGTTCAAGAAGTGTGAGGGGTTTTAGTTAGTTAGAGTTACAATGAGCACAAACATTCATATAATCCGCTATACACATTCCCACAGTGCTCCGGGCTCCATATGCTGATGTGGGGGGTTTATGACCTCACTAGGTTTCCAAATCCCACTTTCACTAGGTGCTGATGTTCTCTAAATGCAAGTCCCTGACATTAGTTTATTCACACTAAATCAGGTCTTTCTACCTCCAAACCTGTTAGACTCTAACTACAGAGACTGGGCGTAATGCCCCGCTGCTTTGCAGACTGTGTAGTTATGGATGGCTGTGCAAAGTGGGTGTAAAACCCACCACTGCTGGCCACTCACTTTACACAGATGTAAATATCTGTGCAAGGCACAAAGGGAGTGAAGACCCAGCAATGTTGCCTTTAAAGGACCACAAGAAAGAGGAAACTATCACCTAATTGTCACTTTACTTTTTGGTAGACAGGAGTGGAGGAAAATTTCTTTTGTTACAAGCCTCCTACCAAAATATACGTTCATCACCGTCCAAAGGAAAATCACGGGCCAGACCCTCAGCTGCTGTAGCTCTGCTGAAGTCTTTGGAGGTATGGCAACATACATCAGCCGAGGACCTAGTCCTATACTTTCACCTAAATGACCTTTTCTAAAGGATTTTATGTCCTGGCCGAATTCCAACACAGGTTGGACATAAAATTGCCGACATAAAATTGCCTTCACATTTTCAATTAGATGTGGTACTCTTTTTTGCCACTTCATGTCTTAAAGTGTCACATCTCATTCCTGTGCTGTTTAACACGTGCTGGGTTCCATCCCAGAGGTGGCTGCATTTCAGTGGCGGGTGGAATGATCCTTGTATCTGCCACCTACGTCATAGGGGTGCAGTGGTGTTCAGTTAATGTTTGTTAAGATATTGAGATTCTCACATAAAAGGCACTGCTATAAGTGCAAAGTATTCCTAGTTCTATTTGCTCCATACTGAATTGTATGTACATGAGCAAATGTAGCATGGGAGCTATTGAGTTATAAAAGGTTTGCTGTTTAAAATGGGTTCTGATAGCTGCCTTGAGTTCTGATCTTGCAGGAAGTGCTAGCATTTTCCATTGCCTTAGATCTAAACACACACAACTCCTATTAACATCACTGAGACTGGCATAAACTGAGACCTGCATAATTGCCACGGTAACAGACTGATGTTAGAAGCACGGGGTCATCCGTAACGGTAAACCTCTATAGTGCCACTGACGTCAATGAAGCTATGCCAATTTACACCGGCTGAGGATCTGGCCCAAAATTCTCTGCAGCAAATGGGCAGAGTAAATTACTTTCTATTTGCAATACCAAAGTCACTGGTCAAAAAACACCTATAGAAGCCCTAGGAGAAACCTGAATTGGACTACAGCTACCTGGAAGCCACTAATGACTGAAAGTTCACCACAGTGACGGACGCAGCTCAGTGGACACCTGGAAGGGCTCCACATCCCAATTGCATTTCATGGGCCACAGTCTGAGAACCACTGGTCTTAAACAGAAACCTCAATGACTGGTCTTGAACAGAGACCAGCCAGAGATCTTCCCATCCAGCACCACCATCCACAACTTACCAGCCATAGGGCAGAAACCAAACTTCTGGTCGGCATCATAGTTCTGGGTGGTTCCGCACCACTTCATGTTGTCTTTCCGTCCCTCAGAAGTACAATCAGTGTAATTGCGGTTGTTGTACAGGAAGGGGAAGTGGCACAAGGCACCATTGGAGTTGCCACCCCGGGTTTGGACCAGAACTACAGAAAGCAGGAGGAGTAAAAGAAAGATGTATCTGAGCCGGCATTCTCCTCAGAGGATCCAGGAGGTGTTTCAGAACATAGCACAGACCCTCAGTTCGCAGGTGCCCCCTCACCAGAGTACCCTTAACCCTCTTTTCTGACGGAGACTAATTTAATCATGTAAATGTAAACCTTGTGAAAAGTTGGTCCATATTCAAGGAATTTGCAAAACCAGAAAGCACCCACCATCCCCCATGCACAGATGTGGAAAGAGTGGGCCTGGCCACGGGAATCATAGAGGAGTAGGGAAATCCGACATAGGCCTGCTGTGCCAGGGAAGGCATCAGCATTGGAATCGTAACAGCAGCTCCACAATGCCCACAGATTGCCCTGGCAGAGAGGATCATCTGAGGTCTGCTTTAGAGTTTCTTTGCAACCAACCGAGTCGTCAGGAACAAACAGGAGTAGGATGAGGGAGCTGGTCCAGTGAGTCAAATATTCTCTCCGTTCTATGACAGCTGTACAACCCCATGGAAGTAAATGGGGCTGGATGGATTTAACTGAGAGCTGGGCTGGACCAAGGACTTTAAATAAAATCTCAGCCCTTAGGAAACAGTTGCAACTCAATGATGTACAAATAGCCAGGAAGAATGAAGCCTTTGCTTGTGTCCTCCTATATTGAGATTTCCCCAGCCCATAGCGGAGCAATAGGGATCTCTTAGACACCTATCACCAATGCAATTCAGAGCAGCTGAATTCCACGAATTCTCTTAAAATAGAACAAATGTGACATGATGGAAAGGGACCTAGAGTTTCATCTTGAAGGAACCAGAAGATATTTAAAAAACAAATAAACCCATGTGAGTGAAACGCTGCTCAAAAACGACAGATCTGAGAAGTAGTATTTTACCACTTTACTAAATCTACCAATACACAGCACCCCTTCCCAGTGGCAGATTAGGATTGCTGCTATATAAGGCAACCTGACTGGGGAGTCAGGATTGAGGGAGTGACATCAGAGGATTGCACAGACAAGTCTCCGAGCAGTGTCCTACCCTCATGGCCTAATACGGGCCAGGGCTCTTGTCTGATTGATTGAAATTCAACCAGCCAAGAGAGGTCTAAAGGTCACTTGGGTCACAGACAGTGAGCTATACTCTGGTTAACAGCTTCATTTTTAAGGTCAAGCAGGGAGAGCAATAGAACACAGAGTTTCTTAAATAAAAATGCTGATCTGGGCCCTTTCCCATACAACAATACAGGAGGAGGCCCTCGCTAGCTAGTTAAAGAAAACCCTCAAGGGCAAAAGGATAGACATGTCGTCTCATCATCTCCTCCTTTTCCCTGGCTGCTCCTACTTCACCAGGGTAATTGACACCTTCTCCACTTCCCAGGGTTGGGAGTTTAATGTTTGTAAGATGCAGGGAAGATGGGGAACATGTTCACAAGAACTATTCATGCTCTAACTGTAATCTGCAGAGCTGTCATTTTCATCTTATCTTCAGATGGTGCAATCAGCAGCTTCAGTGGAGCTGTGCCCATTTAGACCAGCTAAATCTGGCCCAGACAGTGTTTATATTCACCATACCCAGATACTGGAAATTCAACCTATTTTTCCCCTATACATTTCTCTAGACAAACTTACCATTTTGTCCAGTACAAAAGGAGTATCTGTTGTCCTGTTCGAAGTTGGAGGTTGTGCTGCACCAGAAGTGACCATCCGAACGACCTTCCGTGGTGCAAGAATAGAAAGTCCTCCCACCATAGGTGAATGGCAGAACACATGGTTCCCCATTAGAATTGCCACCATAGGTTTGGGTCACAGCTTTAAACCAAGCAAAGCACAACGTTATATTACGACTCAATGTCCCCACTCCAGTTCTTTGTGCCCCAAAATAACTCTAGCTTCTCTGCACCAGATCCTCAGCTGGTATAAATGGCACTGACTTCAATTGTTCCAGGCCAATTTTATACCAGCTGAGGCTCTAGCCCTGTAACATCCTCATTCAACCTACATCCTCCCCCAAAAACACACTGTTGCAACTTAGTTTGAATAAAGTTGCTAATTCTGCATCCCATGGCTTTATTGTCCCACTGCCGTATGTATGTAACAAAATGGGAGTCACTTCTGTCCTATAGAACCAGGCCCCAAATAATCAAAACCAGGAAGAAATTCTGATTCTTTCCTTTGCCTTCTCCAAGCCCCTTGCTGTTCCTCATTTTGCCTGCTCTTCAGAGCACCCTTCTTATACATTCCCCAGGATCCTACTTTCTAGTGAGGGACAAAAACCCCCATGGGGTTTTCTCTCCCCTCAATACACATAGGAGCCATGAACATTCAGACACGTTAGGTCTTTAGAAACTGAGCTTCACTACAAGTGAAAACAACAGCTGAAATTCTCTTAGCGCCTGATGCACTGAAGTCAGTGCGACTCTTTCCAATGACTTCAGTGGGCTTTGTATCAGGATCAATTATGTAGTTAAGCTCCTTTTGCATGTTGGTCCCAATCCCGCAAAGCACTGAAACACTGACTTCCACGGGACTACTTACATAGTTAAAGCTATGCTCTGGCTCAGCGCTTTGCTGCACTGGGGCCTTGATTTGTCTAGGTGTGAGCATTAAAAGAAAAGCTCATACCTGTCTCCTGGCAGCTGACACCATTGCCAAGGCAAGTACAAAGCATCTGTTGGCTGCCCTGTGTCTTGAGCCACTGCATCCCAAGAGAGTACACCACCCCACTGTCAGTAACACAGTGACCATACGGCTGCGGCTGCGGCTGAGGCTGCGGCTGGTAAAGTGCAGTTCGTACCTCTGTGAAGGTTGAGGATCCAGATCCTAAGTCAGAAAATGTTAGAAAGGAGGGAATAAGCAGCAGGCTTTATATCCAAAAGTAAGGAACAGAAAATCTAGGTTAAGTGCTATGATGTTAACATTTAACTTTCTTAGGCATAATTATCTCCAGATATTTTTATTAATCGCTTTCCATTTTCATAACATTTGTTTGCACTTCAATTAGTAAATTTCAACATTTAAAAAAAAAAATCTCTTGCCACGCTAATGATCCTCCCCAACAAGAGCGACTGCACAGCCAACAACTGTGACTAGAGCAGGTCAAAAAATATGAGTTGTTTTTCCACAGGAAATGTGGGGGGGGGGGGAACCACAAAATTGTAAAAAAAAAAATAAAAAATTAAAGTTTCCTATGAAAATGTTCTGTTCTGTTCTGGATGACAAACTGAAATAAAAAACTGAAACCAATGAAGAAAGGAAAGAAGGAGGAAAAAAAAACCCAAACTGAAAAATTGGGTGGATTGGTTTCTTTTCCCCAGTTTTTCCACCAAAAAACTGAAAAATCTCAAAAGAAACCAGTTTTTTCATGAAACGACTATTTTGGGAAAATGCCGTTTTCCAACAAAAAATATTCTCAAAGGAAAATTTTCAACCAGCTTTAGTTAAGAGTAAGATGGGAAGAGACTCAGAGGCCTCTTCTGCACTTGGAAATTTGGCTAAAATTTCCCACTTATCCTACCACCAGTTTAGCTCCGCCTGCAACAGCCAATATGGGAGCAAAAGTATAGGCAAGGCTTTGACAACCACTGGAGTTTTAAAAGCACAGTGTGGTTTACACCCACTCAGAGCTCTGCTCTTTAAGTGCTAGAGGTTTCCTGGGGTCTGTCTATACCAGCATTCCCACCACAGAATGGAAATGGTGATAGCAAGAGTAGGAAATTATTAACACAAAACCTAGTATACCCACCCCAGGGGAAAAGCTAGATTTACACATTAAAAGCAGAACTAGGTCATTAAAAGGACAAAGAACCTATATTAAGAAGGGCTTTAGAAGCTGAATATTTTGCTATAAACCTAGGACAAAGGACAGTGAATACCATGAAACTAAATAAACGCCATACCGAAAATCACAAAGGATCTGATATACAAAATACAATTTATTTAATACACAAGTGCCTTGTTGACATTTCTACATATTAAAGCTTGAGCATAAGTGGATGTGTTTATCTTGCCAGAAGAATAGTTTAACTTCTGACAGATACAAGATATTAAAGTTTCAATTCAGGACATTTAAAGCAAGTTGCCCTGTAGAAAGCCTACAGCTCAGTGGTTTAAACATTGGCCTATTAAACCCAGGGTTGTAAGCTCAATCCTTGAGGAGGCTAGTTGGGGATGGTCCTGCTTTGAGCCGGGGGTTGGACTAGATGACCTGCTGAGGTCCCTTCCAACCCTGATATTCTATTTCAAAAATATTAACCCTAAGTGGCACATTTTCAAGATATAGCCTATATTTTTAGGTCCATAAATCTGTGCATGCTATTTTTGGCACCTTTGAACATGCACATGTTCTAATCTGCATGTGCAAACCTCTTTTGTGCATGCAAACGGTGTAAATGAATTCGGTCATTTGCTCATGCACAAAAGATGATAATCTCCTGTCAAATTTTGACCTTAGATATTGTAGATCTTCCTCTCGCTAAACTCTTGTTAACTTTGACAAGATTTTTGCGTTGTGTGATTTAGCACAAAATCTTTTGTGTGTGACTTGTACTGTTCAATGCCCCCACTTACCAATAAGGTTTACCACTTACCAATGCCAGGAGTTTGCACAGCTGAATGCCTTTCACATTTCCACTCGCCTCTGCCGTTACCAGTGCAGATGCACTGAAGCAGGTTTCCTCGGTTATCCTTCTTGCTCCAGGTATCACCAATTCTGTACGAAGTCTTGGTGTCCTGATCATTGCACCGATCTGCAGAGGAAAGGAAACATTTATAACAAAGGAAACAAGGCTTAGTTTTTCCTATATTTAGCAGCATGCCCATCACAAAAGCAAAGATACTGGGTCCTTTGTTGATATTCCATGACTAACCTTCCACAGTACAGTTCGTCTTCCACTACCAAGCTCCATCACCCCTACCAAGGTATCCACATGCTTTCAAGCCCTGACTCTGTTGCAGAAAGGCACGTGCTGGGAAGCGATTCTAAAACATTGGATGAAATCCTGGTCCCATGGAAGTCAATGGCAAAACTCCCATTGATTTCAATGGTAAAGGATTTCACCCAGTGATTTTAAACATTCTTTCGGATAGCACCTTTTTGCTCCCAGTGTGGACAAGGCAGAATGTGAAACCAACTCCTAGGTTACTGCCCACTCTTGCTAATAGTTTTCAAAACTGTTTTAAGCACCTTGTTCCTTGTCCATATTGTGGGGAAAACCCTGCTAAGCTGAAACCAGTTTTAATGTTGCTTAATTCTAAACAGTTTCTTAGCATGGTCATTGCATGCTGTAGACAGGGCCCAGTTGAACCTCATGGGCCTATTTCACATGGAAGGATCTAAATCCTGTTTGATAGGCAATATCTTTGGGTCAAATTCTTCACCCAGAAATATGCAAGCAACTGCCATTATAGTTAATGAAAGTTTCACATGTGTGTCTGGGAATCCTGTCTTTAAATAATCTACCACCCATGATGAACTGAGCAAATAGGTTCAAATGATAGCATAATAAACTACTTCTAGCTGCACGCAGAGCCACATGGATTAACTCATTCTTCTTCCATTACAGCATTTTACCCTCACATGCAACAGCAACTCGATACAATGACTCACATTTAATCATGGGTCAAAAACGCTTTCATCTACTCTATGAACAACTGTGGAATGAGGTACGCATCACTTCAGATTGCCATTGAGCTAGGGTACCTTGGGTCAAAAACTAACATGTGGCAAACACATTAAGAAACCACAGCAGATAAAATGACACTGGGCTGTGTCTATACCAAGAAAGTGGTAAGTGGCTACAGGGCTGATAATGTATTTATATGTATATGAAAATGTGGACACTTGCCCTCAGAAGATCAGGTGTCTCAGGATGGGCACCCAAGAATGTAGGCACATTGGACTAGAAAAATCACTAGTTACTTTGGAAAATCTTGCCCATAATACTTATATTTTATCCACACATCAGTACTTACACTACTACGTGGGCCACAACTATCATTTTATATTTAGACAATGTATTTATCTATGTGATTCCATTCTGGAAGCAAAACCCATTATTGGAAAAAAAATGAATAGGTTGCAATTTCCTCTAAGGTCCACCAGCAGACTCCAGAACGGTGAGATGAAAGACACTGCCTAATTGTTTTTATTGATTATAGTAACTTTGCAGCTTGCACATAACATGTTCTCTTTCTGCTTTGTCCTTTCCCATTTGACAGTTAATTATTCCCACCCCCCCGTGTTTTCAAACAGAGCTGAAATGGTCCCAGCTGGTTTTGTTTCATAGCTTATTTCTTGACTACCTCTCTCCAGAACTTCGACTTTAATTCCAAACCTCTGAGTTTTAGTTCTTTACATTTCTATTGTTTATATTAGCAAAAAGCTATTAGCTTTATATCTCAAGGCAACTGGGCATGAGGCCATTTAAAGGCTACAGAGAAAGATCTCAAAACCTGTATAACAAAGGTACAAGAGACCAGGTCAAATTACCTTGGGGCAGATGTACAGCTGGTACATATTGTCATAGCTGCATAGTGGAGCTTGTTTTATAGAACAGTCATACTAGAAGAGAAGGTAATAAGCAGAAGTCACTTGTAAAGGCCCCATCTACATTTTATAGGCCAATCCATTGGGATATTTTGCAACAATATAGTTGGACTGGTACAAAGTTGGAGTGGAAAAGTGATGTGCTGGTGTTAAAAGATCTTTGCACAATTGCAAAGTATTTACACTCAAGGTTCACACCATTACCAAATCCTCAGTGCAGACAAAGCATTAGACTAAATAATCATTGTTTTGGCTTTCAGATGGACTAGATTATGTTAAAAAATGGCAAACCCTGCATTTTTAGAGCTCTGCAGGAATTTTTGGATTTGTTAATAATACCCGAACCTCAAGAAAGATAAACCAGGGAACAATTTCCCTTTAAAAGCACCTTCTCTCTCCATGGGGGCAATTCTGGGCCAAACTGTGTAAGGTCTGTAACTCTGCACAATTCCATGGACTTCCTGCGGGATATGTGGAGTGTAAATCAGTGCATAATTTGACCCACTAGAGCCATTTAGCCTATAGGAATATTTCCCCAAAAAATGGCTGTATAAAGCACGGCATGGCCCCAATAACATAACCACTTATCACCTGCACAGAGAGCTAACTCCACAATGTATCCACAAGGAGGTATGGGATTCCAGAACAGGATATGGCAAATGCCATTTGCAAATTTTTGCTTGTGGCCCATTCTTATGTTACAGTTTGATCTGGTCACCCCATACAATTTGTTTTGGTGAAATCCAATACGCCACCTACTTCTCTATGTAATATCAAGCACACCACATACTTGAAGTTGTCTTCCTTTTTCTCTGTCTTACTTTAAGTGTCTTAGCTTGTGCATTCTGGGCCCCAAAGAAAGGATAAGAAAAGGCATCATTTTAGAACCTGAGCTTCAGCAGAATGAAGTGCACCTGCCATTTTGCGTGGCGTGAATACGTTGGCAAGAGAAATCGATACGTACTCCTGGAGGTACAGGTGATATGTCCATTGCCTTCGCCTAAGCAAGTGCAGTCCACCATCATCCAGCCTTGGTAGGGCTTCTCCCAGGTCTCACCGACAACATAGGATGTCCCGGCAGTGTTATCGTAGCATCTCTCAGCTGTGGGAATGGAGGATGACAGGGTTTGTTTTAAATATTTCTAAAAACCAGGGGCTCTCATCCTGGGGATGGCAACCCCCTGGGAGTCACAAACAGGTGTCAGGGGGTCATGACCACCTTTGCCTTCCCATATTGGTAGATGGGAGGAGGCTGCCAGAAAAAAAAGTAGACACTGCCACTGCAGCAGGCTAAGTTAGAGCAGGCTAAAGGCCTGAATCAGCACAAATTAGCAACCTTTGTTTTAATATAGGATTCTTTAATGACATCTGTTAAATACTTCTGAGGCCTGATCTCTCAAAGAAATGTGCCAAAACCACTACATACCTAGAGGCTTGCAGGTCCATTCCCCTTTCCCATTGCCCAGACACACACATTCTAACATGTAGCCACCCGTCTCGTGTGGTCTGCGCCAGGTATCGCCAATCTTATAGGACTGACCCCCTTCATGGCACCGATCTGTGGGAAACAGAAAATGGGTTAGTCATCACCTCGTTGAGAATTAGGCCTGTGTATATTCACTGTAGAATAGCAAACAATCCAATCCCCTGTCGTTTAAACAGCATCCTCTTCAGGCATCCCAAGTCAATGTGAGATGAACTTTTAGCGAAGATAAATTCTAAGGGAAAAGATTTATTGTCAGGGAATCAGGGCCTGCAGCAGAGCTTAGTCTGCAGAAGAGAAGAATGAGGGGGGATTTGATAGCTGCTTTCAACTACCTGAAAGGGGGTTCCAAAGAGGATGGATCTAGACTGTTCTCAGTGGTAGAAGATGACAGAACAAGGAGTAATGGTCTCAAGTTGCAGAGGGGGAGGTTTAGGTTGGATATTAGGAAAAACTTTTTCACTAGTAGGGTGGTGAAGAACTGGAATGGGTTACCTAGGGAGGTAGTGGAATCTCCTTCCTTAGAGGTTTTTAAGGTCAGGCTTGACAAAGCCCTGGCTGGGATGATTTAGTTGGGTTTGGTCCTGCTTTGAGCAGGGGGTTGGACTAGATGACCTCCTGAGGTCCCTTCCAACCCTGAGATTCTATGATTCTATGATAATCTCCAGGCAGCCTCATCAGTATAGCTGGCCTGCAGCAGACTGCCTGATTGGCTGCAGGCACCAGCAGGCCGGCTCTTAAACCAGCAGCAGCAATTTACTGGCTATTTGATGTGCATGCCCACCACCGTCCCTACGCCTGCCTTATCTGCCTTGAACCCCTCCTTGCCTTCTACCCTGCTTGCTCCAATTCCTGCCATCTGGTTTGACCTGGCTCTTGACTACTGACTCTCACTTGACACTCGGCTCTGGTATCCGGTTCCCGCCCTCCAGTTTGACCCTTGGCTTTAGCTGCTGACTCCAGCTCCAATCCCAGTCCTTGGGGCCCGATCTCTGCTCTACCCACTAAGCAAGACCACCCTCATTCCAGCTGGCGATTCCTTGAATGTCAAAGAAAGAGAGTTCCAAACAGAAGAGTCATTAATGCTTTCTGAAGTTCCTCAGTCACCCACAGCACTCAGGTGAGACTTTGGTGTTTCATCAAAAAAAAAATTATTATTATTTTTGCAGAAAAACATTTTCTTTTAATGAATTCATTAGGCTTTGTGGTGGGAAATTGCTAAAGAACAGAAATTCAATTTTTTTTCAATTTCAAATCGCATTTTTCATTTTGTTTAAGTTTACAATTTTTTGTTCTATTTCAGTTTTTAAAAACCAAACCAAAACTTTCTCTTCGAGTTTAATTCAAATGAAAACTTTGGAGCCAAATCAAAACGAACTTTTATTTCATTTAGACATTCCCACAAAAGTTTAAAATTTTCAAAGAAATTGTTGTTCACAACTTTTAAAGAAACTGGTTTTTCAACTAGCTCGACTTAGGCCTGTTGAATTGCCTAGAACCAGGAGACCCAAAAGCACTAGCCAGAATTTACAGAACAAAAAGTTCTGAAGGGGATGGACCTTATAGTTGATATTATGTTATTAATCCAGCTAAATCTAAAATTCAATGCGCTGACATACTGTAGGCCGATTCAAAGACCTGCATGGCAGTGTTATGATCAGATGGATTTGTAATAAATACATTTTGGATCCACTAGTTAGCACAGATCCATTTGCCGAAAGAACAGCAAGTGGAGTATTGCAAGGGCTGAGTCTGAATGGATAAGGATCATAGCACTGATCAAGATTAAGAGGAGCATGACCTTGGTCTAATTCCTAAAATGACCAAACAATCTGAGCAGTAGCAGTGATATGACAACTGATTCAAAGCCAACTGCAATCAGGGGAATCTTTCCACTGCCTTCAGTGGGCTTTGGATCAAATCCATGATGAGGAAATGGAAGCCAGAGCTTAACAATCATTTAACATCTTGAACTGGAAATCTCCCATTTCTGATTCTGGGCCAAACTCAGCCATGCCCAATGCAACTCCACTGAATGCAGGGCAGAACTAACCCCTCAACCTTCGCAGGATTTCCTTCCATCCACTACTGAGAGTTCATGTCTGGTGTCCTGTGGGAAATATGCAGCGCTGCATGTTGCAAATAAATTGCAAATCAAACCAAACCAGCTGTTGTGTTAAAGATGCAATAAAGCTGCGCTTCTCAAAGACAGCATAGGGACTGGGAAATCTAAGCCCAAATGTACCAAGTGCTCTTCATCTGCAGTAGCAGAAACTGTTTTGCAGACAGAGTCTAAATCAGGAGCTAAAGAGAAGTGGTTAGCAGGTGACTTAAAGAGTGACCCAACAACTCAAAGGAAAGGCGCTCCAGATGGAGAGGCAACAAAATGAAAGGGTGAGAAGAGAACAGAGGGGAGGGGATGGTGAGGAAGCCAAGACAGGAGAAGCAGAATGAGTAAGAAGCACGTTGGGAATGGTCTGAGAGATCACAACCTGGCCGGCCAAATCTCCAGCACATAGACTCTAAGGCCTGGTCTACACTGTGTGGGGGGGAGGGGAAATCGATCTAAGATGCACAACTTCAGCTATGAGAATAGCGTAGCTGAAGTTGAGGTATCTTAGATCGACTTACCTCCCATCCTCACGGCGCGGGATCAAAGGCCGCGGCTCCCCCATCGACTCCACTTCCGTCTCTCGCCCTGGTGGAGTTCCAGAGTCGACGGGGAGCGCGTTCAGGGATCGATTTATCGCATCTAGACGAGGCACGATAAATCGATCCCCGATAGATCAATCACTACCCGCCAATCTGGCGAGTAGTGTGGATGTACCCTCAGAGTGGGTGTCACTACAGAGGCCACGTTAAGGGACAGATCCTCAGCTGGTGTAAATCAGCACAAATCTATTGATGTCACTGAAGCTATACTGGTTTTCACCAGCTGAGGACTTGGCCTTCATTCTCTGCAGTGAGTAAACACTGTTCCACTAGAGTTGCCATCAATGCATCTCTTATAGCTGTAACAAGCATGCAGCAGCTGAAATATTTTATACTGGTCCTATTAGCAGGGCACTAACACACTTATCGCACTATTTTTAACATGTCGTAGATCGGAACATTTGCTCATAAAGGCCCTATCCTGCCAGCCTTGCTCACACAAATAATTCCATTGACTTCCATGGGACTACTCATGGGAAGAGGATGAGCTTTTTCAATGGAAAGCCTCCAATTGACTTCAGTGGGCTTTGCATCAGTCCGCATACTCCTAAGTAATAAGCAAATCCGCACTGCACTTGGGGTTGTCAGGTCAACCTCTCTGGAAAATGCACAACACTGAAGAACAATGGCTTACTCAATATCTTTGTTACATACTTGCAATGGTGCAGCTAATTCGCCCACGTCCAGCCCCGATGCAGGTACAATCCCAGATCATGGAGTCTTTGGGGCGCTCATAAGTTTCCCCCACCCGATAGGTAGATCCAGTGTATTTGTCAAAGCAAGTTTCTTCAGCTGAGGGGAAAATAAAGTCCATGTGAGGATGAATTAAGGTGCAGGCTGTAGCATTCAAACTGCAAGAATACAAACCACATACATTCCTATTCCCCTCCCTCCCTCACCACTGTTTTTCCTTGTGCAGGAAAATTCAGATGTGTCTAGTTTTCTCTGAAGAGTAACAGCCACATATTAGTGTGGCAGCATGCAAGTCGGCAGAGTGGCCCCCTACCCAACTGCAAATCAGCTGATTTGTGCTGCACCAGCTACAAAAGACAGCCATAAACCATCTCATCAGTTAAGATAGGTTTATGGCTGCTTTGCGTCACCAGAGCAGCCCAATGCAGCCAGAGCAAACCAGTGAATACAGCCCAGTAAATAAAGTTCAGTTTGATTATCCAAATGTCCCTGTTACCCCAAACAGGGTCACATCCCCCAATATCTGTTACATTTAAAAATCCCCGTTGTCCAAAACCTCAATTTTATCCAAATTTATTCCATGTCTCCCTATGACACTTAGATAGTTGAGATCAAAATAATCATAAATCGGTATAAGAATAATTACTCCAACCTTACACCCAACTATGGGACGCTCATATGCAACTTAGAAGGACTATGAAACAAGTTGCAAATGAAAGTCAACTTTTAAAATGTTTTTAAAAACGGTCTGACAACATGAGGCTATGAAATGCATATTAACAGTTACAGACCATACAATCAAATAAAAAGTTTAGAGAAGTCAGAGCTGAAAAGTCTGGCTCCAGATTTGTTGTGTACTCTGCAATTATTAGGGATTTCAAATCTAGGGCCAGGTCAGATCATTATAGAGTTGAGGCTGACTGCAAAGTTCAGATTCAGATCCAAAGTTCAGGCTGACTGTTATTTGGACCCAGGGTTCCGATTGCAGGCCCATGTCTAATGAAGAACATCTCTTAAAATCTCAGACCAGATCTTCAGTGTAAATGAGCATAAATCCATTATTGACTTTCACGCCCATTAACATGAGCTGAGAATCTGATCTGTGGTCTATAATTTTTTTAATGTTTATTTTAATTGGCCTCACAACCCATTTGTCATTCATCATGACTCCCACCAACTTACCTTCAGGCTTGCTTTCACAGTTAAAGCCTCTGCTTCCCCCATAGCAGGTACAGATGAGCATGTTCCCCAGATATATGCGTTCCCATTGTTGGTTTATCTGATAATATCTCCCATTATCATAACAGCCCTCTGAAAAAGAAACGGAAGTCTCGGGTTACATTAGCCTCCTTCAACCACAGAGTTCCAAACAAAAGTAAAAAAGGAGAGTTAAATCATGTGTGGACTATCCATTAGGTCCTGATCTTGCATTCTTTGCACATGCAAAACTCCCACTGAGACAATGGGAGTTTGGGACACACAGAGAAAGTGAGATCAGGCACCTGAATGTCAATCTACACCACATTAAATACTGCAGTACATGCACAGGAGTTTAGAGAGACTTTGAAACAAAGAGTTAACAGACTCAGAATCTCATCTAGGGCCTGATTCAAAGCTCCATTCAGTTCAATGGAAAGACTGCCACTGACTTCAGTGGGCTTTGGATAGGTTCCAGCCACGGTAGGATTGTTTCCCAGGTTTACATTTACAAGTGTTTTGTCCAGGTCAGTTCTAAGTGTGCCAAGCAGCAGGGCTTCCACCACATCCCTTGAGAGATCATTTCACAGCCTGATAGATCTTAGTGCCAGGAAGTTTTTCCCTGATGCTGCCTCAAGTTCCCCAGACGCTTTCAAAGGTGACAACTGCAATTGTTCCAGCAAACATCTCCCAAATTGTGTTTGCAGAAAGAGTGTTTTTGTGTTTAAGGTTATTTTTAATTACATGTAATAATAAAACTATTGTTTTCTTAACTAAGGGCTCTAATGAAAACCATGTACCCAGAACTGAAACATGAAAATAGCAGCTGTTTAGTTCAAATAAAAGTCTGGCATCTACATTTCATCAACTAAACCAGATCCCATTACACTATACTTCTGCCTTAATGACAAAAAACACAGGGACAGATTATGCTATTCTTACTCGAGTAGTACCACTGGGGCTACTCAGAATCAACTGCATAAGGAAGGGTGGCAGAATTTACCCCGCTTGGGCTGGAACCGTGGTGCATGAGAGTGTAACTCACAAACATTCAAAGGCAAACAGAAAACTTTCCCCAAGCCACTCAGTGCATCGCCCGCAAGCCCCTCGCGCTCTCTAGTTAGTGCTTGTTGCAGCGTGGAGCTAAAATCTGACCCAGCTGCTGGAACAACTGGGATCACTTTGGACCCTCTTTTATCACAGAATTCGCTATGCACAAAAAGCACCTACACACCCAGGGCTGCAGCCTGCGGCGGGAGATTTTGGCTGGGTTTCTAAAGTCCACCCCTGGACCCACTCCCAGCCTCCCCAACGTCTGTGACAGTGTCCCTGCCCCCCTTTGCGGTGGATCTGTGCCCCCAGATACTCACGTTTGTTCTGGCTGCCTGGCTGCGGCTGGACTATCTGTTGACTTTGCCTCCTGGTTTTGCTCGTCTTGGGTTGCGAGCTTTGCACCCCTGTCCCCAGGCACAAGGCAACCAGCAGCAGCAGCTGCAGCCACCCCGGGCTGCTGGGCATCGTCACAGGCTGGCGAGAGAAAAACAATGGCCCTAGGGAGAGGCGCGGGCTTGTGGCTCCTCACGCTGCAAGCCCAAGGCGAACAACTTTCGTGGGGCGCTGCTCGGGGACAAGGACCTGGCTGAGCCCGCTGCACTCCTGCCTGGCTCGTCCTCCGCCTCCAGCCTGCGAGGAGCGGCGGACGGCTGGCTCCAGGGGGTTTATATAGGCCCCTGCTGCGGGGACCCCCCGTCAGGGCTAACTACAGCGGGGGTGGGGGGGAGGATCCCCACCGGGACACCCCTTTGCCGCTCTGATTGGTCCAGGCTCCTGGCTGACGTCATGGGGGTGTGCATCCAGCCGCGAACAAAAGATGCTGCTTGCAGGAGCAGCCGCTTCAGCGCAGGGGACGGGCAGGGGTTTCTCTAACTTCCCCCGAAACTTTGCTAAGCCCGGAGGGCGGGGGCACGGATCCTGGCTCCTCCCTTCCCACTCCCTCAGCTTTGCAAAGCAGAGGATGCTGAGAAATGAGAGGTGGGGAACAGCTGGAAAGTCAAATCAGAGGTCCCCCTCCCCAGGGGCAAGTGCAGGGCTATTCCTTCCCTTCGGTGTATTGGGAGTTATAGTGAAAATCAGTCTTTAGTAAAAAAAAAAAAATACTGTATACACTGAAAGCACCCACATCATTTTTGGCAGTCTTGAAACTTGTTCACAAAAGGCACTAGAAACACCCCCCCCCCCAAAAAAAAGAAACCCTCTCATACTCCCTGCAAGCTTATCCATAGGGGAACTGAGACATTAAACATTTAGTACAGTGGTTCTCAAACTTTTGTACTGGTGACCCCTTTCACACAGCAAGCCTCTGAGTGTGACCTCCCCTCATAAATTAAAAATATATTTGTATATATTTAACACCATTATAAATGCTGGAGGAAAAGTGGGGTTTGGGGTGGAGGCTGACAGCTCTCAACCCCCCATGTAATAACCTCAGAACCCCCTGAGGGGTCCTGACCCCCAGTTTGAGAACCCCTGATTTAGTACAAGGGAAACATTACTTTGCACATCACTAGAAACTAGCCATAAATATAAATAACAAAAAAATCAGGGGAAAAAAACCCCCACCAAATTAGAAACCCTAAATGTAGTTCCTGATTCCTTATCTAGTCTAGTGTTAATGACTCAAGGCACAGGTCTTTCATCACTTCCCTTGGAAATTGTGTTGGCCTTTTAAACCCTTTGTTCACAAGCAAATCTGACAATCCATATTTTGGTGGGGTTTTGGGGGAGGGGATTCTAAAACGCTTGCCTATTTTTTTCATCCCATCTTTATTTATCTCTGACCCAAGGGTTGAGACTCACTTTTGACTATTGGACAAGAACTATTTTTATATAGTTTTCTAACATCCAAATCTCAAACCTGGCAACATTGGAGAGCTATGAGGGGCGGGGAGGAGAGAAACAATAAAGACACATCTTTTAACTCCCTTGAAATAAATGAAACAATGAAATAAAATTCTCTGGAACAATAAATATTTTGCTAACAAAAGGGCTGAGCCTCTTAGATAGAAGAGTTTGTCAGAGATGTGAATCTTAATTGCTGAACTTGAGTTTGGTTGCCAGATGTTAGAATTATTTTAAATTCCCCCAGTCCTCTATATCCTTGTCAGGACCTTGAGGATCCCTTCTTTTCTTTTGCTTCACAGCCATCCTCCAACCTAAACATCTTGCTTTGTGGCCATGATTCTCTTCACCAGTGGGAACTAGACAGAACTTCACTTGTGCCACTCCTCAAACAGCTGGGGAAGTTACTGCAGATTAAATCACTCCATGCCTTCTTCCCCAGAGTGCTTCTTAACAGCTCCTGGTGAGCAAGGTCCAGGAGCCAGCAGTCACACGTGGATCTCTGCATGGTAGTGGGAAGGTCACATAGCCACCATTGTAATGGTACCTAGGCCTGGTCTACACTGGGGGGCGGGTGTCGATGTAAGATACGCAACTTCAGCTACGGGAATAGCGTAGCTGAAGTCGACGTATCTTATTTTGACTTACCTCCTGTCCTCACGGCGGAGGATTGACTGCCGCGGCTCCCCCATCAACTCTCTATATAGAGGCCCTCATGTGTGGCCAGTCCACTTGCAGCCCCAATGTGCTGCAAAGATGGTGCTGAGGTTTTTCTGCAGGAGCCCATCATGCTAGGATAAATGTCAGCCATGATGATCAGCAAGGCTTCCAATAAGAGTTTTGCCATTATTTCTTCATTACCAAGGCCCAGATGCACAAACATATTTAGGTGCCTAGTCTATAAGGTGCCACAGGATTCTTTGCTGCTTCTACAGAACCAGACTAACACGGCTACCCCTCTGATACTTAACTCCCATTGAAATCAATCGCAGTTAGGTGTCTAAATATCCTTGAGGCTCTGGGCCCAAATGCCTTGGGAGCAACTGCTGCATGTCGTGAGCATTCTTAGCAGAGAAATAATTAACTCAACAGGCTGGATTGGTTCCTGATCTATTAAGTCAGTTCATCTGACATGCATGGATGCTAAATGCCACGTGCCGCCCTCATTTTGTTTGCTAAATTCCCAGTGAGATTTCTGCAGGAAGATCAAGTGTAATGCAAAGTAGAGGTCAAATTCCATGTACAACAACTCCTTACTGAGTTATTTGTAAAAGAACAGGAGTACTTGTGGCATCTTAGAGACTAACACCTTTATTTGAACATAAGCTTTCATGGGCTAAAACCCACTCATTGGATGCCTGCAGTTTTATTATGCTATTTGCAGGAATGTGTCCAGGCCTCAGTCAGGATCAGGGCCCAATTGTACTAAGTATGGTACCGGAAACAGCATCATTAAGGGATGAGCTTCCCAGACAGAGTGTCTGGGCCAGGTGCTGTGAAGCTCTTGTGGTCATGCACAGCAAGTTGGAACCAGACACAGAATAAAGCAGAGCTCTTGCAAGCACATTAAGCACTGAATGATCACTGAACACCATACTAGGCACTGGATAGACACATCATAAACTGTTGAGAAACTTACTGCACTGGGAAATCAGCTCATTTGTAAACCTCCTGACTCTGGCATTTAAAAATATATATGCATTCTTCTGCACAGGGACACTCTACTCAACCATTACCATGATGTCTTGCTTGTAAGTTACAGGAGGCAGAAACTGGACCTGTCAAGCAAGGTAGGTGGATAAAACGGGGGGAGATCAGTCCTGAAACAGTAAATTGTAATCCTCCCCAGTTTTAATGGTTTAGATCTAAACTATTTTAAGTGATTAAGGATATACTTCTACACAGTACACTCGCCAAACTGGTGTAGCCATATCAAGGGGTAGGAATAGTCTCCTTTAAGAGGCACAAATCATCATAAACTGGTTAACACCCAATTCTTTTATGGTGAAAACAGGAATTGATTTTAAAAAAATGTGTCTCCATTATTGAGACCTTGTTTAATGAATGTCATCCCAGAATGCATTTGTGTTGCTGATTTGGAATCCCCGACAAAAGAGATTATGGGAGAGCATTGCTGGGACATGACGCTATAGAGTAACGATTATGTTATTATGAAAATGAACTTCCATTTGGAAAGGGTCACATGTATGAACTGACCTCAAATCAGAAAACAAATATGTCAGTTTAGGAAATATACATATGTAATGGGATATCACTTGTAGTTATTTGTAGTACAGTAGCACCTGGGGACCCAATCAAGCATCAGGATGCCCTCGTGCTAGGCTCTGTATAGACACATAACAAAAGACACTTCCGCCAGCTCCACCTAGTTTAGAGTTAGGGTGATTAATCTGGGGAGACTGAAAACGTCTCTTTTGAGCTGCCTGGAAGTTTTTTAGAAGACTTTCCTCTCCAGGGGTTTGCAATGATGATGGCATCAGCGTTAAGGGTGGTAAAGGAGATGTTTTTAATCACAGAAGATTGCTCTTGCCAAGAACTGCTAATAAATTCACACCAATGGAATGGAAGGTGTGTGTGTGTGTTATTTCCTGAGTCATTTCGGAGATGTAGGAGTGGGGGGTCTTAGGGTGCAGAAAGATTAAAATAGCCAGGTGGGAGACTTCTGTTCAAAAGCATAAGAGCTAAGGATGGTGGAAGTTCTGAGGCTACAAGGACAAGTAGTAGACAGAGGTAGGGGACAATGAACGGGTGTATTGTTATTAACAACTACACCTCTACCTCGATATAACGCTGTCCTCAGGAGCCAAAAAAACTTACCGCATGATAGGTGAAACCGTGTTATATCGAACTTGCTTTGATCCTCCGGAGCGCACTGCCCCGCCCCCATGGAGTGCTGCTTTATCACGTTATATCCGAATTCGTGTTATATCGGGTGGCGTTATATCAGGGTAGAGGTGTATTTGTATTGTGATAGAACCTAGGAGCCCTAGTCACAGACCAGGACTTCATTGTGTGAGGAGCTGAACAAAGACAGAACAAGAAGGTAGCCCCTGCCCAGAGAGCTCAATCTCAGTAAAGGACAATAATTTCCATGTGGTAGCACTTACAATGGGCTAGGCACTTTCCAAACACTCAAAAATGACCCCTGCTCCAAGGGGCTCGCAATCTAAGGTGGTCCAGGCCATCTAGAATCACTGTCAAGAGCATGTCAGGAGTGGCTGCTTAAGGTTAGTTTGAAAAATGTGAGTAGACTACATGGAGGCAAGCCCCTCAGCCACTGTAAATCAACATAGACCCCTTGAAGTCAAGAGAGTGATGTTGATTTGCACCAGCCACAGATGTGGCCTGAAACCAACCCAGCATCTGAAAACAGAACTGGAAATACAGTGCTAGCAAGTGGGTGTCTTCATGACTAATGCCTTGCCACAATATTACATTTACAAATAGAGAGAAAAATGTACAGTTGTCTCATACAGAACCATCAGCTGGAAGTTCACAGAATGAAACCAACTGGTAATTTGCCACGGTGCTTAAATTAGCTGTTTATTTAGCCATCACATTATTCCCAATCTGGGCTGATATTTAGTCATACATAAGCATCTCATTTCCACAAGGTTCACTCAAGGAAATAGCTCAGCATCATTTGGCTGCCTGTTGTTCCAGAAGCTGCCTCTCCCAAAGGAATCTACCCCATTAATCATAACACAACATGTAGTAATTATAACAATACTGCCTCCAGTTAAACTTCAAATTTTCCTCCTGCTCATTTCATGGAGGTTCTGGTGTCTCCTCTGGCTTTCTTCAGGATGCTGCAAGTGCATAGGATTGATTTAGTTGTTGATCCAATGGGAATTAAAGAAACAACAACCTGCATTCTTGATGTTCTCATAATGATGTGCTTAGTCTGAATTTGTAAGCACCTTTCAGTGGCATTTCCTGGTCTTTAATAGGACACAATGTCCTAAATCTTGCACTTAGTTGCAGATATTTCATTCATACTGACACTTTTTTCCTCCTGAAAACATCTTTATCCCTTTGATTCCTTGTTTACTCTAGACATGCCTAAGGAGTTCTCCTGACTTTCCTGGCCCAATCAAATCGCCCACCAATAAATTGTGCACACTGGGCCAAATTCTGCTCTCCATCACACACCTATTGAGTGCATGTGAAAGAGCAGAATTTGCTCGACTGGCTAAGCTCATGCTAATTCCAGACAATATAGAGCACCCATCAAGCAGGATAGCAACCAACATGCCAAATTATACATTGGTCTTTTAGGAGGTACAGAGGAAATGCAATGCAGCTTTAATTGCCTTTTTCTTCCTTATCTCTCTGTGCACAGGTGATAATCACAGCAAACCTGGATTCCTTTCCCATGACACAGGGATACCTGGGAACCTTGCCTGCGGCTCAAATATTTTACAAGGGCTCCTGCTGTGAGCTGGAACTCTCCTCATGATCAGAATTTCAAGCATGTGGTGGTTCCATTAGGTCCAGTCAAAGCTTAATTCATTACAACAGAATCAAGGCTCTTCTGTGGCATGCACAGTACTTCATTCACTCCAAGCGCAACAGTTCTGACACATTCATCCAGCCAGGATTCTGTGACATTTCTGCCTATGCAAATGGTCATGAATGTGGTGTTAATAACTTTGAAATAATAAGACAAGGAAATCCTTCCCACCTCTCAAACTATCGGTTCCTGGCTCTAAATGTTCACTGACAGCAACACAGAAAATCCACTCTCTGCTCCTTTGTGGATTCAATTATTTACCTTGGTTCACGACTTGGAGAGATTCGTGAGGCTTCCTACCAATGAGGAACTCTATAACTGTGGCTCTTGTTCTGCAGCTGGAGCAACCTGAGCCATTCAAAAGACATGAATCAGTCTGGAGGCCCTTCCAAAATCACAATTGGCTTGAAAATCATTACATTTTTCCAAGTTGAAATGTGAGGGTTCTTTTTATGTGCCTTTAAAAAAACCCAAAACATTAAGGTGCACTCGTCACATTTTCAAGCTTTTCTCTGCAACCACAAAGGTTAGAAACTTACATTTTTAAGTTGGGGCTTTAAAAAACCCCCACCAAATATCACAAGACTCACAATCAAAGTTGAGAGAGATCGCATCACTGAATCCATGTGGTAGGCCCTGGTTCCCAAGTGAAACCTCATTGATTTTTGTAATGCCAATTTCAGTGCCAACCTCGAGATCAAAAACCACGAGTGAGGCCTCCCCCTCAAATCATTAGATATTAGTGTGCTTTTTTGGTCTGTCTTTTGACTGATGAATTCCTCCTCCCCATCCAGAGTATGTATGTGAGAAAGAGAGAGACAATGAGTGTTGCCAACACTCCCATTTATTGGGACAAGTGATTTTGGTTCTCACCCCTACACCTGCCCTTCCCCTGCTCAGCAATTACCCCATCCCCACATCAATCCTATCCCCCCCAAACCCCACATCACTTCTGCCCATCTCCCACCACCGACCCCAGCTCACATCTGCTGCTTATGGGGTTCTTCATCGCCCTCCCCTAGGCCTGGGGGGGCTGCAGCAGGGTCCCCCTTCCAGGCTCGGCAGCTCCATCCCTCTCTGCCCCTGTCCAAGCCGAGGGCATGGGAAGCTCTGCCTGCAGCAGCTCGGAATGGTTGCAGTGCTTCAGGAGGTGAGCAGGTGGCGCAGGCAGACAATGAGAGTGGGGTTTCCCCCACAGGCATGGTTGAAATTGGCTAGAGGGCGAGAGCTTCGTGTCATCACCCGACGGGCTCCTGCCCTGGCCAAAGTCCCATCACTGCAAACACAGGGCAAGAGCTGGCAGCAATGCGTGAGCGTGCACCAGCTGAGCACATGGCCATGGACCTTCCACTTCAGGGATGTCAAGCTGTGATTTTCCCAGGGAGTTAGAGTCAGGAGCCCTCTTCGGCTCCACCCTCACCACAGCATGTCTGGCAATGCAATAGGAAACACCAGCAGCCCTCTCACACATGAGAGCCCTGCCTGGTGGGAAGTCCCCTCTGATTGGCTGCTGGCCCCCTGGGGAAGAGCAGCCAATCAGGGCTGCCACAGGAAGCAGACACAGCTCTCTGGGAGCCCATGTGTTCTGATAAGAGCTAAAGAGCCCGGCGCTGCCCATCTGCATCTCTCTCCCCCAACCCCTTGCTGTGGTCCTCCCCCTTCCCACCATGCAGCACCTGCGTGTGGCGAGGGTGAGGCATCCTTTCCTCTCCCCTATGAAGGGGGCAGCTCGAGGTACCCTGATGCAGCGCCCCCCTCCCCACCAGACCTGGGATAGCAGTTGAAGAAGGAGGACCAGAGGTGAGGCTGGAGCGGGCAGAAGGGATGGGGAGTTGAGGGTAGCACTAATGGAGGGCAGTAATAATTTCTGGGCAGGGGGATTGACAGATGTGAGGAGGCTAAATCACCTTTGTAAATGTTGGAGCCCTGGCAACACTAATTGAAACACACACATGCTGGGCAAGGGGAGTTCAAAAATCAAAAGACCCACCACAACCCACCATATCTATTCCTGTGATTTTCAGCCTTTTCATTTGCAGACTGCTAAAAATTTTCAAAAAAAGGCCTCTTTGGAAATCTTGGACAGTCACCACAGACCACAGGTTGAAAACCAGCGATCTATTAAAAAAATAGTCATGATTTTGAGGCCAATCTCATGATTTTTGGCAGTGTACCCCATGGTTTTGAAGCTTGGCGGTTGGCAATACTGAGCACGGAGCCCATATCCCACTGGAGTTACCTACATCTCTTACACTTCTTTGAAAAGCCCAGCCTGAGCTTCCTAGTGGGGTGTTCCAAGATGTTCATTCAGACTACTTCAAAGCAATGCTTGAAATGCATTAAGAATTCCAAAGCAACAGGGTCTTTGTCAGTATCATTGTGGTGAGGCTGTGGCTACAGAGACCATAGGGTAGCCTCCATTTTGGAGGGCAGTGCTTGGAACCATAGTCTAGATGCTTTTGTGTTAGGACTGTGTAATTTTTAAATGAAAATAGCTTAGCTGTTACCACAACCACCCATTTCTTTAATGCAGAAAGCAACACAGCAGCTTCGTGTTACTGAAGTAAGTTATGACTCCTCTTCACCAAAGATCTTAAAAATATAAAAAGTGAACTTACTTGTTCAATTACAGTGCTGTTTCCCATAGCAGCATTAAGTGAACTCAGCAATAAACCATACTGTTTATGAGCGCAGATTTGCAGAGAGCATTTTCAGATCACACCGACATTGGTTTGGCTTAGGCAGATTGGGTATCACACGGAAACAAAGCCTAGTAAGTGGTTGTGCTCACCTTTCTGTAGGAAGCGGAATGCACTGAAGGTTTGTCTGTTACAAACAGCTATTTAGGATGATGATACAGAAGAGTATGTAACTGGAACTGAAACGGGGGATCGCATAGCTAGCCTTGGCGGGCAGCAGCAGCCCTGGGAGGAAATTGTGACATTTACAGTTCATCCCCTACTCCTTTCTCACCTCTTGAGAGCATACAGCTAATTTCCTACCTCACCCTGGCCCGACAGTCCGGCCAGTGAGGGTGGAGGGGTGCAGTATTGCCAACTCTTGAGAGTTCTTCGCCAGTAACTGGATTTGGGGCCCTTACTGGAGTCAGTCTACTATGAGGAGGGCAGCTCCAGCCTTCACTTGATTTCCAGTCCTCCTGGGGAAGAACAGCCGAACAAGGCTGCTGCAATGGGTTGGCCGAACCCTCTTCCCTCTGTCAAGTGGGCCTTACTCCCCCGCTCAGCTGAGTAGGACAAAGACAGAGTTCAGCCCCAAGTCCACATCACTGCTTAAACACTAGCTTTTAACGCCAAGCTTTTTCATCCTGCAGACAGGATATCCTTTCTTTTGTGGATCCTTACTAGCCAAGGATGCTATTTGCCCCTATTCAGAAGGCCAGAACCAGGCCTGTGCACCACTTAAGCCCTATTGTGAGGAGTCTATGGGAGACACTTTCAGCAAACGTCCCTCCTCACTATGCTGAGCTAGTGATAGGAATTCCATGAATCACTGTCTTAAGCTGGCCTTCTGCACACAGGCGACTTATCCCCTGAAAGAGGAGAGAGGAACAGCCCCACGTAGCATCTTTGGGGAGCCACAGTATCAAAACAATAGGCAAAAAACCCAAACCTCTCTAGAAAAGACCATTATATTTCTAGAGCAGTGGTCCCTAAGCTTTTTACATCCCACTCACCCCTATCTGCGCTCCCCACCCCCCAGAGCCACAGTCAGAACCAGGACTGAAGCTCCCAGGGTGGGGAGGGCACAGACAGCGGTAAGGAGGCTGGGGCCTGAGCCGCTGCTGGGCTGGGAGCCAGGCCAGAGCCATGGTCAGGCAGAGCCAGAGGCTGCAGCTAGGGGTGGGGCCAGAGCAGAACCAGGGGCAGAGTAGGGCTGGTTGGTGCTCCCTTCCCACCCCATGGGGGCTGGCCCAGGCCCCACTGTGCCCCCCCCCCAAAATGTTCCTCACCCTACAGTTTGGGGGCCCCTGTTCCAGGGAGAGGCCAGATCCCCAGCTAGTGTCATTCGGTATGTCACTCCATTGGAGTCAACCCCATGACAGTCAGTTGTCTCTGGTGGAGCTTAGTGTCGGGGGGGGGGGGTGCTCCACTCACCCCTAGCTGGGCACCTCCTCCTGGCCACTCTCTGGATGAGCTCACAAGGTCAACGCCCCCTCCAGGGGTTACACATAAGGTGACCAGATAGCAAATGTGAACAATCAGGACAGGGGGTGGAGGGTAATAGGAGCCTATATAAGAAAAAGACCCTAAAATCAGGACATCTGGTCACCCTACTTGCATACCATCACTCCAACTTCCTCTCTAGTCTGCAGCCCCTTTCTCATGCCTGGAACTGCAGCATCCTCCTCATGACTCAGCCCTCCAGCCAGGTCACTCTGCATCCCCCCCACTGCCAGGGTACAGTCCTTCAAATCCCCAGTCACTCCCACAGCAACCCTGGCAATCTTCCAGGTCACTGCCCACTAGTGTCCCTTCCCCAGTGGCAGGTAGGGAACCCAGACCCACCCTGTACTCCAGGTTCCAGTCCAGGGACCCTCTATCCAGCAGCTCAGAGCTTTCCTCTTCCAGCCCTCACCACTCCTTCCCTCTCCCCCTTTTTCTGGGTGCACCAGCTCCAAACCCCTTCCCTCATCCCAGAGAGTGACTGCAGTCTACAGGACCCTGCAGCCTCCAAATACCCCCTCCCTCTTTCTAGGAAAGGAGAGATTACTGTCTTTGGTTGGTGCCAGCTTCCTGGCTTTATAGGCCCCACCTCTTCCTGCCCAGCTGAACCTGCTTTCAATCAATTCCCTGCTCCCTGGCTCTTCCTCCAGGTGCAGCCTGTGGCTTTAATAGGCCTACCTGGCTACTTTAAACCCTTCCAGTCCAGTAGTGAAGGATCTGGTCCAATGGGTTCCCCTCACCCCTCATTTCAGCAAACAGTTTGCACTACAAACCATCAGCAATAGAGTCAGTTTGGGAAACAATTTTTCCAGCCCTACTTCTTCTAGCTTCTCAGCCATTTCTCAGCTAGCCTTGAGTTAAAACAGAATCCCCTCCAATAAAAACGATTTCTTTCCCTATTCTTTTTTAACTTGTTGGTTTGTCTGCAGAGCTTGCATTCTGGATGAGCGTTGGAACAGACTCGGAGCTGTAATTACCCAATGTGTTGTAGCAGCTGCCAGGGACAGTCAAGTGAGCACCATGCTGAGCTCCGTGAGCCAAAGACTTCATCAATCCCTGCACCATCTTGTCTAGGGCTGTGTGACAATCCAATCTCCACACTAAACCTTTTCTTTGGCTTTTTCTGAGCAGGCTTATCATTATGCCAGATCAAGGATGAATTTTGTGGTAAGGATCTCTGTTTGCTAGGGCTGCAAGAAAGACCCTTAAACCCAATTTATTTCAGACATTTCCTTTCATTCCAAAGTGATTCTCAGCAGCAAAGGATTTTCTGGGCTAACCCATGTAGTTCTGCTCTGTCATTAATGTTTTGAATTAATTCCTTACATCCAAATGATGATTATGGTGGGTTAGACCTTTCTTTTGCTGGCATTCAAAGCTGATAATAGTTTGCACATGTTTTCTGGTCATAGTTGTAGCTCTGCTTTCAGATTGGATTGACTCAGAGTTAGGCACCATGTGAGAAACTAAATGACCAGGCAGCCATGCACATTTAGAGTAGCTACCCTCCAAAAACTTGCCATTTGTTGCTTTTACCTTTTTTACAGTGTTTATAGTATTTGCAGCATTCCATGGTTGGAATGAAGAATTATTATAGTGACAATAAATATTTGAAATGCACTTTTTAAAGAACACATTCATTGTACTTAATTAATTCCTTTGTCTTTGTTTTGTGTAGAAGTTGCACTCACCCATCCATCGGTATTTGCAGGCCTTGGTGTACAAAGAGCTAAATATACTGCACAATTTTTTGCATATGAAATGATGATCGATAAAAGCAGTGGACTAGATGCTCCAGTTGGGTGCAGCCCCATTAACTTCAAGGGGGAGTCTGATCCCGTAACTCCTAGTGCTGATACACTGCTTTACAGTTTCTAAGCACTTCTCAAGCATTCAGCCCATCTCTGTTCCCATTGGACCAGATGGTGCCCTCAGTCATAGGCCTGTGTGAGGGATGATGCCTAGGCTGGACCCTGGGTACTAATCCTCCCATGCTCCCCTTTTCCTCTGTGGGAAGGGCAGTATGCTGCACCCCCCGCCCCCATTCTCCACCCTCATGTCCAGCCAGCTTCTCTGACCAGTGCCTGGGAGTGGGCAGAGTCATAGTTCCACTAATTCTCTCCTTGTCTCCATCCCCTCCCTATCCACTTTGTTGTGGTAATGGGAGCAACAACAACCATGCAGGCACACTGATACAGGGAGATCCTGGTAGCCAGCAGCCTTAATGCATGGGGTGGAGGGTAGGAATTCTCTCCCCTATACAACTCAGTTGCCATCTAACCTATTAAACTGAAGGGCAACATTCCAAGATTCCAAAATGAACAGAATTGGGCCCAGTAACTAATGAATCCACCCAAGACCCTTTGAGGTAGATCAATATTATCCCCCCATTTCATGAATATGGACACAGAGAGGGGCAAGGTTTAATAGGGAAGAAACCTCTAACCAATGAGAATCACTTTGGAACAGGGGGCTTCTCAGAACACTGTACAAAACTGTCATTCTGGCCATGCCAGAAAAGCTGGACAGTTTACTAGTTAGGTAGGAAGCTTTGAAAAGATGATGTTATGATCAGTCACTAACCCTTCTTTCTTCCCTCCCTTCCCCCCTTCCCGCCCACAAAGAAAGCACCTGATGTCTAGTCTAGCATTTGTGCTCACTGTACATATCCTGAGCCATATGTATTTACTTCAGGACACGTTTTTCCTTCACCCCGTCATGCAGCAGTGAAACAAACGTTACCAAATACAAATAATCAGCTCAGGGTATCCATCTGCCTAGATTAGCTTAAACCCAGCTCGCTGTCTGTTATATGGCTGAAGGATTTATAGGGCCAGGTAAAGGCTTTAGAGTCTGGAGATATTCAATGCTTCTGCTTTTAATTATGCTCTGTAGATTTATACACAACATGGAAAGGCAGCATGACTTACTTTCCAGTCCAAGCACTCATATTTTCCATCTGGTGTACTACTGTACAATATAGGGAATCGAAAAGATGGGGATCGAAATGAAAATCCAGAGGTGGATAAGGAGCTGGTTAAAGGGGAGACTGCAGAGGGTCGTATTGAAGGGGGAACTATCGGGTTGGAGGGGGGTTACCAGTGGAGTTCCTCAAGGTTCAGTTTTGGGTCCGATTTTATTCAATCTATTTATCGCTGACCTGGGAACCAAGAGTAGGAGTGGGCTGATAAAGTTTGCGGATGACACCAAGTTGGGAGGTATTGCCAATTCGGAAAAGGATCGGGATATCCTCCAGGGAGATTTGGATGACCTTGTAAACTGGAGTATTAGTAAGAGGATGAAATTCAATAATGAGAAGTGTAAGGTTATGCATTTAGGGATGACTAACAAGAACTTTAGTTATAAGCTGGGGACGCACCAGTTGGAAGTAACGGAGGAGGAGAAGGACCTAGGAGTCCTGGTTGATCGTAGGATGACTATGAGTAGGCAATGTGATGTGGCTGTTAAAAAAGCTAATGCGGTCTTGGGATGCATTAGGCGAGGTATTTCTAGTAGGGATAAGGAGGTGCTAGTCCCGTTATATAAGGCGTTGGTAAGACCTCATTTGGAGTATTGTGTGCAGTTTTGGTCTCCCATGTTTAAGAAGGATGAATTCAAACTGGATCGGGTACAAAGAAGGGCCACTAGAATGATCCGAGGAATGGAAAGCCTGTTGTATGAAAGGAGACTTGAGGAGCTCGGTTTGTTTTCCTTAACCAAAAGAAGGATAAGAGGAGATATGATTGCACTCTTTAAATATATCAGAGGGATAAATACCAGGGAAGGAGAGGAATTATTTCAGCTCAGTGCTAATGTGGACAGACGAGGACAAACGGATATAAATTGTCAGTCAGGAAATTTAGGCTTGAAATTAGACGAAGGTTTCTAACCATCAGAGGAGTGCAATTCTGGAACAGCCTACCGAAGGAAACACTGGGGGCGAAGGACCTCCATGACTTTAAGATTAAGCTAGATAAGTTTATGGAGGAGATGGTATGATAGGATAACGGGCTTAGTCAATAGGTCAATTAAGTGCCACACTGGTAATTAGTACAATGGGTCAATGATAGGATATTGTTAGCCTTTTTCCAGAGGGTATGGCTGGAGAGTCTTGCCCGCATGCTCGGGGTTCAGCTGACCGCCATATTTGGGGTCGGGAAGGAATTTTCCTCCAGGGTAGATTGGCAGTGGCCCTGGAGGTTTTTCGCCTTCCTCCGAAGCATGGGGCAGGGGTCGCTTGCTTAAGGAGTGGGTGGATCGGCTTATGTGGCCTGCATCTTGCAGGAGGTCAGACTAGATGATCATAATGGTCCCTTCTGATCTTGAATTCTATGATTCTATGATTCTATGATATATTGTGTCCACATTACATAAAGGCAAAGTTCCTGTAGCGACATGACTCTTCTCTCTGTTTATAATTAAAAACATTATTATATAGTATTGAAAATAAAAATTAATACTACACAAGGCAGTGGTGTTTACCTCCTGAATCACCACTTGCAGGTACCATTTCAGAAAGGTGCAGGTGGATGAAAATTGGGTGCTGGAAAGGAAATGTATAATTCCCATAATTTTGTTAGAAGATATTTTGTGTGCTGTTTTCCTAAGCATGGCTTCTAAAATTTACTCCTTTTCCCCTGGCTAAAATAACATAGTGAGACATCATATTCTCTTACATGGAAATCCTAGAAAGGGTCAATAAAAAGGAAGAAAAATCCTATTTTGATCAAAACTTTTATTATAAATTGGAGAGACGGAGGGTGAGGCAATATCTTTTATTGGACCAATTTCTGCCTGTGAGAGAGACAAACTTTTGAGTTTACAGAGCTCTTCTTCTATCCTGGGACCAACCCAGCTACAACACCACTGCATATAAACACTGGAACATCTGTGCATTGTAAAGAGGAAACATTCAAGTCACGGAAATGCAAAGGAGTGTAAAGAACTCAGTAGTACTTCAGCATTGCTCTACTATGGTTAATACGTTTGGTAGAATTTATTTATGGTTTTCCAGAACAGACTTTTAAAAAACAAAAATGCCGAAGTGCCTTAGAAGCCTAAGTCTCACTGAAAGAGTGTCTTAAGATCATTGGAATTTCAGTGGGGATTAGGCACCTCAATACCTTTGAGGAGCTAGACCAAAGTGCCTAAGTCACTTTTGAAAATGGGACTTAGGCTTCTAAGTCTCTTAGGTGTTTTTGAAAATTTTACTCACAGTCAACCTCTTTACATTTTTTACATCATATAAACATAAGTCTGAGCCTTAAAGACCACTGGGGGAAGAGCTATATTGAAGATCAGCAAGGTGGGAGGAGTAAAGCATCAGATTACAATAAAGCTAGTATATTAGTTACTATTAATTATCAATATTTGTTGTTATTATTGCATAATCCACAGCACAGAGATCTGTGAGTGTGCATAAAGCTGTGCAGATATATAAGAAGAAGACAAATTCCTTTCCCGTTAGCAGTTTCGAGCATTAGGTCTCAATCCAGCAAGTACTTATGCAGGAATAATCCTATTAACTTGTTTCACCTGGGTAGCCCCTTGATGTCAATAGGACTAGCTATGTGAGTAAAGTTAAGCCTGTGTTTTCATTTTGCAGGACTCACTGTACTCCTATGAGTAGCACTTAATCATGGGAGTAGTCCCATTCTAGTCAATGGGACTACTCATGTGAATAAGAGCTGCAGGATGGCGTCCTAAATTAGACAGATATTACAACAAATATTGGCAACAGACCATGATGAGTGGATCAATGTGGGATATGGAAGACAATATCAGATGAAAAGGGGAGGCGATATTTCTATTTACAAGGGAAGCAGGATGTTATAGCACTGGATTCTGCTCCCATTGAAGCCAAAGGGAGTTTTGCCCTTGGTTTCAGTGGGAGCAGGATTGGGCCCATAATTTGTTTTGTTTACTATGTTTCTTATTATTTAACATAGAAGGATTGAAACTCTGGGACCAATATAAATGTCACTATTTAAAAAAAATTCAGTGTAAACTTTTTTTTTAATTTAGTCTCTGATCCCACTATATAGGCTTACCTTTAAGTATGTGGATAGTCCCACTGACTTCATAGTGGCTATTCACATGCTTCAAGTTAAGCACGTGCTTAAATCTTTGCAGGCTTGGGGGTTAAATATTTTCCTGCAGTGTTTACAACCCCAGCATGGAGGCACTTCTTCATGAGACCCTGGAAAGGAAATTGATGAGAAATGCATAGCAAACGAAAGTGATACTTATTAATCTATATTCATTGGCCAGTGCAAAATATAAATAACAGAATTAATGATCAAAAATTAGTTTATTTAAAATTAATCATAGATAGTAATCAAAAGTGCTTTTGGTAATAGAAATTTAAAAATAGGTTTATGATTTTTTTAATCTTGCATTGTCTCATTAAGGCATATTTAGAAAACCATCAAACATTTCCAAATAAGGAAGAAAAATATCGGAAATCAGATGAGGTAATTCACATGAGATTTTTCATCTGGCCTTTTGGAAATAGAGTATTTCATGTCTGAATGTCATTACTAATGAAAAATCAAGAGAAACAATAAGTAAGTAAAGCCAGAATGTTGGGTTTGATGTCAGCCTGGGCATACGCTTAAATAAACTCCACCCTCATAAGTAACAATGGAACAAACCATGAGTGTTGTAGAAAGAGCTGCAGTTCTTTTTTAAAAGAAAAAATAAGAGACACACTGGAATGTTTAGCCAATCAAATTACTTTTAAATTAACAGATAGGGTAGAATTTTCAAAGCCACGTAAAGTATCTGCATGATGGCAATTTCTCATTAGACAGGAATGGGAATTCGGTATTCTAACCTGCCAGGCATCTGTGAAAATCCCACCCATAATATAACACTTTGTGCCAAATTTACCCCTGGTGGGACTCCACTGATTGCATGCCTCTGATATTTGAATATGGCCCCTGATATTTGTGCCCAAGTGTTGATTCTTTGCTGGCTTTCACGACTTGTACTATAATATTTTAGAATTAAAATGCCCCTGCAATCAAATTTCTTATGCCTAAAATGGTAAAGGGACTTGGAAATGGTATGAACCTAATCTGTCCTTAGGACATTCTTAAAATTATAAACTTGAGGGTCACCCTGAATTCCACTCAGCAGGTTTCATTGCAGCTGAATTCAGCCACAAATCTGCTTACTTATAATTTCCACATGCATTATTGCTTTTAAGGGTGAAAGAACATGCCAATGTGTTGGAGACACATTTTATTGCCTATCTTGTGGTGTGAACACTTGAAAAGGGGTGCAGTATCTAAACATTTTAGGCCAGAAATTACATAAAGAAATAAAAATTATTTATTATTATTAAAAATGAGTCTATACTGTTTGCAGTGTCATATGCACGTGTTCTTTTACAGCTGCAAAAGGAGATCACTAATAGCTTTCAGTGGAAAATGACTGTCCAGACTTTACACCCAAACTGCATCTTTATGTTTGTTAGGTCAAATTCTGGTGCTGCGCCATTTGCTTTAATGTGACCAGGGTTGGCGGAAGCTTCCTAACAGTGTAGGTGCCACCGGTACCCAAACCGTGGTCCTACCTCCTGGACCATACCTTCTCCCCAAGCCCATGCCTTTGTGCCACCTCTTCCCTCCAATTTCTCACCCCTCCTCCCATCACACGTCCTTACAGCCGGTAAAAAGTGGGAGGGCCTTTCCCCATTCCAGCACCCCTGAATGTGACCCGGTGCTCTGGCCATCTCTGTCCCCATTTGCATCCCTCTTCATATGAATTAGTCCATCCATGACCAGAAGCTGTCTAAATTGGTTGTTTGTGCTCAGCGACTACTGCACACAGGGGACGTCTGTGCCAGAGCGTGTAGGCCATGTTTTCTGCCCATTAGTCCCACTGTTGGTCTGATATGGACTAGAAAAGGCCTGCAGAGTGATCTCTTCACATGTCTGGAGGGTGTAATATGGATCACACACACGGGAACGCAGGCAAGAAACTGAAATTTGGTTTTATTTCACTCCTCATTGGAGTAATTTTAGACCACAAGTGGGGGTTACTCGAACTTATGGCGGCCTCCCTACGATTCCCAGTGGGCTGCTGCACAGCCCAGAATGGTTGTAGTCCTGAGCGATACGGCTACTCCCCTCCCACCCTAACACACCCTTTCCTTCCCTGACATGCCCTGTCACTGGGCAGACTGCCCCTTTAAGACTGAGGGCTATCGCCTGCCTGAGGCCCTTGGCAGGAGGGTAGTCCTGACCCAGATGGTGGGGCTGTTTTGAGCCCCAGAGCTGGTGGTTAGACAATGAGAGGGGCTGTTGTCCCTGGGTCTTGCCTGTAAGGGGGGTTGTCGGCTGAGCCCAGCAGGGCTGAAGATTGTTTTGATGTTGTGTTGGACCTGGACTAAGGGACTCTGTTACGCCAGAAGGGGCTGAATGCTTTAGAGTGGCTTGGCTCGAGGGCCAGATCACCTCAACAGCAGGAGTGGGTGGAAGAACATGGTGGGGGTGCTCTGGGACAGTGAGCCATGTGACACATGGTGGAGAATTTGGGCGAGACTCGCCCCTGGAATCATAGGAGAGGACTGACACTTTGGATGCACAGGTTATCAGATGGAGGATGCTGTTTGTCTACCGGCAGAGCAGCAGCTACGGATCCAAGCTAGGGTGACCAGACAGCAAGTGTGAAAAATCAGGATGGGGTGAGGGGTAATAGGAGCCAATATAAGAAAAAGACCCAAAAATTGGGACTGTCCCTATAAAATCGGGACATCTGGTCACCATAATCCAAGCACTCTTTCAGCAACTCCTGCAGGGTCAGCAGAAGCAGCGAGAGGCGCACTGCACCACTCAGTGGGAAATTCAGCCAGTGTGGTTTGTGGCACAGTGACAGGAAGGCCACTGCCACCTGCAAAGGGAGAAATGCTCTGGTATTTCTGGTCACTGAGGTCTGAGTGCCCCAGTAGGCAGCAGGATGATCAGGGGTGGTGTTGTATCAAGCAGGCAAGGTACTAACAAGCTTCAATGGGACTTTATTTTTACAGTGGAAACCTCTTTACCAAGCTGCTGCTGCACCCTCTGTAACTCTCACTCAGCCTCCTCAACTCCTCCCGTCTGCCTTCCTGTTTCCTGTCCTTTCAGACTCCCAACAGCCAGTGCTCCCCGTTCTCATAATTACAAGCACATCTAAACAGCACAGGTGGCCATGTAAGAAGCAGACCCTGGAAGGCAGGAACCTGGAAGGGCCTGCCTACGTATTTCAGAGGCGGACAGATGGGGCATATCAGGTGAGTCTTCCCCTTGAATGGTGAATATGGAAAGACAACGAGGGAAGTCTTAAGAAAAGTGAGGTTTGGGGAGGGGGGAGGTGAAGAAGCCCTGTGCATGAAAAGAAATGGTCTCCAGGACAGAGTTTCAAAGGGGGGAGTAGCGTAGTCTAGACTGAACTGTGTGAGCCCCTGGCAGCCATGTGTTCTAACTTATGGCAGCCTGCCTATGATTCCCAGTGGGCTGCTGCACAGCTCAGAATAGTTGTAGTCCTAAGTTACCAGTCATGCTCATGCATAACAAAATGGCAGATGACTCTCAGTAAAACATGACAATTGCATTGGGCTGCAAACTTTATTTTAAAATAAGATTTATGACATTTTAATCAACTTCTTCTTCTTGCTATGCTGCAACAGTAGCAGAAAACAGTACACCTCTACCCTGATCTAATGCTGTCCCCGGGAGCCAAAAAATCTTACCGTGTTATAGATGAAACCGCGTTATATCGAACTTGCTTTGATCTGCCGGAGTGCGCAGCCCCGCCCCCCTGGAGCACTGCTTTACCGCGTTATATCCGATTTCATGTCGCATTATATCAGGGTAGAAGTGTAGTTTTGGTGAACCATTTTCTTCAGAAATAAAGGCAAAAGGGTGTTTATTCTCATCTGATAGTCATAATGTTACTGGAAACCACTAGATGGTGCTATCACAAGTAGTCTTACAAGTTCTGTTTAACTGATTTTATAGGCAGCTAGATCTTGGAGAAATTATTATTTGTAGTGCAGTTCTTTGGGGAAGCCGATCCTGCTTCTACCAGTAAAGTCTACTTACTCCCGGAGGGCTTGTCTTCACTGCAAACATTAGTTCAAGTTAGTACATGTGAGTTAATGCACTCGAGCGGGGCTAGCTCGAGTGACCACACTTCAGTGCAACACTGAAGTTATGCAGACTGACAATTATCTGCACAACCTCTTTACCTCTTTAGGTTGGATTAGCAGGGTGATTGGATTAGCAATTGATGAATTGTTGTAACTCTGGCTATTGCATCCCCACTGCACTACTAGTTTGAGCCTCAGCATCATTTAAGCGTCAGTCCACCCCATCCCCACCCCTGAAAGTCCAGCTAGCTTGAGTTTAAAGCACCACTTAACTTGAGTAGAGATTTTTGTGTGTTGATGAGAGTCGAGTTAGGGGTAACACTTGAGTTATAATTCAAACTAACTGTGCTGTTATGGTCCACTCTATGCATTTGAAGAAGTGGGTTTTTTACCCACAAAAGCTTATGCCCAAATAAATCTGTTAGTCTTTAAAGTGCCACCGGACTCCTCATTGTTATTGTGCTGTGAAAACACACCCTTAGTTTCTCTGACTAGATAATTGGTTAGGTGTAGGACATATCCACACAAACAAAAACATACTGGGTGTCACATTACAATGACCTGAGGAGTTACAATACCACTATACCTAAAGGTTGTTAGAAGGAAAATACTGGCAGTGGCACAGATAATATCTCTGGATCCTATATTAACACTGCCCATTGTTGTCCAAATGGGACCTGCAGTGGATCTATATCCGCTTCCAATAACACTGATCTGCATGAGAGAGCATTGTGGGTGTCTCTCTGCAGCAGGCTGCAAAAACTGTCTCTCAAAATGGCTTCTTGTCATGGGAGACAGCAGAGTTCTTGGAGAATTAAAGCTGTGCTCTCCAGAAAGCAAAACTTTAACAGATACGTAACGAAATACATAACATATACTAAATTTGACAGAGCACTGGTTGTATTTCTTTCTGGTGAGGCAATAGCCTCTTTTACCACATCGGCACTGCCCTGTGATTACTAGGCCTGCTAGTATCACCCTCCTATCGAGGCCACGTTTCTTGTGCCACCAATTATATCATATTTTTTCCTCAATCCACCTGTATCAGTGACATACTTTTTTAAAATTGAGAACCCACACACTGGTCCAACTGCATTCTAGACTAGCTAGGGGTTCACATTTGGCAAGGGCTGCAGAGAATCATTACAAGTGGGTGGGGGGACGGACAGATTTGCCCCCCTTGTCCCCAACCTGGCGCATAGGGTTGCAGCACCACTTAAGTTTGGCTGGGTCAAAAAGTGGCAGACCATGACTCAGGTGGCCCCCCTCAGCTCTGTGGCCTATGACTTTTGGCCAGGGACTTTTCCAATCCTGTACTCATGTGCTCCTCGGCTGACTGGTTGAATTCATCACTGATTTGTCCCAGGCTTCCTGGGGGCTGATGCTGCAAAAAACCAGCTGTCCCTCCAGCCCTGCCTCCTGACTCATGGAGTCCGATCCCTTGCCTGGGGGAAGTTGGGACAATAGCACATAGATGGCATTTCCCCCAAAGTATTTCGTCCTACCATTGATCTGCCCATTAGATCTGATTTCGCTCTACTCACTAACCCACTGTATGGATCCTAAAGACCTGATCCTCCATTGTCTTCCATTAGTGGTATAAGTGTTCAAAGCTCCTGAAAATCAGGCCCTGCATGTTATGTTGTTACTGGTGGGTACATTATGTGCCTTTTTGTGGGTTTGTATTTCTCCTCTCCTCTCTGTTCTGAATAATAATAGAAGAAAAATAAATGAACTGGTTGGAAAATTCCAATTATAATTTTATTTTTTTCTAGGGAGTTGTTCAGTATTTTTGTTTTTTTCTGAAATTTCCTGGTTATTTTTTCTTCTTTTCAGTGAAAAAACAAAGCTAGAAGCTGAAAATGTTTACTAAAAAAATATTTTTTTAATTTCAATTTTTTTGTGTGTGGAAAAATCAGAACATTTTGACCAAAATTTTCTGTGAACATTTTCAGGTTGGTTGAAAAGCCTATTTTGCATAAAAAAAGTCAATGAAAAAATATCAAGCATCTGTAATAATAAATGAAAAATGACCAGCACAATGGACATGAAAGTTTTCAGCTATCCAGAGACTGATCTGGAAAACAATAGTGAGGGAATTAAGGAAGGAAGTATGTTAATGCAGGAAGAGATGATTGCTTCCTATAGGGCATATCAAGGAGCCATAAAGCCAGGGGTCTGTTCCAGCTCTAATTGGTGGAAATGACACAAGGTATATATGAAGGTGAAGATGGAGGGGCTTCTAGGATCTGCTTATCACAATATCATCCAGTTTCTTTTCTGGTGTTCTTCAAGGCTATAACTGCTGTGGGAGATAAAAGCAAGTCAGTTCCTGGTGTACTTAGATTTGAAAAATGCTTACCCTGAGACCAAGCATGAAAAATAAATTGATTCTTCAGAAGAATTCATTCTGTTATTTCCAAAGGACATGGTACCATTCATGATCTGTCTAGCTGTGCGCAGGTAAATACATGCTGCATTTCAACAATGGACACATTAAATGAAACCTTGGATCTAAGGGCTGGTCTACACTACAGGGGGAAATCGATCTAAGATACGCAACTTCAGCTACGTGAATAACGTAGCTGAAGTTGTTGTACCTTAGATCGAATTACCTACCGTCCTCACGGCGTGGGATCGACGTCCGCGGCTCCCCATGTCGACTCCGCTACCGCCGTTCGGGTTGGTGGAGTTCCGGAGTCGACAGGAGCTCATTCGGGGATCGATATATCGCGTCTAGATGAGACGCGATATATCGATCCCCGAGAAATCGATTGCTACCCGCCGATACGGCAGGTAGTGAAGACATAGCCTAAACTCCATATCTAGAGCTGAATTTCATGTCTGTTTAGGCCCCGATTCAGCACAGCACATAAGCACAGGAGTAGTCCTGCTAAGTTCAGCAGGATAGACATACTCAGTACCTTGCTGAATCAGGGCTATAATGGGTAGAACATAAACCCAAGATATGAACACGCCTCAATTTGGGATTTGAAGTCCAGATTGAAGGGGTTTGGGATTCACTGAGTGAAATCCTGGCCTCATTGAAGTCTACGGCACAACTCCCATTGATTTTAAATGGGTTGGGACTTGTCCTATTATCTGATTTTGGTTTATTACAGAGATAGACTGGGTCTGCATCTGTATCTAGGTCTGGTGCTCAGTATCAGAGCATCTCTAAAATGTAAAGTCATCACCATTTCACGAAGGGCTTTACATTTACAGCATAAGATACATGGGGAGGCAATGGAAGCAAATAATATAAATGAGTTTCAGAGATGCTTCGTTTTATTCCTGGAGAACCCAGGGATTGAGGGGCTTGAAGGAAAAGCAGACAAGGGCATTAGGATCAATTAAACCACAAGATGTGAGATTGTGGCCCTTCTTAAAAAAAAAAGAATAAAGCCCTACAGATACTGGAGAACAAGAGTTTAAATGAATTTCAGAGGTGCTACTGTATAAGCCCCCAGTCCCATATGGAGTGAAACATGATCTTAACTTTATGCACTGCAAAGGTTTCAGAGCTTCAGTTGCACTACACATTTTTTTCAGAACACTTGGAGGTTGCCAGAGCAGTCCCTAGGTCTTCACTAACAACATGATGTAATGGGGTGTTCACCCCACACCAGCCTAGAAGGGGTTAATGAGGCTGAGGCGAGGCCAATTAACTGGATAGGCCACAGCTGACGGGAATGAGCTGGCCCTGAATAATGAGAGAACCCAGGTGGGAAGAAACAGGCAGGGCTAGGGTAAAGCCAGGGAGCTGGCAGTACAATGGGGCTGCAGTGGGGGAGCCTGTAACCATTCTCTGGAGAGCAGAGCGGGAACAAAGGGAAACAAGGTGGAGAAAGGGTAGGGAAAGGCTGATGGGAAAAGGCAGCAAGGTTTAAGATGGTGCAGGCCTTGGCTGCTGAGCAGAGGGTCCCTGAGTTGGAACCCAGAGTAGAGGGTAGGCCTGGGCTCCCCTTACAGCCACTGGGGCAGTGGCACGGTTTGGGCTGTGAAGGGAAGGCAGCCATCTTTGAGGAAGGACTTTGATACCCTGGAAGGGGGAAAACATGCAGTCACCTGGAGGGCCAAACCACAAAGAGAGAGCACCACCCTGAGTCTCAGAGAGAGCGGTGGCAGGGGGTGTGAATGAACAGTAGAAGGGGGTGTTGGACCTGGAAGGAGCTAATCCCCAGAGCAGCCAGGAGGAGATGCTCTAGTGGTGAGTGGACCCTCTGACACAGGCCTAAAATTGGATCAGTCTTGTGGTGTACATGCTTTAAACATGTCAGGCACTACTGTGTTGTAAGAAGGTCCTGCAGCCTGGTAGCTTTCTGTTGTGAAGGTGGGACCTCTATCTAGATGGGGTCCAACCATGTTATAAAATGGTTTATCGAATCTTGGGACTAGTAGCAGCCTGGACCTCACTGATATTTTAGAGTCAGATGGTGAACCCCTTACTCACATAAATGAGCAGTTACTTTATAGTGCTTCTGGAGTAACAGCTCACCCGTGTGATTAAGGGGTTCACAGCTAGGTCATTAAAAAGATTTCCCAAGGGCTAGCAGTGCATATAAATGGTGTTGGAATTCTGGTGGTCCTTGTGTCAAACCCAATAGATGCCTTTGTCTCTTCTCCCTCTGGAGGTACATACATGCACTTGAATAGACTCTGCTGAGTGCCAACATCTTTGGTTTTATTTCAAAAGGTTTCCATTGCTGAAGGCCATTAAAATGTCCCTTTCAGAGACTGCCTAATTTAGATCCTGTTCCTGATCTCTATGCCAGGGAATCAAGATCCATTTTAAATGGACATTTTAAAAGAATACAGTGCTAAATGATAAAAATACATCTTATTTAAACCAGGACTTATCCAACATTTCCTTTGTTTTCTAAATTAAAGAGACTTAATCAGTTGCTTATTCATGGTCCCTCTGTGAGATTGCCAGCAGTTTTGTTATGCATGTTGATAATCAGTGATAAGAGATGAGATGTAGATATTTGATGATGTGGATACATGTTTAGGGTTTTTAAACCCATTTTATTATTTTTTCCTGTGAATTCATCATCCCAAAAAATATGTAGAAACTTGTGTAAGCAGTAGCAGCAGGAACAGCCATCAACAAAAGATCCTTTCTGTCTGGCAAAATAATTTAAAAATAGCAATTCTGTCCTAACCCAGATAGCAGTTACGTGTTTCAAGTGTGTGTGTTTTGAAAACAAACTGAAGAAAAGTGAATCACACTGGAATAGCTTCTCAGACACATACTGTTAGCAGATCCCAGAATAGAGTCTGTCATGGGAAAAATTTATTACTGATAGACAGATAGAGAAGAAAATTGTTTTTGATTTGCATGAGTCACACTTTTTTTAAAGTTAATTCTTTGGCTAGTAGTGTCTACTTGTTTGCTCCCAATCAGCAGACCAAGGAAAGAGGTGGCTTTTGCAGGAACAGCCTCTTAAACTCAGATCCTGCAATTTTGTCTATTGCTGTGTCTCCAAATCACAGAATGAAAGGGGCGGAGGGATGATTTAGTGGCTAGGACACTAGTCTAGTGGGCTAGGAGAGCTGGGTTTTTTTTAAAGTTCACTGAAAAAATTCAAAACATTTTCATTTCAGGTCAACCCAAAACGAATTCCCTTCCCATCCCCCTCTCCCCGCCTGCCCCAGATTTTAGTTCAGTGGCCACTGATCTGAAAAATCAGTTATTTGCACAACTGTACTCCCGAGCTATCCAGATCCTCTAATCTTGACTTTTAAACTTTATCTTGTGTCCTGATCTTATTTTTGGAGGATGCCCAAAAGTTAATATTCATTTTTGGAAAACTGTAACAGGACATCTGTTAGTCTGCTATCAGTGAAGGATTTGAAAAGTTTAAGGGGACTGATACAGTATTTTGAAGAAGATATGTAACCTGATAGATCCAATACGTGATTTACAGGGCAAAAAATGTTCAGTTAAAATGTCTAAGTGGTGTTTCAGAGCCTCTCAAGCAATTGGACTTAGGGTGCCCAGACAGCAAGTGTGAAAAATCAGGACAGGGGGTGGGGGGTAATAGGAGCCTATATACGAAAAAGACCCAAAAATCGGGACTGTCCCTATAAAATCGGGACATCTGGTCACCCTAATTGGACTTGATTCTGATCTTTCACCAATGTAAAGGAGAAGTAACTCCACTGAAGTCAACAGAGTTAGATCCATGTAAAACTGGTCTGAGATTAAAATAAAGCTCACAGTGTTTATGGGATCGAGGCATATAACAGCTGATTCTCCTCTATAGCATTTTCAGAAGGTAACAACTCTCTTCTGCTAACCCAACTAAGATGGAATCCAATCCCCAGAGGGACAAGCCGGTACATAAATCATCCCACCTTGCACCTTAACCCTCCAATTGTAGATTTGCAACAGGAGAACAAAGGTCATAAAGGGAATGCAGTCTAACCTGTTTTTGATTATAAAACTCTAGGGGGTCCACTTCTTGCAGTTACACCTGTGCAACCCTATTGACTTCAGTAGGTGATAAACACCAGTGTAAGAAGCCAGCTAGACAGATTTGGGCCTGTAATACATATGACAGGTCAGATTCAAAAGCTGTTTTTGTTTTCTGTTTTTCCTGCTGAAATTTATGATCCTTTTCAATGTAAGAAGAAACTGCCTGTTCACAAAGTGTCCCAGCTTGGGCTGCACTGGCTACAAAAACACACCCGCGGATGTTATTCCATGATCAAGCTGCTCTTCCCCTAGTTTCTGTGTTAATTCTCTTGACAGCTGACATTTGAAAGTGAATAATCTGAATCGCTGTTTTAATGAAAAGTTATTGTCATTGTTATGCTGAAAGGGAAATTAAAACTTCCTGTCTCAGCCAGCAGCACTTCCTGGTAGCGCAAATACCAGCGACAAAACAGCAGCCTACCCATTGTGTGGACAAGCAGGAGGAAACAATGAAAGGCTTCTAAGGAGGCCAGCTCCTTGTGGTTCATTTGGGAAAGGGACTATTGTGGGACAGATTCTCAGGTGGTGTAATTCAGTGTGGTGCCATTGAGTCAGTGGAGTTACTCCAGTTTCCATCAGTTGAAGATCTGGGCCTACAGGTGTAAATCGTCAGAAGTGCTCGCACTGAGAATCTGTTATAAATATTCATTATAAAGTGATCTGTTGACAGCAAACATTAAGCGCAATCTGTTTGCACTAAAATAATAGGCTCAAAATCAAGGCTGAGGGAGAGAAATGTAGTGGCCTTGGTTGGAAGGCTCAAAGTACAACCACTGCAGCACATAGGTGCTGGAACTAAGGGTGTGGGGGATACTGCAGCACCCTCTGACTTGGAGTGGTTTCCATTGTATACAGGGTTTACAGTTTGATTCAATGGCTCTCAGCACCCTTACTATGCAGATTGTTCCAGCATCCCTGCTGCATCAGTTACACAGCTGGGAAGGAGCTGCATCTGAGCAAAATATACCGTAGAGCACCTTCCATCCTGAAGGATTCGCAAGCGCTTCTAGTTACTCACGCTCCGTGCAAAGGTGGCTGTGACTGGGATTGAATGCAGCAGCCATTCTGACCAGCATCCCTGCACAACAGCATTTACAAGTGGAAGTGAAGAATAACTTCTCCAGTTAAAACCACAAGAGAAATTATAGGTAGAAGGAATATAATTACTCAAGCTGAAACTGGGGCAGGACTCTGGGGCTCTCACTCCTACATTTGTGGCAAGTGCAATGGGATCTTTAGTGACCACACGCAGTCAGGGCTTTAGTATGATGGCTTATTTGAAAAGCAGAAGGATATGCTTTCATTAACACTCTATCTTTTCGATTGACCTTATGCTATGCCACTTATTGTCATGTATGCTGGAGGACTTCTCATTATTTTCAGTCATCAGAAAAGTGCCATGTGATTTGTTTTGTTAAAAGTTTGTTGTACAGCTATTTTGAATGTTTTCCAATGGAAAAAGCCATTCCAGCGATACAGAAACTTTCTGAGGGAATGTGGTGAGGTTTTTTGTCATCAATTTTGGTTTTTGTCTCAAAATGACTTTTTGTTTCTAAACTTGCATAAATTTTATGTTATAAAAAATATTAAAGTCCAAACCAAAACAAAATGCTTCAACTTTATGAAAATGGAGCGTTCTGTGGGAACAAGAGAACCACTTGGGCACTAGGGATTATGGAGTGTCTCGGCTAGTGTGTGTTTTCTAGAGAACCCTGGCAGATTCCTTAGCTACAGCACTGAGGCTTATAGGTGTCTGTGCCCTGCTATGTAAAGCAGGTGCTGAAGTGTATGGGACCATAGTGCAAGCCACTTCTGGAGCCCTTAAGAATAAAAACCTGTTGGCTTCATCCATTGCCTGTGTATTTTATGCATGGCTGGAGTTGTGTGTCACTCTCACTAACAACCCTACAAGGTTCCCTTGCTAGATGGGCACTAGGCAACTGATTGAGAAATAAGGATGGAATGTGGTGTTAGCTAGGGGGATGGGTTGGATTTAGGGAAAGGAAACTTTAGTCATCCTGTTTGTGCTTAACTATCCCAAGGTATGTCTTGCATTCCCCTACCCCACTCAGAATGTAAAGCTGGCTCGTTTTAAGTATCAGGAAGTATGGAAAGCTAATTCCCTTTTAACTTAACGTATTTCCTAGTCACGCACTCTTTCTCTTCCCCCCCCCCCCCACCTTCCAGAACTCAGATGGCTTATTTTGGCTGCTGTTTCTATTTGCTTTTTTCCAGCGTCACTGCCTTTCTTTGACCTATTTTCCACCACCACCTCCTTCTCTTCTGAGTCATATGTTGACATAACTGTGCTAACCATGGTTATTATGGAGGGACAGGGACACTGAGTACAGGTACAGGGAGACTTTTTTTCCCAACCTCACCACAAGCACTTACCAAAATTACCCTAAACTTCCCCATCTGTTCAAGGTTAAGTACTTACTAGCCTAGATCCTCAACTGGTGTCAACTGACACAGCTCCATTCACCGGTTTACCCCACATGAAGTCTGGCCCATATTTACCACTGTAGACTGACAGTAGAGCACTGATGTGATGTTTTGTTTTTTTCCAGCTAGGGGCTCCTTTTCTCTTTCCTGACCTCTTCTCACCCCTTCTTCATGAAGGTTGGCTTTAAAATTTGCAGGCTCAGGTTTAGAAAGGTTTGTTGGGGGTGGAGGCAATTGCAAAACATTATCATGACATTGCAATGTTTGAATCTTCACATTAGCAGGTTGCATCAGTTCATGTGGGAGTGTGATTGCTGCATTGTGTCGGGCATACAGAGTTGTCATGTATTGACTTGGGGCCTGACTTTCCTTGACCGCGTGTGGTCATTTACACTTGTGCAGTGAGGGCAAAAAGTGTGAAATGCTCCCGTAGGGTAAGAGTAGAGAATTCTGATGTGGTCATGATTTAGATCCAGATGGGACAGCTGAAAGAGATGGTTCAAGGTAGTGGAGAATTCGACCTTTAGCTACATCTATGCTTGGAGCCCGGGCTGTGATTGCTAGCTCCTGTAGATGTACCAGCACTAGCTCTCATTGAGCTAGTGTACTAAAAATAGTAGCATATCTCTGGTAGCAGTGAATGCTGGTACAGGCTAGCTACCCTAAGTGCAAACCTACAGGGTCCTGGTGGGTTTGTACCTGGGGTGGCTAGGCCGTGCTGTTGCTCACTACTGCCCATGATACCAGGGCTACACTATTATTTTTAGCATGCTAACTTCTTGAGCTAGGAACCAGACCCCGAGCTCCATGTGTAGACATCCCCTAAGGCCTGGTCTACACTGGGGGCGGGGGCGTGCATCGATGTAAGATACGCAACTTCAACTATGAGAATAGCATAGCTGAAGTCGATGTATCTTATTTCAACTTACCTCCCATCCTCATGGCGTGGGATCGACGACTGCAGCTCCCCCGTTGACTCCGCTTCCGCCTCTCGTCCTGGTGGAGTTCTGGAGTCAACGGGAGCACGTTCGGGGATCGATTTATCACGTCTAGACGAGATGTGATACATCGGTCCCTGATAGATCGATTGCTACCCGCAAATCCAGAAAAGTTTCAGTTTTGACAAACTGTTGCTGAAAAGCTGGCAGGCTGCTCTAGAGCCCAGGTCACCCCTCAGTCATGGCAGCCGCCTGCTCCATTTCATTTTTGAAAAATCGTGTGAAAAATTTTGATGTTTCAAAAGTTCTGGAATTTCCTTTGTGCAGGAAATGTTTTTAAATGATTAGGTTTTGATCCTACTGTATTTGGAACAAAACCTTTCTGGAAATGGCATTTCTGTTCTATGGGAAATTCTGGCAAGTTTTGACCTGCTCTACTTTGTGACCATTTGTTCAGCTAAAATGCAGAACTTTGTTTTCACAAATTTCATGACCCCTCTTCTCTCCCCGCTCCTCCCCCCCCCAACATTTGTGCAGGTACACATTCATCAAAACCTTCCTAGAAAGGGGAAAAGTCTCAACTATTTATGGATTTCCCCGGGAGACACTTGTGTGGACACTTTAGGAGCCTCCTAGTTCACAAAAAGTTTCCAAACATTTAGCAGAAGCAATACAAATGTAGTTTAGTAAGTTTGGTGACCATATACACAGCACACAGTGCGGTAAGCAGTAGCCGTGAGATGGAATTCGCCCCATGCAGAGGGCCAGCACAACCTGTATTCACCACCAAAGATTCACTTAAACTCTCAGAAGAGGGGCGTTGTGTTGGAAGTGGGTGGAATCTCTTTTCTGGTACCCTGCAAGAGGGCTTAAATGTGACTTCAGTGATACTTGCAAATGTGACTTCAGTGATACTGGCTAACTCATTCTGAAATACGGTGACATTGACACTGTATTGAAGGATCTATATAAAAAAAAATTAAAAAATGCTTTTATCAAGAGTCAATCAACCCCTAAAAGCAAAAAAGGGGTGTTGTAGTATTGAAAACAGGAAGTGACTCGAGAGCAAGGGGGAAGGAAAGAATTCCAGAGACACGGAGCACCACACATCCCTGAAGCAGCAACCCCCAACTGCAGTGAATAGCAGGCAGAGGGGAGGAAGGAATCAGAGAAATAAAGTCAGTGGCTAGGGGCATAGGCTAATGAGGGCAGAAGTAAGATAGAGGATCTTCAAAACCAGGAGAGTAACTGAATTGGATTAAGTGATAGACAGGAGTATGAAGCCAGTAAACGTGTCTGAGAATGGGTGGAATTTGTTCCCACTTCCTCCAGTAAGAGTCATCTGGTTGTAGATTTGCAAACCTCATGAGATTTAGAGAGCAAGGGTTCGGGAATCTTATAGAAGAGCATCTCACACGAGACGAGACACAAACAGAGTAAGCATTGAAAAAGAGACAGGGTCAAGATAAGGACAAAATCTGGCTATGTTCCAGAGGTGGAGATGAGAAGACTTGCCGACACACACATTGTGGGGAAAAAAATGTATTGCAGGGCGAAGAATAAGTCTGATTTCTGACCCTGTGAGTGAAGTTGAGATCTTGGTTAAGGAAAATGAGAGCAAAGTTAGAGGCCTAAAACAAAGAGGACCATTTACCTAAGAGGATTTCAGTCTTCTAAGCCTCCATTAGAAGGAATTTATGATGCAGTAGGGAGCTTGAATTGTGCAAAAAGTTGTAAGGTGCTCAGGTGCCATGCAGATAGCATGAGATAGATGCTTAGACAACTGATAGTTAATGCAAACAGGTATGCAGGAGATAAATGGTTCAGAGAGCATGTCGGGCGATGTAGAGTTGGGTATCATTCTCAGTGAAGGGATGTTCACAGATGAAGGTAGTAATGACACATCCCAGAGAATACGGAAGGAAAAGAGTAGGAAGACGGACAGGGTATATCTCACTAATCTGTGCCCTGCCTTTGGAGGGGACCTCAGGTACTGGTGCACCTCAGTTCCTATTGTTCTCTCCCTGTGGCACACAATAGTTTAGTCTCCTGAAGGCTGTAATACTTTTATCTAATTCTGGTTGGTGCTTGGTGTGGCGGTGGTTGGGTGGTGGTCAGTGATCTGTGATGGACAGGAGGTCAGACTAAATGATATGGTGGTGCTTTCTAGCCTTAAACTCTGAGTCAGACAGAAAGATTGCAAAGCTACGGAACAATAAGTCGTTTCAGAACTCAAGAAATAAACATGAATCTGAACTAGATGTGAACTAGAGAACCTTAATTTAAAACGTAATACAATATATCCTCATAGCATTAGGAATCTAATTTATAGCTCATGAAGCAAGGAATATTTGTTTTAATTTAGTGATTATGCTTTTTCAGTGTTCATTGTACTTAATGTATTAAATTTTCCTTATTACTTCAGCTCTTTTCTTGTTCTCTTTGTCCCCCCCCAACTCCCATATTTTAGTGGCTTAAAAGGTGCACTATTAATGTTATAAAACGTAATAAATGTAATCTTTGAGGCGGTCTGATTAAGGTCTTCTCTGGGAAGAAATCTGCTCTCAACCTCTGGCCTGCTTTGAGCAATGCCAGACTGGGGTTAGCAATACTGCCACTGAAAGCATTCAAAAATCATGAGAGTGGCTTAAAAAAATCATGAGACCTTAAATATGAGGTTTGAGTTCTTTTGATTTGTGGCCTTTGACTTTTTTAGGGTGCTCTGAGGTCATTGATGCTTTTCTGACAACCATGAGGGCTAGCACCTTTCCTTCTTCTTTTTTATTTTTTAAAAACAAAAGGAAAGATGAGATTCTCATGCAACCTCATGACTCCAGGAGCTGGAGTGCAGAATGCTTTCACAGAGGGCATTTTCTAGTGCTTTTATCTAGCTTTCACTCTGTCTGGGCCAGATCCTCTTCTGGTGTAAATCACCACAGCTCTACTGAAGTAAAAAGATAAAGGCCTTTGAAGTCAGTAGAACTGCAATAATTTATAGATGGTTTTATAGAAGGGCCTTTGAATGAGGTGTGAAATCTTTCTTTTAAAATTAAGTTGCCTCAATACTGCCCCTCACTGGGGATGGGTTATTATCAAAACTGTGTAAAATAACCCATAGCAAAAAATCCCAAACATGTAGTCCATTTCTCACCCCATTGTGAGTAGTCATTACAATCTCAAGACGACATATCCCTTGACACCCCACATTCCACGCCTGGTCTCTGTCCTTTTTTGTCCTTCTGGTCCTAGACAGCCACCCAATCCTTCCAACTCAGGGTTCCTCTTCCCAGCAGGAATCTCCTGTGACACTTCCACAGTGATGCAAGAGCATGAGTACCAACCTTAGTGCGGAGGTTGGTTAAAAGCCAGAGCACAAGCCCCAAATTGGTTGTGAATTCTGAACTTGGATTTTACCAACCAACTGCACCAAGTGCAAACTCCTCAGGCACTCTAACACCCTTAACATGCAGTCACAGACAGTCCTCGTGGGTACTCTGGTCTGTCGTGCCACCCAGGTGACTGAATCTTGGTGATAGATGAGTGTTTCACCAAGAATCACAGCAATATTCAGGTTACTCCTAATCCTGAAAGGCCAGTCACTTACGCCAGGTCAATTGCATTTTAGGTCTCACACCAAAGAAAACATGTGTAGCCAATCCTATAGTAAACTATCTAATAGGAAAAAGAAATTAATTAATGACAAGGTTAAAGCAAGCAAACAGACACCCAAATGAGTTAGTCTTAGGTTTCAAAAGGTAATACGGGCTTCTATAATCAGCAAGATCTAGTTGTCCTTCAGGGCTAACACAGGCTAAGCAGCTCAGGAATCTCTTGCTTATGCCTAGAAATAACTTGCCCTTCCGGAGTCCAACCAACATGGAAAACCTTACTTTGGTTTGGGATTTTATCTGCCTCTTGCTACGTGCTCTGAGCTGAACACTCAGTTGATGGGAGGAGTCCACTTGCATGACTCATCTTCATGGGGAGAGCGGAACAACAATAAGAGTTTAGTCCCCTTGGTTTTTCAGTCCAGATGTAGGGAGTTTCCAGTTGGGCTAGGGTTGCATCTTACATCTGGTATTGATGGTTTTCCTCCTTTGGGAGGGGCATACCAATTTCTAGAGAAGAGCAGCTCTTCACACTAACATCCCTCTCCTGTATGGCGATTCATACAATCAGAGAGACTCCCAATACAACTGCTCAAATATTTCATTACAACACAGAACACAGATATGACAAGAGAGACTAATGCATGTAGCAACTCACAAGTACTCAATAGTCTAAATACTTTCTTCTAACTGCAGTTTTATCAATACTAATCCACAAGTGAGCCAGACAGATTCCAGTTGAGACATGGGGGCCTTGGCATAAGCTGGCACCTGGCCTTCTAGCATCACATGCTCAACCTCTTCCCTGGACACCTCTTTACCAGGGGAGCATCGCTCACCCCTCAACCCTCTTACCAGTCTCCTGGTAAGACCCCTCTGCTGCGCCCTTGCTGGCAGCCCCTTGCAGCCCTCCCTCTCTGGTTTGGGGAAGTCAGCCAGCAAACCCCTCTTGCTGCTCTTCTGCCTTCAACCTTCTCCCAAGAACCACCTGCAGGTTGACAGTTCTAATCTCCTGCTCTTCTCTCACTTGAGGCCTCTCGTTCACCAGGTCTCTCCCTTCTCTAGGGTCCAGATGCCTCTCTTAAGCCCAAATTGTAAGCAGCAGATGAAGCACAGGTGCACTGGCCCTTCTCCCTCTTAAAGGGCAAGCATCACCCTGTGACATCTAAGTAGAAATCCATGCAATCATTTATTGTTGCACTTGTTCAGATCACTTCCTGTCTCTTGGGGCCACGTTAACTTCTTACCACCTGCTGTACCCTGTAGATGTCCCCATTTACAGTATAAGTCTGGACAGCCCCCATCCTCCAGGGAAACACATTAAGACAAATTTTAATTGATATACACCAAACTCATATCAATGAGACAATGGTGGAACCCTGTGTGAAAAAGGCGGGCAAAAGTTTATGCCTGAATTCTTTGTCATTGGTAACAGAGCCCAACTTTGTGTGTACATCCTTACAGGCAGGAACTAACTGTGATCTGATGTAAGCCATTTAATGAGCATATCTTCAGACTTGCAGAACCTTGTGATGTTATGTCCCTCTGAGGCTATTGTAGTGTTATAATCTAAGAGCCCCAGCACTGCTGGGAGGTAGACTGAGGTACCCAAAACCACCCACGACAATGTTTTTGCCCCATAATTCCAATGAGTGGCGGAGACTGCAGGAACTGTGGGATAGCTACCCACAGTCCAACGCTCCGAAAGTCGACGCTAGCCTCGGTACTGTGGACACATTCCACCGACTTAATGCACTTAGTGGGGACACACACAATCGACTGTATAAAATCACTTCCTAAAAAATCAACTTCTATAAATTCGACCTAATTTCATAGTGTAGACATACCCTTAGAGTAATAGTTCTTCTGGATACTTTTAATCAAAATAGACATTTCCTGGTCATACTTTTCCCCATGGAATTCCCTCTTCTAGCTTCATCTGGAGCTCATGCATTCATGTTCTCTGTAATGAAAACTCCAGCAGCAGGACTTTTATTCTCCTTTATAAATGAATGACTTCAGTTTCCAAACAATCATTTAATTTAGTCACGCCCTTCCTGCACATGGACAAACATTTAAAATTAGATCAAAACAGGCCCATGCTGAGGTATGCCGCTGGGTGAGTAGGAGAAATGCTGGTGCTCCTTAAGAGTTGGATAGAAATAACAAGGTAGTTGGGTAAATATAATCCTTGAATTGGCCAAAAGAAGTATTATTTCAAACTGAGAGCCCCTTCCTGTTATGATTGCTTAGCTGTAACGAGCACCAGTCCAGTGTGAGCTTACTAGGTGAGTAGTGATTCCAGCTGCCTGTCTGGAGACATACTAATGGGAGAAGGAATACAAGAGGTTTCTCCCCAGTGCACCATCAGGATGCTGCCACTTGTGTCCCCTCAAGTTGACCCACACGCTGTCCTGGCAGTGCTTTTCCCAGGTAGAGGTGGAGATAAGGTGGGGTGGAGATAAGGTCAGGAGCCTGACCTCTTAGGCACCGGCTAGCACCTGAATGTTGACAAGGGGTGCAATGCAGGCAGCATCTTTCTGCAGCAGGCTTAATGGGTGCTGTTCTGTACTCTCCCTTGTGAGCCCTGGGGCATTCCACCTGTGCCATGTAGCACCTCTGTTTGTCCCTGCATCTTTGCCTGCTCACAGCCTCTCACGGGAGCAAGGGTATGATTTGGCCATAGAGGACTCCCCTTCCCTGAAGAGAAATGGGTAAGAAATAAGCTACTGAAGTATTTGTCCGCATGTACATATGAATGTGGTCATGTTTATATATTGGGACAGATCCTTGGCCCTACTCCAGTTGCTTTCCACTACTCCAACACAAAGCAGCCCTAAAGCCAGCTTACTTGGCTCCTTGAAGATTCCCTCTGGGTAGGGAAAGCCAGAGATGATGTACAGCAGCAGCTCTTACACCAAACTCTAGTGGTGTTGTGGCCAGAGGAAAGCAGGCATGGCTGGAGTGTTCCTGCCTCCTATTGATCTCTGGCTTCTGGACTGGCCCTTGTAGCAATGGACAGCACGTGTAAATTAGAGCAGCCCTGTAGCTTTTCTAACTTATGCCAGTGTTGGATTCAAAGGTCAGACAGCTCCAAGATAAGGGGAGCACGGAGCTGGCTCGCAGCCACTTTTGCATTCCCCTTTGGAGTTGCGCTGAGCCTGTGTATTTTTGGTCTTAATGGTAAATGGATTTATTCAGATGATACAACTTATTTATCCTGGCAGAGGTTTTGTCTGTTGCACTATGACTTAATATGTGATGACAACAGTCTAAATGTGTGCAGCAGGTAATACCGTAGCTGTGGTCCTTCATGTTTTTCTTCCAGTTCACAAAGTTATACAGGAAGGACCACTAATACCAGCACTGACATACAAACGAGTCAATGAGAAGCAGATAGAACAGGGGAAGCGGAGTGTATACTGATGGGCATTTTGAAATGCCCCTGTGTTTTGTCTGGAGGAACAAATCAAAGATATTTAAAAGACAGAGGCTTAGTGGCTTCCACTAATGCCATCAGGATGATGAAGAAATGGGCTGATACTGAAGTTTTCAGTACTTACAGAATCAGCCTCACATGCTGCATTGCCTCAAATACCAAACACTGACTTCATTTCCTGTGTCCTAAAGGGAATTCACTGACTCACCCGGGATATTTATGGCCTCTGTCCTTGGGATATCACATCAGTGATGCTGTGACTCTTATGCTCCCCAGAGCCTGATTCTCACAGTGGTTTCATTTTCTGTACCACTCAGCTGGATAGCCTTAGAGCTGGCTGAAAAATTTCTGACTTTTGACCAAAAATGGCCTTTAAGAAAAAAAATCATCGAAAAACTAGAAAATTTTGAACCAAAAGCACAATGCTGTGTTGTTTTTTTACCAAAACATAGACATTCAAAAGCTGAGTAGTACAAAGTGAATGGAGCAGATGAGAGAATCTGGCCCAGAAAATTCACTCTCTTTGTTTCTTTTCAGAGTATCCCAAACTTAACATCACTGTAACAAGTTTTTGAAAAACTAAAAGGTTTAATTGAGAAACTGGAAACTATCCATGAAAAATGTTTGACACTTCACAAAAAACACTTAATATTTTCCACACAGCTCTTGTTAGGGGTAGCTTACCAGCGCAGTTCAGGATTTTCCTTCTTTGTCCTGCATGTTACAGTACCTCAGCCTGACACAAAGAATATCCTGTTTATACATCTTTACTGGCTGTGTAGATAGCAGCTGTAAGCAGTTAAGTGTTAGATTCCCCCCCTTACACACCCATGCACCCACTCTCACCACACCCATTGGCCCACATGAGAGACACCAGTTGGAGAATAGTTGGAACTAGGTATCCACATTCTTCTTATCATTTTTATTCCACCTCTTCTCGCTAGCCTGTTAACAACAAGCTTTCTTTGGAGTCTGAGGATCACAGTTCACATTAAACTTACATTGATACCGTCTCTTGTGGAGTCAATACTCCTAAAAATATAGAGGAGGAAGATAACAGCCCAAATAATTCACTGGGGGAAAATAGGCTCCACTCTCTCTGCTTTATTGGAATTTTATACCCAATGGAAGTAAGAATACTTTCTATCCCACTTAGGACATAATCCTTGCTTTAAAGAGTATTCTGGTTTGCTAGTGTTACGGAGCATGTGGGGTTGGATACAGCCTTGGTCTGCTGCTGATGGAAACCTGAGCATGTCTTAACAGATCCCCCTGGAAGGATCTGTTAAAGACTGGCCCACAGTCAACACAGGTCAGTTACTTGGCCTGTCATGATTGATGGTGTCACTTTAAAGAAGCAATGGGAGCCTAAATTCATAGGTCTCAATTCTCCATTGCGTCTGAACGAGGTCAGAGGGGAATGCAGGAAACTGCAATGGTGTTCCCCCACCCAAGTGGGAGGTGTGACAGAATATACCCGTGTCCACTATTGCAGTAGTCTTTGTATAAGATATGCCATGTGAGGTATTATTTGAAAACTCATAATCTGGTCAGTATTGTCCTGGTAAAATATGTGGCAATGTTGTATGTAAAGTTATAAGATTGCATGGTAAGGTGTTATTAACACATGTCCCAAGTCTGGGGAGTGGCCAAACCAATCTTCCAAGGGCAAAGGGACACCTCATCCAGGAGTAAAGAAGGCCAGTGGGCCATTACCTGCTAAGTGGCCATTCTTTGGGAGGAAAAGGGGCCTGGGTGACACATCTACATCTCAGCAAAGTAACAGCATGGAGCTCTCTTCCATACAGACTGCCTGCTGCCTTGCTCCCAGCTGGAAATGCTTCTCCAAGGTGGGACAGGAGTAGAAAAAGAAGGGGCAGACACCCCCCCCCCCCCGGCCCACTCACTGCCCAGTCGCTGCATGAAAAGAGACAAAGGAAGCAGCCATTAAACAGAAGGAGTCCTGGCCTAAAAAAATTTGGCCGGTAAGACTGAGAGCATGTGGTGAGAAACTTGGCTTTGAATTTACCTTAGTTGATTAAGTTAGGCATTAGTTCCATTTTTATCTCTATTTTTCTTGTAACTATTTCTGACTTTTATGCATCAGGATTTGTATTCACTTAAAATCTCTCTTTGCAGTTAATAAACTTGTCTTACTGTTTTATTTAATCCAGTATGTTTAAATCGAAGTGTTTTGGGAAACTCTGTTTGGGATAACAAAGTGTGAGCATGTTATTTCCATTGATGAAATAACAGACCAATACACATTTGTATTGTCCAGGAGAGGGCTGGGCAGTACAGGACATACATTTCTGGGGGGAAATCTGGGATTGGGAGTGCGGTGGGGTCACCTTGTCCCAAATTTATAGGGACAGTCCCGATATTTGGGGCTTTTTTTTAATATGGGCTGCTATTACCCCCCACCCCCTGTCCTGATTTTTCACACTTGCTATCTGGTCACCCTAGTTAGAGGCAAGGTATGTGCTGCAGCCAGCCACCCACACAGACCTAGCAGGGAGACTTGCATGCTGGAGGCTGTTTGTGAGCAGTCCAGGCTGGAGGCTGCAGCAGCCAAGCCGTGTAATGGCATCCCAGGCTGGAGGGCATGGGTGAGCCAGCTAGTCATTAATCTGGATTGTACCCTGGCAATGTCTCAGAAGGTAGAGTAGGCAACGCCTGATGTAAGTTATGCCACCAGTATAAAGTCCCTAAGGACACTGCAAAGCTAACTTGGGTGATCAGCACCAGGGTCTGAGCACGCAGGCCAGCCTGCCCCAGAGGTGAGCAACCACACTGAAAAGCTCCACCCTCAATGCCATGGCTTTGCTGGTGCTGCAGTCCCTCGTGTTTGTGGCTAGGGCTTCTCGGGGCATCTCCCATGGCTCTTTGTGCTGTGGTAAGCTGAGTCACTCTGATTCTTTCCTGGAAAATTCTGGAAGAACTTGTTTGTCCTTCTGGACAAACACAGGGGCACTGTGGCAATGCATCAGCGGATTAGCAGTGCTCGAGTGGTTTATCCTCACTGCACAGCCCGAGCGAAAGTGGAACCTGGACTCTAATCCCCAAGCCCCCGCTGTGCTAGCCAGCCTGGCTTGAAAGCACCACTAAACCCAGGTGTGTTTTTGTCTGGTTAGGGGCAGCACCACAGTAAGGGCCTGTCTTAACTCTGCAGCGAAGGCAGACCCTAAGTGACTTTATACTGGATAGGAATAGGGGAGCTGTACTCCACCATGTCCCCTCCTCCCTTTACTGGCTGTCACTAGCGCCACTGCCTCCACCAGCTGTAGCCCAGGAAAATGCTCTGCTCACCAGCCACTACTGAACTCTGCCTTCATCACTCCCTCTGAGCCGCACAAAGTGGCTGGAGCAGACAGGAAAATCCAGCCCAAAATATCCTTCAAATTCGGACTATCTGAGTCTTAACATTATTGGAACATAACTTTGTATTTGTTTAATTTTTCATCCTGACAGGCATTTTGTTGTTCCATTGTGATGGGCTTTACAGCTCATTTGCTGGGTACCCCATTAAGACACCGATGTCGTATTTTCTCCATAGGATCAGTACTTTAGAACAAACATCATAAATTCCGCTCGCTGGAAAGTTACCAACACAGTTCATCTCCTTTCAGAGCATTTGTGATCCTCCTGTGCTTGAAAGATCTGGCTCTTGGAAACATTTCATACTGTGTAGTGTGGTGGATAGGAGTAGAGGTAGCTACCCTTGTTTGTTTTTACCCTCTCTTACAAAGCTGCGAGAGAGAAATAAGGGACACAGAAGCAAAGAAGGAGAGAGGGAGTCTGATCCAGTGGCCACTGCACTGGGGCTCAGGAAACATGGGTTCTGTTCCCAGTTCTGTTATTGATGTACTATATGAACTTGGGCAAGTCACTTCTCTCTCTACCTCTGCTTCCCTTGTCTCTGTATGATCTGTTTGGACTGCAAACTCTTCAGGGCAGGAACTGTCTCTGTCTCATGTGTATACACAGTCCCTAGCACAATGGGGCCCCAGTCTCGGGTTGAATCTGTATTTGTATTGCAGTAGTACCTAGTAGAAGAACAGGTAAGGATCAGAGAGACCTAACGAAACAGAGGGATGGAAATAATGGAGACAAAGTAGCGACCAAGAGAAGTGTGAGAAAAAAGGGAGAGAGAGGTTACCAGCAAATGAACTGGCAATAAAAGTACTCAGAAATATCTGTCTCTTGTCCTTTGAAAAAGGAGATAGTGTGTGTTTGGGGTTGGGGGGAAGGGATGGACTCCTGTCATATATAAATGGTAATAAATCCTTATCCTCATTCAAGAATTTTATTATCAATTTCCCCTAAAATGTGGTTTGGTTTTTTTTGATCATTTAAGCAGCAAAGAGTCTTGTGGCACCTTATAGACTAACAGACGTTTGGGAGCATGAGCTTTCGTGGGTGAATACCCACTTCGTCGGATGCATGCTCCCACGAAAGCTCATGCTCCCAAATGTCTGTTAGTCTATAAGGTGCCACAAGACTCTTTGCTGCTTTTACAGATCCAGACTAACATGGCTACCCCTCTGATATTTGATCATTTAAGCAATCCCTACTTAAATAATTCGGGCATTCTTATATGAGCAAAGATTCGTAGCGCCAGGACTCAGGTCCCTACTTATGAATATAAAAGTTTATAGGATCAGGTCCTAAATCTCAAAAGCAAAGTCCTTTATCAAGTGCTAAACATTTTCACTGAATGGCGTGGTGGAAATAAGGTTTATTTAGGACCAGATTCTGCAATTCTTTCTCAGGCAACACTTGCACTGAAGCCAAGCCAATGGTTTCAATGGAGGCTCTGTTTGAGTAAAGACTGCCCCAAAGTATAATGTGCATAACCAGAGACTAAAGGCTCTAAAATGCCCTATTTATAAAGCTTCCAGTTATTTTCTCATTAATTTGCCAAATGAGGGGGTTGGGTGGGGGGAGAAGTAGGCAAAAGTGGGAAGAGTAAACGGCAAGAAAGAGGTTGGCAGCAGGAAGCAGGCATTGCTGCATATTTGTATACATGTAAACAATGCTATTGTAGCAATACTGAGATACTGGTGAGTAATGCTCATGCCTTTGGCTATCAGCCCCACACTGCTCTTTCTAGTGTGAAGCTGCCCCAAAGTTCCCTGAACTGACCAGTGGGAATGCAGTCAACTCAGCGTAGAGCAGGTCAAAACTTTTCTAATGGAAAAGTTTTTTTTCCCTGAGTGCCATTTTGTCAAAATTAATATTTGCTGTGGCAACATGTTCATTCTGACTAAATTCTGTTTAGGGAAAAAAAGGGGGAAATGAAGTTTGTTTCCAAATTACTTTTTTATTTCAAAGTGTTTTATTTTGTGTTAACTTCATTATGTTAAATTATAAGATACGTTTTTAAAATGGCCAAAACTGGAACAAATCTTTTCACTTTTTATTAAAACAGAGTGTTTCAACTGATGTGAAATGAATTTATCCCCCCCCGCCCCCCCGAAATCTCATTTCACAGGAATCTTCAATTTTTTTTGGCTTTATTTTCATTCCAAATTGGAACGAAGTTTGAAATCACAGAATTTCCAGTAAAACAGAGATTCCAGTGGCCACTTCTCTCTATTCAGGAGTTTTGAATATGTAAGTTAGGCAAGATCATGCCCAGTGTTTGGCTGAAGATGACCACAGCTTTTGAGATGGTTCCCTTCCACTTATCATGGATGGCGTTAGGAGGCCAGGAAATTCCATGAAGATGACCTCAGGGAAGTTTCTCCAAATCTTCTACTTAAGGGGGAGGGCTTCAGAGGCCACAAGATTAAGGGGTGCAAGCAGGCACCCAGTGCTCGGAATCACCAACGAAAGGGACCTCTATTCCTGTTGAAGATTGTCCCAAATAGAGGGTTGATGCCACAGAGCTGGTATTCTTCTCTATCTCTGGGGCAAAAGGAATGGCTGGCCCAACCCATTAGCAGTCACTTTTCATTCCCTTCAAAGGTATAGCAAGAACGAAATGTTTCATCTTTGCCCATGAATAACCTGCAAGTGCTGACTCATCACAGAAGTATGAAATGAGCAAAGCGAGCCTGGCTTTGTGCAGTAACGTCCTTCTCTTCCCCTTGAACTGCCCTGTGAGTCACTGGTAAGACCCCTCAGTACAGAGCAATGAGAATTCCCTGACTGTCTCAAACAATATTCTGCAGACTTCGCCGCCTCCTACACCAGCTGTCTGCCCCTTATCTTTCTCTTTGATGGAAAGAGTTCATCTCCCTTAGACAGCTTTATCTGATGTACTGTGGGGCATTGTTTTAAGATGGGCGAGGGAGTTGTCTGAGGGTTTGAGACCAGCCGGAGAGGTCAGACTCTAAGTAATGTGAGTGATCCTTTATGTGGGATAAAGTCAGCTTAGATGGGGTGCATGCAGGTTGACTTTTCCAAGGTGCATCACAGACACCACAATTCACTTAATATCTGAAAGTGATAAAAATCTGAACAGAACAAAAACTCACTAGGTGAAGTGTGATTATCTGGGTTATTAATAAATAAACCATTATTGGCCTCATGCTTACACACGTGATGCTTGCCTGAACCCAAGATAGCAGGGTAAAGACAGCTGGGGCTACAGGGGCCAGTTCAGATGCCAGCACTAGTGAGGGCTGTCTGGTTATTACATTAGCACCTAGAAGGCCCAAGTGAGATCAGAGCGCCATCATGCTGGGCACTGTTCAGACACACTGTAAGAAGCTGTCTCTGCCCTAAAGAGACACGACAGACAAAGGATGGGAAAGGAAACAGACCCACAGAGAGATGAAGCGACTTGTCCAAGATCACACAGCAGCTCAGGCACAGATCTAGGGATGAAACCCAGGTCTCTTGACTCCCAGCCCAGTGTCCTGCCTACCAGAACACACTGCCCTCTGTGTTCCTAGCGAAAGAAAATAAGAACTATGGCCTCCTCTAAGAGGCTATGGGTCACAGGAGCACCACACCAGCCTCATTCCCTCTCAGACATGTCCCTGGTGTGTCCCCTACTTTGGGCACTGAGAAGGGGGTGGATAGAACCAGCTCTGCCAATTCTACACTATTGGGGAATCGTGCTACACTAGTGGAATTGTAACCTGGCCATTCAGGCCAGTTTTAAGCCTACTTTGTGCCTCTAGCGCAACACAAAGCATCCTTTTGGGAGCTGAGCTCAGTAGGGCCACTCACATGAGGGGGTACTGCCCACTGTGGGTAAGGGTGTGTCTACTCTTTGAGTTGGGGGGGGAAGGTTCATTCCCAGTTTGAGGAGATGTACCTGAGCTAGTTCTGAAGAAGCTAGTCACTCAAACTAACCATGTAGCCATGGCAGTGCAAAGAATGGGAGGGGCTAGCTGCTGCCCCAAGGATGTACCTGTCTGAGACACTAGGCTCGTACATGGGGCAGCCAGCCCCTCCCTCTGACACAGCTACACTCTAGCTAGCATGGGTATGTCTTCTCGAGCTGGGAATTACACCCCCCAACTTGAAGGATAGACATACCCTGAAGGTTGATGAATCAGGGCCTGATTTAACTTCCACTGAAGCCTTTCGGAAAACTCAGTGGGAGCTGGAGCAGGCCGTAAATGGAGACATCTGCCACAACCGTTTTGTGCCAAGGTAATCTAAACATGCTATCCCCTTGTTCGCTAATTCTTAGTAAAAGAATAACCTCATCATGTGAATTCCTAGTAGATAAAGCTGTGGTGTTTGAGGGCTTCCACTTTATAATTTAATATGCTTCAAACTGCACAAAACTGATGGCTTTGTTGCACCAGACAGAACTTCAGTAGATAAATATTATTTTTAAATGGTGTAATGGTAGTTTATTATCTTAACATTCAGGCAATTTATGCCAGTCTGCTGGGTCAATATAGTGAAAGTCACTTCTTCCCCACTGTCTTTTATGTTTGACGCTTTCAAGACTGTTTTTCAAGCATGTGCAGACAGTTATTATTTAAACTGTAAAATACCCTGGCAGACAAATAATTCCTCTCATCCCTAAGTATACTCATAGTGAGGGATATGCCAACTTTAGAAAGTTGGAGTTTAGGTTCTGCTTGTACTAGCATTCAATAGATGGGATACTCAGATCCAAACTATCAGAACCTGTGTAAAATACAGTAGCTGTGTAAATCGCATGGAAACACCTTATTTTGGGCCTGAAGGTACTTTTTGCTTCTAGTCTCAGCTGGAAACACTTTGAAAAGAAACTTTCTCATAAGATTTTGGCCAAAAGCACCTAGTCTCATCCTGAAAGGGTAAATAGAAAAACATGTAGAGGAATATTTCAGAAACTCAGAAAGCTTGGTTCGAGTTTTATTCTAGAGATGGTTAAAAGTTTGGGGTGAAGGTGTATAATAGGTATAATAAGTAAATTATATTTCTATTTAGTAATAGAACAATACTTTGTAACAGCTGCTCTCATCACTGGGAGGGATAGCTCAGTGGTTTGAGCATTGGCTTGCTAAACCTAGGGTTATGAGCTCAATCCTTAAGAGGGCCATTTTGGGGATCTGAGGCAAAAATCTGTCTGGGGATTGGTCCTGCTTTGAGCAGGGGGTTGGACTAGATGATCTCCTGAGGTCCCTTCCAACCCTGATATTTCTATGGTTGATCACTAAGGAACCCAGAACAATTTACAGACTAGCCAGCCATCATTTTCATAAAAACATCTATTACCGTTGTACGACCACCAGGTTCACTCATCCATCATCTAAACACAGCTGCTTGGGTGCTGGAACATGGCAGCTAGTTACAGTGTACTGTATGTCACCATTAAATTTTGCTTCAGACTCTTCATCTGGCTCAATGCACTTGAAGGGAAAAAATGAATGCTTTCAATATGACTCCTTGAGTCAACATCAATGCCAGACAAAGAGGGCTTAAAAATGATAGAAATAATGTACTTTAGGGGTGCAATACCAAAGGCCTCACTGGCCATTCAGCAGGAGCCCAAGGCTCACAATTTGAGTATAGATTTGTTTATAAATGCAGGTTAAGGGGCTGATCTAAAGCCCATTTGAGTAAATGGAGTGTTTTTCCATTCGCGTCAATGGTCTTTCTCTCACACAGTCAATGCATCCCATCGTAATGCTGGTTTGTATTTTTCTTCCCTAATAGATGAATAGATCAGTTGCCTGTTTGAATTCACCAGCAATAGTAAAACTGTTTTACTGGCCCTCACTTCCTAGTAATACAGCAAGTAGCAACCGGTGTCATCACTGATTTCCGTGAGTTCTGTGGGCTCATCTGAATGATCTACAGATCTAATGCACATTTCTTAACACCCATACTAACACGCTGGGCCTTTTATTTGTATAAGTGTACTTACACAGGATTTTTCTAGCAAGCCACTGGAGGGAAGAGAAAAAAAGCCTCGTTCTGGTAATGCTGCCAGAGTATATTTGACGCCAATATTTAAAATAAACATATACCTTTGGTGTCTGTTAACAATAGCTTCATGTAATGACTGAATTATTCCCCTGGTCTCCAGCACATGCACTCTATTGTGCGCTTGATTCTAGGAACATCGGTAGGAATAAAGAGGTGCCATAATTGGGCCTAATCCTACTCCCACTGACGCCAACAGAAAGACTGCCACTGGCCTTGATGGCCCTTACCTGGAGTAGCACTTCATACCACAAGCAGTCCTCGAGCTACTCTTCAGTGGGAGTAAGGGCATCAGAATCAGCTCCAGTGGGAGCTGGGTCAGGCCCTTTCTGGCAGTGCTTTTCCAATCCAAGTAGTTTCACCACAAAATGGCTGGTCCAAGAGAGTGACTTCTTCATAGGGCGGCATGTACGCTTTGCTCTTTAAAATGTTTTTACAGTGCTTTTTATTTTCCCCACACACAAAGATTACAGCCCAGTTGTTCCAGAAACTGAACCGCTGGCAGCCTTGCTAACTGTGAATCCGGGAAGCATTTTCAAGCAGTTTGGATTCAGCTTGCCAATTGTTTCAAATATCTAGAGCTGTTTATGCCAACATGTATTTTGTAGAGGTTCAAGTATCCACTGCTTAACATGCTGCCAGTTTGCATTCCTGTCATGAAGGAAGAGTTAACCAGTCAGAGCTGAGAATTACATACAGTAACAGTCTCTCTCTATATATATCCAAACATAATTCATTCTGTCCAGAACTTTTCATCAAGCAATCTGCCGCTTTAACATTTTGACACCTAGATCTAACACTTAATTTTAGTCCTGTAGATCCAGGTGATTTGCACTCTATACACAGACCGAGCTCTCATTGAGTGAGGACCTCAGCACCCGTGAGGCTAATTTGCATCATTCTGGCGCAGCATAGAGACTCCTGAGGCCAGCTGGGATTCCCATAATGTAGGGAAATCTCCAGATAATGACAATATTACTATTATTGTGGTGCCTGGGAGCCCCACTCTGGGACTAAGGGCTCCCTTGTGCTAGGTGCGTTACAAACAGAACAAAAAGATGCTCTGTGCCTTGGAGAGCTTACAGTCTAAGTACAGATGCTGTACAGGCACTATACCCAGCGCTACGCCTTCCCGTCATGAATTCCGTGGTGAAGGGAGCGTGTCAGTGACTCGCCAGAGAAGGGAGTGGGCATGGCTGGAGCATAATGCTGCAATCCCACAGCAATCCCCAGGGGGCACGTTGCAGGCTGCTGTATGTTAAAGTGGATGGGGAGATCTGGCCCTTATTTTCTTTAAACAGGGGAAGCATTAGGGTGACTTTGTTTAATACTCCCCACAATCAGTAAACATGGCAAACTCTCAACTGGCTGATCCGGTCTTCTAACAATCCTCTAACACTAAGCAGTCCATAATCCCCCCCCCCCCCCCCCCCACACACACACACACTTGACGAAACATGGTATGAGCACACTTTGGGGGGCAGAACCTGGCCAGACTTAATAAATAGTTTGAAACTCCAGTGGCTGTAACAGGGCCCTAGTGAGTCAAAGAGTGTAATTGTTTCATAATCTTGGAGGAATGCCTGTCATTCAAAATCTGCCATTTTCCATAAAAGTCCGAACCACGTATAACTCAGATCCTACCTATTAAAGCCCACAGTTGAAAAATAGCAGAATGAAAGGGAACAATTCCATCTTGAAATTGACAAAAGTTTCAGCTTCTCAAAATGAAACTGATATTCCTAAAATAACGTTTGTGGCCAACAAGATTGCTGATGTAGTTAACTCACCAGTACTTGTAAATGCTGGCAGGCGGTGTGGAAAAAACCAGAATTAACCATGACTCGTTGATAAAATGCTCCAACAGACCATCAAAATAGTTCATATAGTTAACTGTTGCTGCAAGCCCTATGTGGGAATAGCATTTGCTGGTGCTCTCTGGAACACCACCCCCCCATACGAATGCCGGCCTTTTGATGGGAAAAGACCAGCATGATGAGCCAGGACTCTGTGTCTTGTGTGTCATCTACTTTTCAGGGACAATGTGTTAAGCAGCATGAAAGTGGTTACACGTATATATCTGAGCCCAGTACTTAATTTGTAATGAAAGAGGTGCCAGGGCTCAAGCAATTTTTTTACATTTGTAACTGATGCAGCAAGCCCAGAAGTGCCAGAGCTATGAACTGGCAAACCTAGAGGTGCCAGGGCTCAATCCTGGTAAGCCCTGGCACAAGTTAAGCACTGTTTGGGCCACCTTATTTTCAGGCCTTGAAAAATGAATGTGCAACTGGTTGTCTGCACAGAAACTCAGAGACACACATAATTACATGATGTGTGAACTCAATGGCTTATAAAGGGCTTGATAAATATCTAGGAATAGAGTGTGGCTTTAGGCCATGATCCAGCAAAGCACTTAATAAGAGTAGTAAATATTTCTGTCTTGGTGGTGCCCAAAAGCCCCAGTCAGGACTGAGGTCCCATTGTGCTGGGTGCTGTACAATCACAGAAAAGAGGCCATCCCGGCCTTAACTATAAGCATGTGATTAGTCCCACTGGATTCTTGCTGTCCCATAACAAACACTCAGATAAACAGTTGCTGTTTTCCCCTATAATGTTCTGAGATCATAATCTTGCAGCACCTGTTGTTTTTTGCTGGCTTCTAACCCTGGGCAAACTTCAGAGCCACATTAACATATAGGTGATACACCAAATAAGGGCAAAAATAGTGAGATTTAATCAGTACCTAGCTCTTGTGCTGACCTTGAATTGTATCTGTTGATAAGTGCCTGTTTCCTCCTTGTGCAGAAGAATCTGCAAACAGCAGCAAATTATAAAGGGACTGAGATTACGGAGAAGGAATTTCCTTTAGTGTTCAACTTTCTGGGAAGTCCTTTGTTTGGACAACTGCTTGTGCTTTGCTTAGATCTACACAGCCCATTGGAAAGCCAGTAAAGATCTTCCACAAAATGGAAGGGTGTGCGCGTCTGGCTCTCGTGCCATTACCTCCAAATCAGCAGGGAGAGTAGAAATGTGTTGAGAGTAAGAAGTAAGTTTGTTTTTTTTAAACAAAAAGGAAAATCCACAATGGAATTCTTTGGAGACAGGCAGAGGCAGAGTCTGATCATTGGTTGGAAATAGATAGGTTAAATCTCAGCACTCTACAGATCATGGCTGAGATACCTGGCAGAGGCTGGAAAGCAGGAAAGCAGTGGCGGCTGCCACAGTTATACACAATCTGAAATCTACAGGTTATTTTTTTGCCTTAAGTGTTGTATCACCTGTATGCTGATGCTGCCCCTTTGGAAGGGTTTCTTACAGGCCTGATTTACTTGTTAATATGTACAAATTCCATAGCCTCTGTGCTATGGAATTATGCAGCACGTCCCTCTGCAGGTTACTGGAGCTGCAGCTGTATCACTTTGTCATGTAATCCATCAGCTCTTCTGTGCTAATAAGGGTCAGGCTGGATCAGTATTTCAGTGGGAGACTTGCAGGAAGGGGTGTTGGTGATGCTCCAGCCAGTGGCACCTTTTCCTCTGGGTCAGTACTTACCACGTGGCCCAGCATGTGGCATTATGGTGGTGGGGGTCTGCCTCTCGGGTCACATGTAAAATCAGGATCCTGCTGATTTGTGGGCATATCATTAAATATCTCATGGTATTGTTAGTAAGGGAAGTGTTAAGCCAAATGACCGGATCAAATTTTAACTTTATTAATTACATCCTGCCTTCCTACATTTGCCCTGTACTTTCAATCAAATATGATATTTTCATTTCTTTACCTAAACTGCTCCTATATCTTGTCTCAGATGTGGCATCATTTCAGTGGTGTGGGAAATATCTCTGCAGATAGACCTTAGTCCTGAAAACACAGACAGGGGAGTAACTTTACACGAGTAATGCCATGGAGTTGAGACTACTGCATGCATAAAGTTACTCAAGTATTTGCAGGCTTTTTCACCTGTTCCATTTGTACAGCCCTTTGGGAAGAAAGTTTTCTATATAAATATGTTATATTTATTTCTGTCCCAGGCAAAAGCTACATCAATTCAGTGTTAAAGGGACCATCAACTTGAAACCTTGTCAATTTGAAAAAAAAAGTGTTAAAATGCCCATTACATCATCTGCCAGTTTTGGTGGTTTTACAATTACGTTTTCCTATTTTTCAAAAATGTGTTTCTCTTGCTTGTTGCTATGCAAAAGACCCACACAAACAACAAAGCAAACTGTCTGTGTATAGTCAGTTTCACTGTTTCCCCTGAATAAAGTTCTGTAAAATGCAGTAATGAAACTGGACTTTTTTCTCTCTAATTTCTTTAATTTATAATAATCTTAAGTACAATAGTAGGTAACGTTTTCAGACAGGAGTCTGACTTTTTGAAGTTGATGGTGTTTAAGATTGCACACTAGGTTTTTTGGGTGTGTAGGCCTGCACACAATTCAGGAAATGATGAGATACCACTGAACAGCCATTCAATCTTGGCTGTTTCTTTGTGTATTTGAAGTGCAATACTGTATTTATTTGATCCTCTATGATTTCTCAAATGTGACAATAGAATGTACTTCTCTACATAAAAATGACATTTATAAAATGTGTGGTGGGAAATACGTGGAAGACCAGACATTTTAAATTTTAAGTTGAAATTTACTATATAAACTCTTCCTCCTAGTGCTTGTGCATCACAATGTCTCTAGTGACAGCATTAGAAACATTTTTTTCAAATAAAGTTTCCCAGGGAGCAGAGTTAATGTTGGATGATCTGTAGCACAGTGTTATCTGGTTTTTGTGTGCTAAGCTGTGTGATCCCACATGCTCAGGGTTTAACTGATCGCCATATTTGGGGTCGGGAAGGAATTTTCCTCCAGGGCAGATTGGCAGAGGCCCTGGAGGTTTTTCGCCTTCCTCTGCAGCATGGGGCATGGGTCACTTTCTGGAGGATTCTCTGCAGTTTGAGGTCTTCAAACCACAATTTGGGGACTTCGATAACTCAGACATAGTCTAGGGGTTTGTTATAGAAGTGGATGGGTGGGATTCTGTGGCCTGCATTGTGCAGGAGGTCAGACTAGATGATCATAATGGTCCCTTCTGACCTTAAAGTCTATGAGTCTATGAGTCTATCTTAACAATCAGTCAATGTGTGGGGTGAGGGGGGTTGCATAGAATTGCCTTGAATTTTGAAATATTTCTTAAAAAATGTAAGGAACAGAGAGAAAAAGGAAGGAAAATATAAAATAAGCAATACCTGAAAAGGAAAAAAATTGAGCATTTGTAGCAAAGTGAGTTTATATAAAGGCTCTGTGTATATGATATGGTCCTCTCATTTGTAATAAGTCGGTCTTTGTGTGTAAATCTGTATGCAAATAACACTGATTCCATGTATGCAGAATGTGAGCACCTCTGTGTGTGTGTGTGGTTTGATATGGAATCAGGGTATGTCTGGAGGTAGGGGCTGGGATTGAATGAAGGCTGTCTGAGGGCTGGACTGTACAGGTTGTCTGCATGAGGGAGACTGTGTCACTTTGTGAATGAGATCCTGGCCCCACTGAAGCCAAGAGAATTTTGCCATTGACTTCAGTGGGTCCAGGATTTCACCCTGTGTTTGAGGGTATGTGCAAGTGAGAATATGGGCATGCTATCACCACCTCTCTTCAGTGCATGCGTGATTTTGAGTGTCTGTGGTGTTTTTGTGAATATATTCCAGCCAGAGGAGACTGCATATACATGTGGCTCAGGTCATGACTGCCATGGTGTACTCGATATGTACAGTCCTGACAGTACACATGTACATATATATGGAGGCAGCCACTGTTTGTCTAGGTTAGCAGTGTGTACAGATGTGAGGCAGAGGTCAAATGTGGTTAATGAACAGCTGTAGTCTGTGTGTGCATGGTGATGGAGGAAATACACCAGTCTGTGCAATGGAGCTGCACCAATTCCCATAAACTGGACAATGCTTCCCTTCCAATGAGTAGTACATAAGCTTTCAGTGGGACTGCTCCAGGAGTAAGGTATTAACCAGTAGCAGAAAGCATGGCAGAAATCTGGTCCTAGAGTGTCACAGATAATATGTATTTGTACAACAGAGTTTCAAGCATCCCTGCAGTACTACAGGGAACGTTGCAAATTACATTTAGCAGAAGTTTCATAATGCACGTGCACAAAATGAAAGATCTGTTACTCAAGTGTTTCTTCTTTCCTCTCCAAACATGCCTCCTTAGACATCCTACGTTTACAACTAAACGCATGCCAAATTAGAAGTTGGACATTTCATTCAGTTTTCATTTAAATCAGATATAAAATCTATTTTTGCAGTGGAATAACCCAAAACGAGCCATACAGATTCTTCGCCAACTTTCCAGAAAAATCCACCTTCAGATTCTAACTAAAAATACGAAATTTCTTGCCAGAAAATGGAGTTTTGAGAAAGTTTGTCAGTTCAAACATGAACAAAGCTGGATTTGTCCATGCTCCCTGTCCAGTCATTAATTGTACATACATGCCAATGGCATGCCCAAATGCCCTCCATCGAACTGCGAATATTCACCTTAGAGCTCACGGGAATTTCTTACTCCTCTAGCTCAGAATGAGTGTTTTTCAAATATTCCTAATTCTCTACGTTAACTTGACTAAGGTATTAGGGAAGGTTGAGGGTACATTCCTGGAGTGGCTAAAGGCGCTGTTTTGCTACTATAACTTATTGGCTGAGTTAACTCATTTGTAGAAGATTATGTTTTGTTTCTGGATGGTCATTACTGACAATTGCAAGTCTAATGAATTGGTGGGCTATGTGCATGGAGGTTTTTATTGTTATTTTAACTCTATAAGAAAATAACAGGAATATATTCCCAACACACTTTTTTTCAAACATAGTAAAACATATTGTTCCCATGGAGGACTGTTTATAGCACCCACTGGACCAGATCTTTGGCTCCTCCTGAGTGCCCTTTGCCCTGCAGCAGTGGTGCATAGGGGACTTAGAGGTAGGAACTGAAGGTTTAAGGTAGGAACTGAAGATTCTCATGTTGGAGGTGAATCCTCATCAGCTGCAGCCAGCTGAAGGCCACCCACTACCCCCTCCCCACTGACATAGTTCCTGGTCATATTGTAGGGCGAGGGGTGGTCCTGGGTGGTGAGCAGCTTCTTGAGGTTCCTGAGGCTGCTCTAATTTGCACCCAGGAGCTAGTTTGGACCCTGATATCCCTGGAAAGATGACACATCTGGTGATCCAGCCCATTAAGTGTGACTCAATCCAATCTTCCCTTGTTCATAAACATTTGGATGAACCTGGCCTGCGTTTCTGAATTGTAGCTCTGTACCAAACTAGCTGAATATCACGTGACTTTTGGGTTTTGTTGGAAATGTTTTGCACAGCTGTCTTCACCCTATGCCTTTAGGATGTGCACAATGCAGGACTAATTCGGAATGCCCTTGGTTGGCACCATAATACTTTTGGTGCTCTACGCCAGTGGTTCTCAACCAGGGTACACGTACCCCTGAGGGTACGCTGAGGTCTTCCAGTGGGTACTCAGCTCATCTAAACCTAAGGACTCACAAGTGCAGGGCTGGCGTTAGTGGTGACAAGCAGGGCAATGGCCTGGGGCCCTACGCCACAGGGGGTCCCACAAAGCTGAGTTACATGCTTCAGCTCTGGGTGGTGAGCAGACAAGGAGCTCAAGTGAAAAACAGGTGCAAGTATCACACTGAAATGTAAGTACAATATTTATATTCCAATTGATTTATTTTATAATTACATGGCAACAACGAGAAAGTCAGCACTTTTTCAGTAATAGTGCACTGCGACACTTCTGTATTTTTATGTCTGATTCTGTAAGCAAGTAGTTTTTAAGTGAGGTGAAACAAATCAGACTCCTGAAGGGGGTACAGTAGTCTGGAAAGGTTGAGAATCCCTGCTCTAGACTAGAAATTGAAAGAATAGACCCTGCTTTAACAAGCCACTTGCCCATATGTACAGTGTGGTCAGAGTCTCCCACTTGGACACTAATATTATGTAGGCAGTGAAAGTGGGGAGGAAGAAGGCGTCTCCAATAAACAAATGGTCTTGTTTGTTAGAATTTGTGCTCCTGAGATTTTCATTCATATCCAAGCACAGTCAAAGAACCCCTTGTTCCCACAAGCGAGCAGTGAATTTCCAGCAGGGATATATGTACCGAAGTGCTGAGGGAATCCAGTGCAGTCCACCTCTTCCAGGAATCATTTTTGCTTCCCACTGGTCAATGATGCCCTTTGATTTGTTTCAGTTTCATTCGCCTGATTCACTTCATTTTCTGTAGAAAGGCCGCCTTGCTCCACATACCCACTTCTATAGAATGTCCTTTCAACCCTGTCCTACTTCCTTTCCCTTCTTTACCCAGATCTCAGCTACACTGGTATTTGATAGGCTAGGTGCCTAAATTCCACCAACACTGAAGGGGATTTGGGCTCCTAATTTCTTTAGCGCCTTTGAAAATCCTAGCCTTGCTTATTATATGCAATACTATCCTGGGTAACCAGTCACTAGTACCCGGGCATCCACTTAAATACAACCTGGAGTTGGATATCCTCAATACACATAGGGTGATACAATGCTGGACAGTAGGAAAAACCTCCTAACTGGCAGGGTGGTTAAGCACTGGAATAAATTGCCCAGGGAGGTTGTGGAATGTCCATCATTGGGGACTTTTAAGAGCAGGTTGGACAACACCTGTCAGGAATGGTCTAGATAATACTTAGTCCTGCCTTGAGTGCAGGGGACTGGACTAGATGACCTCTCGAGGTCTCTTCCAGTCCTATGATTCTATGAATGTGTGATCTGTAGACACTTAGGCCCGGATCCTCCAATGGGAGTTAGGCACCTAAATATCTTGGAGGATCTGGGTCTCAGATACTGCAATGATAAAAAGCGCCACACAAATACCTAGATTGACTGTGATACCTGGGGTTTAAAACAGCAAGAGACTGAGGTCTAGGTGTTCAGAAATGACTATGATTTGGGTGACCAACCTGAGACTCCTTAAAGGGGCCCGACTGTCAGCCAACACTGAGCAGCCACCTTGCTTCATCATGTCTCACGCTGTCAGGATGTCTCAGAAATCAAGGCACCTAAAATCACTAGTTGCTATTGAGAATCTTGGCCCCAGATTTTGTGTGTGTGTTAGATACTTCCAGAGTATAGCAACAGTGGAGCCAATGGGGCACTAAATAAGGGATTAGGGGTCCTTTTTAATTTTATTATATTCATATTCATTAGCGTTGTTTGTTATTTGTTAAGCCACAAACAATTCCTTGTGACACTAACATAGCATTGCCCACCGATCCTATTTTAATTGGCCAAGGTAACCACTTCAAAGTGTGTCACATGACTCTCAGCCATTTCATTTGTAGCAGGACCTGGCATGTGGTAGATTACATGCAATACCTCTTGTCATATCCCAAGCATAGTGTATAATGACTTGATTCTTTGCAACTCTCTACAATAACCCCCTGAGGCAAAACCATAGGCTCTTTATTGCAAACTTAGTCACCCAGTGGCTTTATAGCTATGTTTTTTGCAAGGACAATTTTAGCAGTAACATGGCTGTATTCAGAAGTGGCAAAATGTTCTCTTAGCCCCCCAAAAACAACTCTGCTGCCCGATGCTGTCTGGGGCAGTGAAAAGAGGCTGTTGCAGAGACACAATACAGTAACACAACACCATCCACTGGAGGCAACCTCTTTGCTCCAAAGCTCAGTGCATGAACAGAAGTCACATCCAAGCCCGCTGAAAGACAGAAGGGCAGGCGATGGGGCCGGAGTCGGGAGGAACAGCCCGAAGGTTGCTCTTGCTCTGCTCTCTGCACGTCATTGCTTTGGGAACTCTGATTTCCATAGGGCTAGTTTTCAGTGTTCCTGGCTTCAGTAGACCACAGACCCACCCTGTTCCCTGGCACTTGGATTTCCAGTACAGCCCAGCTGCTACATACCACTCTCCTGGATCCGAGTCATCTCTCGCTCTTTTCAACAGCCTGACTGCAGGCTAGGAGTGGAGCTTCAGATTCCTGGCTCCCTAGGAGGAAGTGTCTCCTGCGAGAAGGTAGCATCACTATACCGGAATACATTCAAAGACTGAGCTGCATTAGCTAGTAGTGCCTCTTGCCTGTTTTAAATGGGGGTGCCATAGCACGTAGATGATATTGGATGTGCTCATCTGAGTCCCAGGTGGGAATCTCCCCCAAACATATCTGTTTGGAAAGCATTTGGATAATATTTATATCAAATGGCAGGACACTGCAGGAAGAGTTTTGGCCTCATGTTCTGAGAAAAGAGCAGAGACTGATGGGAAATAAATCACTACAAAATAGAGATGAGCCCAAGCTGGGACCTCAAATCTGAAACTATTTAAAAGATTTCAAGGCCAGAAGGGACCACTGTGACCTGCCAGTCCAGCCTATCGTAGAACATAGGCCAGAGAACTTCCCCAAAATAATTCCTAGAGCAGATCATTTAGAAACATCCAATCCTGAATTAAAAATTGTCAGTGATGGAGAATCCACCACGACCCTTGGTAAATTGTTCCAGTGCTTGATTACCATTGCTGTAAAAAATGTATGCCTTATTTCCAGCCTGCATTTATCTAGGTTCACCTTCCAGCCATTGGATTTTGTTATACCTTCCTCTGCTAGGCTGAAGAGCTCATTATTAAATATTTGTTTCCCATGTAGGTACTTATAGACTGTAATCAATTTACCCATTAGCTGCTCTTTGTTAAGTTAAATAGATTGAGCTCCTTGTGTCCACTGTATGGCATGTTTTCTAACTCTTTAATCATTCTTGCGGCTCTTCTCTGAACCCTCCCCAAATTACCAACTTTCTTCTTGAATTGTGGGCACCAGAACTGGACACAGTATTCCAACAGTGGTGACACCAGTGCCAAATAAGAGATAAAATAACCTCTCTACTTCTGCTCGCGACTCCCCTGTTTATGTGTTTTAGGATTGCATTCGCTCTTTTGCTTTTTTGTCAGGCTGACAGGCCTATAATTACCCAGGTGACCCTGTTTCCCTTTTTTTAAAATTGGCACAACATTAGTTTTTTTTCCCCAGTCTTCTGGAACTTCCCCAGTGCTCCAAGACTTATTTAAAAATCAACATTAATGGTCCAGTGAGTTCCTCAGCCAGTTCTTTTAAAACTCTTGGATGCAAGTTATCTGGACTTGTTGATTTAAAAATGTCTAATTTTAGCAGCTCCTCTTAACACCCTCGAGAGATACTAGTGGTAAGGAAAGAGTGTTAGCCTCACCATATGATGAGACTATTTTCTCGAAAAATACAGAAGAGAAACATTTATTGAATATTTCAGTTCCATGGGGGACCCCAACCTGTCCCTCCAGTTTTGATTGCAGATGTAGTCAACTGTGGCCTAAATCTCAGAATCAACTAGTCAGATTTCAGTGACATTGAATGCAACCCCCAGTCCTGGCCCTGATTCAGCATTAGACTAAAACATCCAACGTTAGTTTATATCTAATTTGGCTCTACATCTGAACGTCATGTCCTTGTCCCATCATATTCCAAAACCCAGACTGGTGGAGAATCGGAACTGCCACTGAGGGTATGTCTGTCTACACTGCAACTGGGAGATGTGACTGCGGCACATATAAGCATATCCAAGCTCACTTTGATTGCCCTAGCTCACTAAAAATAGCAGTGTAGCTGAGCACGGGTAGCAGCACAGACTATGTACTCAAGTTCATAACAAGGGTCTCAGGTGGGCTTGTGCTTGGGCAGCCACAGCAGAGCTCTTTTCAGCTCAGCTATGCCTACCTGTGTGGCACTCACACTTCCTGATTGGTGTGTAGACATACGTTAGCAGCAGACACTGGAGTCTCCAGGATGGAGGATTCAGAATGCAATTGCATTTGGAAAACACTGCTGACTTTAGTGCAGATACTAGCATTGAACATTTCAGCAATGCAAATTTTGGTGGAGGAGCTCTGAAATAAAACTCAATGCTTCATACATCGTGGGTGTGGGCGGGGGGGCGGGGGGGGGGCGCCGAGGGAAGAGCAAAGGATTCCAGGTCTCCATGAAAATTGGGACTGAACCAAAACACGTAATTTTCCATTTAATGTTAAATTCAGCCTAGTCTTACAGCCCATGCAACCCCAGAAAATAAATGAGGCTGCACAGAGTATCAGTTAGAGCTGAATTTTACCCTGCTGGCAAGGGATCTAGCAGGCAACAGTCCTGGACAGAACAAGGCTGTTACAGACAGATGAGCTTATAAGGTGTATGTTTGTCCAATTTTCTGCAGCAGTACAGATGTGTATCAAATAACTTTGAATCTCGGGGCTAATTTAGCATTTCCTAGCCTCTCTTCCTATTCAAATCCAAATACCAACATAACTGAGATATGGGAAGGGGAGAAAGAGCATTCAGACAGGATAGGATGGGTGTACATTGGGGTGAGAAGGGCTTACTGTAGAACACTGGAATGAATCAAAAGGCGTGGGTCAAACCTGGTTAGTAAAAGTGGTAAGTAACATTGGATTCATCCTTCTCTTTGGGCTACCCTTGCTGGAAATTCACTACTCACTAGTGGGAACAAGGTGTTATTTTCCATGCTTGGCTACCAGCCAAAATGCTCAGAAGCACCAATGCTAACAAATAAGAACATTGGTTTATTTGCGATACCTTCCCCACCCTTAAATTCAACAAACCAACCTATTTGCTACAGACTTCTAACAGAACAAGACAACATCTTGCCAATTATGGGTACCTGACAGCGGAGTGACTTGTGTCTCCAGACTGAAAAACAAACGCACCAAGCTCGTAACAGAATTTCTGAGGCAAAATGAGTGACTCATGTCTGGCAAGTAAAGAAGTGTTACAGATCATTGGTTCTTTAGGACTCACCTGAAATGCACGTAGAGAGATTCCACAAAATGTTTATGACAGAAACATGATGGATGGATGGATGGATTTTTTTTTCCATGTCAAAAAGGTGAAAAATGGTATGTCTGTCTACAGGTTTGAATGGATTCAGTCATAATTACAGACACACATTAAACCAGAGGAGAAACTATGAGCAGAAGAGTGGAGTGAGGAGTGGGCCCTATTGGAAAATGTTCAATATTCTATGTCCTGTCCCTTGTATCTGCTCCTTAATAGAGGTGGTGAGTCTGTGTTCTACATGGGAAACAAGCGCAAGCTTTTTGTCTCATTAGGTCTTCGCTCTACAGTCTAGTGTGGGTAGCATTTGTTGTCTTGAGCAATGGGAAGTAAAACCTTGCACTGAGTATCTTTCTCATCTCCCGATGAACTATACTATAGTTAAAGCTGGGCCACTGGCCTACAGTGATTTTGGATGCCTCCATTTTTGCGTGCCAATCTTGAAACATTTTATAGGAAGCTGATTTTCAGTAGCCTCAAGCTCAGCACTTTTTGACAGTCCCCCTGCAGTGCAATTCAAGCCTGGGCACAGGGAAACTGAGGCACCTCGCATCACTAGTCACTTTTGAAAAGGTAGGCCAGTATTTATATGGCACCACTGAGCATTTCAAAGGTGCCTAGAGGATTTAAACACCAAATTCCCATTAAAATTACAATAGAACTCCAACTGTATGAACAACTGGTTATATGAACCATTTTTTTTTGTTGCCATGGTAGTTAACTTTCCGATGCTGAATGTGACTTCAATCCCTCAGCCAACATTCAAGTGGCTGTACAGATTTGAGAAGACTAAGGGATTTGGCAGTAAAGAAGAGACACTGTTCTCTCAAACGAACAAAAATCAGGCACACCAGACAGATTGTTGCTCTTTGTTATACATCCGATCATTGAACAATTAAAACATTAACATTAAGCACCAAACGTACTGTAATTTTGAGAGTTTCAGTTTTAGGAACTTTTTGATTTTATGGACTCTTCAATCCCCAATTAGTTAAAAAAAAAAGGGGGGGGAGGGGAGCAATTCTACAGTAATCCAAATCCTTTAGGTGGCTTTGAAATTCTCAGCCTACATGTCTCTGCTGTGATTACCTCTAGGCTTCAAACCACAGATGCAATAGGAAACCTTTCCTTTGAAGTATATCAAGAGCTCATGTGAAGAAACTTGGTGTCATATTCCATGACTCCATTGGCAAAATCCCTGACACTTACAGGATTGTTACAGCCAGGAGACCATTGTGCAACATAAGAAACCTGGGTGCCTGAGGACATCTAAATCTACTGCTAGATATTTCACTCTGCAAAGAATGTACCAAATTGCAGGTGTGATGCTATCAAAGCTGAGCATGCTGCACAGTCATTGGTAACCGTTTAAGCATATCTGGTGGATTGCCCCAGGGTGCAAGTATTCTAGGAAGTGGTGAGACAGCAAGCATAAAAAGGATTAGGATTCAGCATATGTCTCAATATGCCCTTAACCCTCGGAGGAGTTAGTAATGCATCCACAATGATCAGATTGATCCTCTTCTGAAATTCTTGCTGTTACTGGCCAGACCATCCATAGCAGTAGGCTGATGTAACTCATGTGTTCCTTCTCTGGGCGTGTGTTTTCAGAGCATGGGACATTCTTGCTATCCATCGGAAATTCTACAAGAGCATAATACATTGGGCCAGGCAGTGGAGAAGCCTTTGAAACTGTGTTGGGGGAAGGGTACAAGAAGCTAGTCCTCTTTTCATGCCCTACTTGAGAGTCTGCACTCTCTGTGCTTTGGGGATATGGAAGGATTGCTTACCCTATATGCTCCCTGGAGTGAAAATTGCTCCAATGGATGTAAGTGGGACTTGGGAAGTGCATAGGCCTTGTGTGGGGATGTCACTCTGTGTGACGTGCATGGGCCTTCTCTACAGAAAATCTCCTAGATCTTAGCTTCAAAAGGGTGGATTAAATACTTCTTTAAGGCATCAAACATTCAATCTGACCTTGTGAACAGCTTTTTGGTAGAATTTTACTTGCTATGGACTTCAAATCCTCCATGTAGATCCTGCACTCTGGCTTAGAGCTCAGTAAAACAATTATGAATTTGCCCTCCTAAGAAATGACTAAGGGTATGTATACACTACCCGCTGCATCGGCGGGCAGCGATCAATCTAGCGGGGCTCGATTTATCACATCTAGTCTAGATGCAATAAATCGATCCCCGAGCGCTCTGCCATTGACTCCGGTACTCCACCGCCATGAGAGGCACAGGCAGAGTCGATGGGGGAGCAGCAGCAGTCGACTCACCGCAGTGAAGACACCGCAGTGAGGACGTCTAAGTACGTCGACCAGCTACGTTATTCACGTAGCTGAAGTTGCGTAACTTAGATCGATCCCCCCTCCCCCAGTGTAAACCAGGCCTAAGTCTGAGGAGACTGAACAAAACAAGTTGTACTCCCGCCCCCCCCCCCCCCATCTTTCCATGTAGTTCAGCAAAGTTCAGCAAAGTCAGAGGCTTCAGAGTTCAGAACGCTAGTCGCTTGGGAGCTGTGTGTAAAGGTAGAGGTTGTTTGAGGGCCATTGACTTACAGAGCTCTGTTAGCAACAAACTAAAGAAACTTGTTCAATCAAAATATTTCCCTTGGTTTTTATTTTCCCCCAAGAGACATTTTCCAGCAGTAATGCTGTAAGACTGTATGGCTAAATTCTTTCCTGGTGCAACTCTATTGACTTAGTAGAGTTAGGCCAGCAAAAAATTTGGCCCATAGTTTCCCTAATGTTATTGAACAAGGTCTCTTGGAAATGCTCTTCTGAGCAGACATGCATCATTTCCAGGAGCAGGGCTAACTTCACTTTGTGAACTGAAGTGTGGCAATTTGCTTATAAGTGGAAATGTCGCACAGTCTGGTGTAATAGGGAGCAGAGAGCAACAAATTTCCCAATCTGGTAGACAGATTTCATAGTGCAGCATGAAGTGCATTTGTGGGTCTTTAACCCATACTTCTTTGGCTGAATATTTGTTTCACATCCATTTGTCTTTGATCCTCTGATATCTTCTATTTAAATATAGTTACACAATCCTCTAGCAAACAATCTGCACGTTAATAAGGCTAAATGTATACATCTAAGAACAAAGAGTGTAGGCTATGCTTACATGATGGCAGGCTCTATCCTGCGAAGCAGTGACTCTGGGAAAGATTTGGGGGTCTTGGTGGATAATCAGCTGAACTCAAACTCCCAGTTTGATTCTGTGGCCAAAAGGACCAGTGTGATACTTGGATGCATAAATACGGGAATCTAGAATAGAAGTATAGAGGTTATTTTACTTCTGTATTTGGCACTGGTGCAACCGCTGCTGGAATATTGTGACCAGTTCTGATGCCTACAGTTCAAGAAGGAAGTTGATAAACTGGAGAGGTTAAGAGCCATAAGAATGATTAAAGGATCAGAAAACATGCCTTATAGTGATAGACTCAAGGAGCTCGATCTATTTAGCTTAACAAAGAGAAGGTTAACAGAAGACTTGAACACAGTCTGTAAGAACCTACCTAGGGAACAAATATTTAATAATGGTCTCTTCAGTCTAGCAGACAAAGGTATAACATGTATCAGAGGGGTAGCCGTGTTAGTCTGGTTCTGTAGAAGCAGCAAAGAATCCTGTGGCACCTTATAGACTAACAGACGTTTTGCAGCATGAGCTTTCGTGGGTGAATACCCACTTCTTCGGATGCAAGTAGTGGAAATTTCCAGGGGCAGGGTTATATATGCAAGCAAGAAGCAAGCTAGAGATAACGAGGTTAGTTCAATCAGGGAGGATGAGGCCCTGTTCTAGCAGTTGAGTGAAAACCAAGAGAGGAGAAACTGGTTCTGTAATTGGCAAGCCATTCACAGTCTTTGTTTAATCCTGAGCTGATGGTGTCAAATTGGTATAACAAAGATCCAATGGGTGGAAGTTTAAGGTAGACAAATTCAGACTGGAAATAAGGTGTGCATTTTTAACAGTGAGGCATAATTAACTCTTGGAACAATTTACCAAGGGTTGTGGTGGATTCTCCACCACTGGCAATCTTAAAATCAAGATTGGATTTTTTAAAAGATATGCTCTAGTTCAAAAGGAACTATTTCGGGGGTGTTACACAAGAGGTTGGACTAGATGACCACAATGGTCTCTTCAAGTGGTGGGATCTCTGAATCTACTCAATATGGGGCCTGATCCAAAATCCATAAAGCTAGTAGAAAGATGCCCATTGACCTCCGTGGGCTTTGGATCAGACCCAGAATGAACAAGAGTAAGAAACAAACATATATTGGTTATGAAATAGTTTCTCTTATGAAACATTTTAATATAAACAAGGCAAAACACTCAAATATCTTGTAGAGACAATCCTGTATTGGAAGAGGAATGGATTATAACACCCAGTAGGTCCTGTCTTTCTGTATTTCTTGTGATCCCTGGTGCAATTGACTTCAAAGTATAATTATATTAAGGACATTGGAAAATACCCCTCTGGAAAATAACACTTTCCCATTTGTCATGAACAAACTGCTGGCACCTGTTTGGCGAATTTTCTGGATAATGAGGTTCAGATGAGAGCGGCTTACACTGCAGGATAAAATGTGGGTTAATAAGAAGTGATAAGGGCAAGTGATAATGACAGCATGGGGCTCAGTATTCAAAGAGAGAATATATGCAACTAACAAAGCACTTGAAGTCAAACAGAGGTGCTGATGAGCCTTTATCTGAGTGTCATTATCACCTTGTACCCTGCAGGCCCAGCTGTTTCTGCTAACACATTGTGTTGCACAGACCTTGGGAAAAGAAGAATGAGGCCGTGCTACTCTGGAGTGTCCAGCTATCAGTGGCAGACACTGGAGCACAGTATCAGAGGATAGCCCAGGGGATTGGCACCTGGTCTGAGCACTCAGGTTAGCTTTGCAAAGGTGTAAGCAGCAACATGTGTCCTTACTGGTGCTGCACTTACCTATGTGTGTAACTAGGACTTCTGGTTCTTTGTGTTTAAGTAAGCTGAGCGGCTCAGAGTCTTTCCCAGTGGATTGTGGGAGAACTCATCTGTCCTCCTGGGCACACGGGGAAGGGGGGAGAAACTGCAGGAAGGCATCGGAGGACTATCAACACTTGAGTGGTTTATCCTGTGTAATCACTGCAAACTGGGAGGATTACCAGCCCAAGTGAAAGTGGAATCCAGACTCTAGCCCTCTCCCCCAGCCCTGCCGGCTAGCCTGGGTTGAAAGCACCATTAAACGTGGGTTTGAGGGTTTTATGTGTGGGTGGGAGCTGGCTTGGGGCAACACCTGAATATGGGCCTGGGTTGACGCTGCAGTTTTGCCAATCTACACTGTGCGTGTCTGTCTTCACTGCAATGAGCCACAATGCATCCCAGTGCCTCTTGCCTCTGCCTGAAGTTGGGGTAAGCTACACCAGTGCAAATCACGACACAGTGGCTTTGCCTGTCTATGCCTGTTGATGGCTGTAAGTGGGGTCCAGCCAACATTCAAAGTGCACAGACATTAATTTTTATCTACTCGTGAGCTGTGCTTGCCAGATGACGTCTTGAAGAATTTGCTCATAGTGACGCCTGGAGGGAAAGAGAAGAAAGAAAACTGTGTTTTGTCAAAGCCCATGCTAGACAAGCGAGACAGTCTATTTTGTTTCTCCAGCAGCCATGGCCATTTTAGTTCTGTGAGTGACTTGCTGGTTTGACTCAGCAAGGGTTTTTGTCAATTTCCCTTGATTTCAGTCTCCATGAGGGGTCACAGTCCTCTTCCATCTCAGGTTAAAATAGACCCAAACATTCAAATCAAAAGCTCAGTCAAAACCACCAAGTTTCATTAGGTTTTGCTTCAAATTTCACTGGCCTTCAGCACCAAGCTACCACTCAGCCTCGGTTCATCACTGGTCAACATTGGCTTGAAAGGTTTCTTGAACCTTAGGGAAGCATTTTGGACTCTGTATTTCAAGTTGGTAGCAAAACCAAAACCCAGCTGGGTTCAGAATCTGTTGCAAATATCTCACACAGCTCTAGCATGTTTTCCCCTCAGAACAGAGACAAATGTTGTTGTCCTTTTCAACGCATTTGGCAGGAATCTTTGTTTGTTTATCAGAAGTAGAGCAGTTGCTGTGGCATCTCTCTCCCTGTTGGACGAAGACACAACATGGACTTGCAGCTCTGGACAAAAGGCCATAGCCTTACTGATGATACGCCATGATCTGAGTCATTAATGATTAGTTTCCAAACAAACTGGACGGGCGTGAGAAAGATCATGGGACAAAAAGCTAATCTGAGTGTCAGCCCCTGTGGACCAGCCCCATCTTGTTGTTTCCCATTGCTCACCACATGCACTGATTAATTACAATCAAACTCAGGACTGGATTTGGTGCAGAGCAAATTTCCTCAGTGGTCCCAGGACTGGAGGTCCCCCACTAATGATCTAAAGAGAAGCAGATTAAGCACAGAAAACCTGATCTCTGGATCCAAATACTGGCTGGCAGGAAGTGCATAGCCCACCACTGCTCAACCCACCCTCAGAGGCCCCGCTTCTCTTCTTTTCTTGGAAGACTTTTTCCCTGTGGTCCCACACAGGTGAGAACTGCTTCCAGTGGAATTGAGGGTCCCACGAACATAACAAGGGGCCTGCCTACTGTGACTCCCTCGAATGGCAGAGGACTTTCCCAGTTAGATGGGACAAGTTCTCCAGCTGGAACAGAAGAGCATCTGTGCTAACTTGGGCAGTGCAAAAGCACTGTACAGCAGGGTGAGCTCCCACTGGGAATCTCGCAATACAAGGGGCCTCTGTGCTTCCACTGCATGAGCTCCCAGTGCAGGGGATGTTCCATGGCAAGGTAGGGATAGGCTAGAGGATGGAAGAACATTTGGTGGCATGACTGAGGCATTCTTGTACCCCAGTATTTCTGCACCTTGCAATGGCTCTGTGTAGGGCTGTTCTAAGCTGGGTAGCAGCCTGCGAATGGAGAAGGTGCCAGAGGTCTCTCCTATGCACCTGCAGTAGTGCAGGGATAAATCTGGCCCATAAAGTATATTGAAATCAACAGGATTTCCTTGGGCTGTAAGCCAGTGCTGAGTTTGGCCCTAGAATATCTCTGTCATTTAGCAGCCAGCGGGGCTCACATAGACATACACTCTGAATAAATATTTTTTCTCCTCTGTCTATTTCTGTAAAAAGGATCTTTGACCAAAATATCATTAATGTGTCTGGGAAACCATCCCACAGAACAGTTATTTGCTGAGCCTTTAAATACACAGGCTGAGTAATTGAATCCTATGAGTGTGCTACTTATGTCTACACAATTAGAAATGCTCTGTTTCTCAATACCCAGGGCTCCAGACATTTCCTCTTCTCCTCTGCAGCCCATAATGAGGCTGCATTGTCATGAGGGCACAAGCGGGTGTAGAGAACTCATTCGCCGCACTTCTTGTCTGACCTTCCTGTGTAGGGAGCAGCCAGAATCCCAAACCATGCACATGATGCATGCTGGGGGAGGGAGGATGCACATGGGGGTCAAGCAGTGCAGCTAACCTCCCTTCCACACCAGCTGCCATTCTGAGGTCAATACCGTATCCTTCTTATAGCACCGTACATAGGGTGCTGCAAAAAAGGTCTTTTCCTCCCATGATTAACTCAGTAGTGGCTTTAAGAGCCAAGGAGCACTCCAAGTATTAAGGTCCAAGTTCTGATACCTGTGCAATCAACAGGACTGCTCATAGACCGAGAGCCTGTTCAAAGTGAGTTGAGGTATGAAAATTTGGCTGTAAGAGGGTATCAGTATAGGGTCTGATTTGGCAAAAATTATATCCAGAATCTGCACTTTACTGAATAGTGAAAATCTGTAGAGTTCTGAATTAACAATGAAGGATAGTCATCCAAGCAGCTGACAAATCATCGATCAATTTCGGATCACATTAAATAGGGCAACCAGATAGCAAGTGAGAAAAATCAGGACGGGGTGGGAGGTAATAGATGCCTATGTAAGAAAAAGCCCTGAATATTGGGACTTTTCCTATAAAATCGGGACATCCAGTCACCCTAAAAATTGAAGAACTGTAAAATATCCAGGAATCGTAACCACCATATACAGTTTGAAATAAAATTAGTATATGACTCATAACAAAGACAGTAAAGATGAAGTGTGGCCCACTAAAGCTGAGTTTTTGCTGGTACTACTTGCTTTAGACGTGTATATTTAACATGTACACCTTATCCCAGCTCAGAACTCACCTCTGCCAGGATGCATGCAGGATACTGCAATATTATAACAGCTGGGCATGTGGTGAGTTGTGATTACTGCTTCTGACTGGCTAAGAATTACACACTTCCCATGATTTTTGTTACCCCAACTTTCCTACCCCACTTTAGCCTGCCTGTTTGTCTCCTCCGCCTGCTATGTCTATCAGCTGTTTGTGGTAGGGACTATCATGTACTATATGTGTATACAGTACCTGTCGCACTATGGCCTTCACTGAGTTGGCGTCAAGGTGCTATCACAATAGAAATTTGATATAATAGTAAAAATAAGTGTCTTACTATATTATACATGGTAAGTATTATGTACAATATACATGTATAAAATGCATATAGATTAATTATAATGTACATAACCATATTATGGATAAACTTTTAAAAAATGCCTACGTCACATTTACTTTCAAGGAAAGGTAGGCTCCTAAAGGCCATATTAACAAAGGTATTTAGGCCCCTAAAGATCCAGAGAGGATTTTCAAAAGTTTCTCAGTAGATCAAGTGCCTAACTCCCATTGAAAGTTAATGTGCCTAACTCATTTAGGCGCTTTTGTAAATCACACTAGGTACCTCTCTGCATCTTTTGGTATCTAAATACCTTTGCAAATATTGTCCTAAATGCCGAAGTCACTTTGAAAATAGGACTTAGGCCATGGTTCTCAAAGATATTTGGGCATCTAACTCTCTGTGGAGTTAGATTCATAAAATATGATTAGTAATCTGGGCTTTAAGAGTTTTTGAAAACTTCCCTATAGCCATCTGTAGACCTACAAATTGATAGACACTAGATATGGCCAACTGTTAATCCTGAATATCTTATTTGACGATTCTATTTCTGCCAGTTGATGAATAAGTTATTTTTTTCCACTATATAATCAGCAAAATTTTATTCTTGACTGTTTTTCCATTAATCAGCAAGGAAATTAGTCATTAATATTTTTCATTAGTCATCAAGGTCTGGTATAAGCTTTTATATACTGTGCTATAATGTTAACAAACAGTGGGACAGATTTTCTAGTGTACTTTGGCTGGCTGCTTTTGGCCCCTCTGGTAATGCAGAGCTGCCATAAATCCTGTTTGTGTTGCTGGAGGTGTTCAAAGCAGCCAGAGCATACAGTGAATCTGACCCAATGTTCTTTAAATATGTTCTAGATGAAGATGTTGTCTTCCCAGGTGCTGTCTGTGAAGTGAAGGGATCGTCTGATGAGCTGTAGTTTTCTCATGATACATTTTGGGGAAAATATAAAGATTTGGCAAAAGCGTCAATTCCTAATTATGTGAATGTAGCAAAACTATGTCAGGTCCATAGACTCTTTGAGCCTGATTGTCAGTTATGTTAAGGCCCCTGCAGACCACTCTGGCAGTTTGGTATAAAGAGGGCTTAGTATAACTGAGAATCAGGCCCTTTTTAAGCTAGGGAGTGTCTTGGACCAATAACACCAAGCCTCTGCGGAGGCTTGAAATCCAAACTCAGAACAATGCTCTGCTTTTGGGAATCACCCCTCTCTTCCTAATAGACCCAACTAACACCCTGAGTCCAACCTGCTTTGACCTGTTCCAAAGCTGACTTGGTGGGAGGCACCCCTCTCTGTTTTAAATGAGTATTTTGAAAGTGGTGGATTAAGTTCTTGGGTGGAAATAGTGCCTATTTGTCTGCTCCGCCCCTTCCCTCTTTCCCTTTCATAATTCCCTTCCCAGCCTAGCCTCTTCTTCAAATAATATCACCATTGTTTATATTCGGAATGTTAGGGGGTATTTTACTGCTGTCCCTCCTCACCAGCTGGTCTTCAGACTCTACCATGTTGGTCTCGTATTTGTAACGTGTGACAATATTGGCCCCTGCCCCTTCATCCACCCAATCACTCATCCCGTATATGCACATTCATTCTTTCACTTCCCCACTCACATAATCACCTATTCATCCCTATATCCACTCTTGCGTTCATGATTTATTTTACTAATAGCTATACAAATATTTACGGGAGGGAATGTTTAATTTACAAGGAGCATAAAAGGTGAAACATGGAGGAGCGGCTGTGTGATTGCATTGGACATGGGTGGTGAAGCATGCACACCATGAGAAAGTGTTGAGAGCTGGTTTTCAATTATACTCTGTAGCTTCCTCATTTGGTAGCAAATAGTTTACAAAAGCACGTGTTACCAACTGCTCAAGTCATCCACTCTTTATAAGCATTTCAGCCCAGTAAAGAGACTGTATGGTCTGTGATCCTAGGAGACAAATCCTGGCATATTGAAAGTATCTAAAGGCATTTGTCTATATTACATTTTTCTTTGAATGCTCTCAACATCAACACATGACAATAGGGCCAGACGCACAGCTCATGTAAACGGCGTAGTTCCACTAACATTGGTGGAGTTGTGCTGATTTACACCAGCTGAGCACCTGGCTGAATGTTAACTATTGGTGTTATTATTTAGCATTTGTGTGCTGTGCAGTATGGTGCTTGTGACGGGTTGCCCCCCTTGGGATGTCTCCTGATGTGCTGTACCACTGAGCCAGTCTATTTTGCCAGCCTGGGCACCCTTTTTACTTGTCCTGCTGAGCCAAGCTATTAAGCCTCCTCCAGCACACATACAGGCAAGGCCACACCCAACTGCAGAATGAAACAGACACTAAGATCAGTTCTGGGAAGACTCATCTTAAGGGACTTGCCCCGGCACTCAAGAGCCCACCTCCCTTGGGGTGCAGACCCACCAATATATTATGAAATCTGCCTCCTCCCTCAATGTGGAGGAGGATATGCACAGCCCCCTGCCCCCAATTGTGAATTGTACAACTGGGATTATATTATAAACAAGAAATAATTGTTTATCTGGGTCTCTCTCCCTCACTGGGTCTCTCTTCCTGATCTTTTATAGCCCGCAGCTGCTGTCCCACCCTCTGAACTGGCCAAACTGGGAGTGCCTGTCCTGGCACAGGATGGCTGGGCCAACTTTGTTTACTGGGGCCAGCAGCCCAGTGACATGGCTTTTGGAGGGTGATGGGAGCTGTGTGGTATTAGGTGGAATACTTGGGCCAAAGGTGTTAACATAACCGAATCACTGTCCAGTGTTACTGTATTAAGCAAGGCTCAGGGTTTGGTAGACAGAGAGCCCAGCTTGCTTAGCACCATGGCAAACACAGCATTACAAATCCGGTTAACCTTTTATTCAAGGTGCAGAAAAGAAGGAAAAACAGTGAAAGCATTTGAAATGTAAAATATTAAATAAGGCTTTCATTGTAACAACTTCCCTGTGGCTGGAGAGATTTAGAAGGAAAACTCCCCCTTGTTTGACAGTCGCTTAGGTGGTATCAAAGATGGTAATAAGGATCCTATTGTTGAAAAGAGGATTTAGTTGAGATGGACTGGAGCTGTCGTCAAAGTCTGATCCGATTTCATCCAGGTAGTGGTTGGGATTCAGCTGGACCTGGTAGGTTAGCAACCTCATCTGGATCCATCTCTTTGGCCCGGTCTGGCCAGGACATCTCTCAGGATCCGGGGGACGAAGGCCTGGGATCCCAGGAAAGGATAGGGGTGGCAGCCATGATGGTGAAGCTTGGGTCAGTAGTCTCCATCTGTTCTTCTGTATTTCCCCCCCCCCCCCAAGGCTCTTTCTTTAAGGAACCAACAAGGGAGTGATGGGTTGAAAGTCCATCCTCTCATTATTTTGTCGACCAATTAGGCCTAGTTTCCAACACACCAACTTTGGTTCATTAATTTCTGGTTCCACATCTTCTGTTTTCACCAAGCATGATTTTAACATAGTCTTTGAACTATATTAGTAGGCCTTTTTGTTTGGATTTAGTCAGTTTTTCTATCTCTTTTTTGCATACCTTTTCCCATCAACATTTATTATTATTAGGTGATTGTGCCAGTTTATGTATGTTCACACACATTTTACAGTTGAGCTCACAATTAGAGTAAAATTGTAGGTCCAATTATCACAACAGAGCTTCTTCCCCACTCTGCCATCCCAATGCAGGAGCTAGACAGTGGATGGTGTAAGACTGGGAATCTGCCAGTGGCTTTAGGGCAGTTTTGTGCTGCAAAAGCTGCAAAGCAACTTCAGTAATGTTGAGAATTGTAGCTCCTGAAAGCTGATTTCAAAGGCTATTGCACTGGCCTCCCAATGACATCAACCCGTTAGTTATCTAAAGATAAGGCGGGATTGTCATCCTCACTCATGACTATCACTCATACCCCACAAGAAATTGATGCATTTTCAATTAAGCAACTTGCAGAATGTCAGAGTTTCCATGTCACTGTGGAGGCTTTTGGCTTAGTTATGAAAATTTTTTTTACCAAGAGTGAGGCAAGTCTTTGAAAACAATGAATGCTTCCAGAAGAGACCAATGCACTAATCTGGGGAAATTGACTAATCTCACTTCGGAACTCTTCAGCATAGTCAGCAAGTTGTAAAACCAAGGGACAAATTCACCACTCGTGTCAGAGGGAATTCGATTGACTTACAACAGAAGTGAATTTAGCCCAAGAAATTCAGTGACTAACCAAATGTATCTGTTTCAAAACAAGGGCTCCTGCCTACATTAGGGCTGGCTGAATGTCCCTAAGACTCCGTTTCCCCTGCTTTATCTCTCCTGTTCTTGTAAAGGTGTCAGCTGGAGAGCCTTGGCAGCTGAAATCTGAATCTACAGAACAGGACTCGCACAAACGCAGTGTCAGTGCAAGCTTTCCTGAATTGCCCAGCCAGGATGCTGTAGTCGTGATCTGGAGTGATACCCGTTGTGGGCAAAAGTTTCATTCGTTCGTTCACCGTGTCTGCTCAGAGCATGGTCCTTGTGCTGCTGCTTGTAAATTAGTGCTAGATGTGGTGTGAGTTCAGTGTTGTGGAATAGACACCACATTTCATGTAACTGGCAGCTTACCAGAGAATGCCTTTTGATCTATACTCCTGAAATGGAGTTGAACCAAGAGCCTACAGCTGAAAGGCCCCATAGGCGGTTATTTATCCTGGCAGCTGGTCTGCGCCCTACATTGGAAAAGTGGTAGTTAGGCAACTAAAAATTAAAATAAAAATGATCTGCAAGGCCCCAATTCAGCAAAGTATTTAAACACACGGCTAACGTTCAACACGTGACTCATGGGTTTAAAGTTAGGCACATGTTTAAATACCTTGCTGAATCAGGGCCTAAATCTCTGTGCACTCTCTAGAGAGGCTGAACAAGGCATGGAAGCATTGCTAGTTAGACATGAAGGGATCTGACTCTTCAGATGCCTGGTCAGTCTGAGACATTAGAGTAAATCTGCAGGCCCAGTTATCAGAGCCTCTTCTCCACTCCATGATCTAAATGCAGGGGCTAGAAGGTGGGTAGGGGAGAGGAGATAGCAATGTCTGTATAAGAAAGATCCTGCCAATGAAAAAAGAAAGATTTGCTATAACAAGTATCCTTACAAAGCTATGCAGCCTGAGTGATTGGTGCATTTAATTACTCACCCCTGTCTGTCTTAGAAGCACCCTATTTTGCAGATTTCTCAAGGGGTGGGGGGAGTGCATATGGATCACATTTGGTATTTGATTTCTCAGTCTTCATGCAGGTTTATAATTGCCATCAGCATGCGCAGGAATGGGGCTTTGGATCCTATCATTAAATATATTAGCCTTACGGTAACTTTGGCACATTTTGAGTTGCAGAAAAAAACTGTTCTTCAGTCTGTGGATAGGAGCTGCCCCCTCCATTGACGGGAAAGAGATTAAGGCCAACACATTCCAAAGTGACGAGAGATGCTGAGTGCTCATCTAGGGACCCCTTAAAGGAGCCTGATTTTTCAGGGGATGGGTGCTCAGCACTGTCTGAAAACTAGGCCCCATTCAGGTGTCTCAAATGGAATCACCCAAGGTCACTAGTCACTTCTGAAAATCTTGGCCTGATTGCCTGAGCCGTTTGGGCTGAGCACCCATGGACTTGTTGGTGCAAGCCTGGGCAAACACAGGGTTTAGAAAGGGGACAGAAAGGGGAAATGAGAAGACCATTAATTTGTACCTGGAAGACTTGGAGGGCTTTGGGATAGTATAGCATGTTTAAGCAGAGTGTGACTTGTGTAACCAGTGCCTCAGGCTCTGCACAGGAATCTGATGAGAAAACTGTCCACTTAGTCCACACATGCTTAGGCAAGTCAAATGGTTTATTTATTTTCCTCCTTTCTCTGCTATTCTGGCTGCAGAGTGATCCCTCTCTGCTAGGGGAAAAGAATGAAAGCATTCGCTCTGTCTCTGCAATCTTTCAAGGGGCACACTCAGCAATTGGTCCGATCATTTTATGTCTCCTGACTCTGGGTCCACAGAGCCAGCGAATTGTGTCAAAAACAGTTCAACACATTCTGGTGGATCACAGAAAAAAACCTCCAGGATGAGAAAGGGCTCTGAGATTTTTTCCCTTCTTTTATCTAGCTGCTCGGAGAAGTTCAGGGCCTTGCCTTCAGACTTTAGCGGTGGGCAGAGGCACACAACTGGTTGGGATGACATTTGAGGAGGGATATTGCACTGGTAGAAAACACTGATGCTAGAATCTTACAGTTAATTGTACCAGTGGGGAGTTGTACAGCTTTTGAATAGGGCATGAGGGAAGGATCATGGATACTTGCTGTAAATATCAGGTTATGGACTGTCTACCTATTTTAGTGTTTTATATTGCTGCCTATCACCGTGGTATCTGAGCATTATCTAATGGGCTGATTGATTAATAGCCACAGCTTTCATAAGTTAATAAAGTAGGGACTGAATCTTTTCTCACATATTCTGGTTTTACACAGTTGTAACACCACTGCATTTTTTGGAGCTACTTCTGATTTACACTGGGTAAAAGCGCGAGGCAAATCAGACCCTTAGAATTATGTGTGATTTACGGATTATAATTAGGGCTTTCATTTACCTATTCATGTTGGTCTTACTGGAACCACTGAATTTTTGGGGCATTGGTTAACTCGTTTGTCTCAGTTCCTATGCAGGAGTGACTCTTAATTCTCTCTCCATGTTTATGCCTTTGATTCTGCATATATCAAAGGAGTAAAATGACTGTACAGCAGGGGTCTCAAAGTCCTGGCCCACAGGCCATCTGCGGCCCAAGAAACTCCCCACTGCGCCTCCCAGAGGAGAGACACATGCAGCCATGCTGCTGGCTCTGTCTGCTGCAGGTGTCGCCCCCCACCCCCACAGCTCCCATTGGCTGGGGGAGAGGGACAGAGATACCATCACTAGTCGCCAGGCAGAGTCAGCCATGGAGGCAGCCTCATTAGTTGCCGGGCAGAGTCAGCCATGGCAGCAGCGTCACTTTTTTCCACAATGAATATAAACAAGTCAAAATACCGAACACAACTCTCTGATGCACACCTTGCTGCAATCCTGAAGGTTTCAACTGCTCAGTCACTGAGGCCAAACATCAACAAACTGACAGAACTGAAGCGTTGCCAGGTGTCTGGCAAACACTAAAAACTCCCTGGCAGGTGAAGAATTGTATAAAGTTGTATGACACTTTTATTATTTCTAAGAAATTTGAAATAAACAATACAATATCAACGTTTTCTTTTCTGAACACCATCTTCAGTGACATCATTGGCCCGCTGGGAGGATTTGAGGATTGGCACTGGCCCTAAGGTAAATTGGGTTTGAGACCCCTACTGTACAGGAACATTTGGGCTAAGGGATTGTTGCCGGCACAGAGGCCCGATGCGACAGCAACAGTGGTTCGTTGCCCGGTGTGCTTCGCCAATAAACACACCAAGGTGGAGAAGCAAAAACCAGGTTTATTTGAGCCCAGATAAGGTGCAAGGGAGAACTAGCAATCTCAAATCCTGCACACCGATACAAGCAGTTTTTCCTCTCTTTATACATAACTTCAGCTAAGCATTCCCATCACCCCCACACTCCTCCTCTCCCCCCACCTTTCATTCCCATGCAGCAAATACACTTTGCAATAGCAATCACATGAAGCAGTTAAGTCATACTTGGCAAAAAACCACCTTAGCTCGTTAGCAACTCTTCTGTGATCAGTTATCTGTACTTTCCCACCGTGGGGGCTACGTTCTCATGCATATAACTTTAATTACAGCACCTGCTTTCCGCCTATCTTATTTAATATTGGCTACATCTAGTATCAAGCAACCTTGCCACTGCCAGTAATTAGCACATAACACAAAAGGTTACAAAAGTTTAGTAAGGCTAACAAAAGCACTTTACATAAAGGTACTTTGGGTCACATAGGCCCAAAGCCATCCTCCTGAGTTACCTAGATTTATGCCTAGTGACACCAACAGGATGGATTTCCTAAGGGGATCGCCATGGATTCATTAAATACTAATTAGTTGACCCCCTCCCCCCACTGAGCACCCTTTTTATTTTGTCTGATCCTGAATCATTTCTAAAGGCCAAGAACTGATCCCGTTGAAATCAATGGCAGTATTTCTCCTTGTCTTCAGCATGGACAGGATTTAACAGTTCCAGGGAAACAAGCTCACTCTTTTGGGGAGTTTGTCCTCTAGGAATATTGATACAAGAAAGAAAGTAGAAAAGACAAAGATGAAACTAATTAGACCCAATACTGTTTGTGTTCCCCACTGGGCCATACACCACCACCTCTTAAGAAGCATAAGGACTTCTGTCTTTGGTAAAGTATACAAGAGGAGAAGAAAGTGGTTACAAAATGTGAGAGTGTTTAATTTTTCATCAGTGAAGCTAAGAAATGTGTAATTTGTGCTAAAATTTCCTTTGCTGTGAGTCTTTTGCTGTCACATTATTATTTAGTAACAGTAATAATTATTGATTTATTTGCATTCCGACCAAGATCGGGGCCCTACTGTTCTAGGCACTGCACATATATAGAGAAAGAAACAATCCTTGCCCAGAATTTACAAGCTAAATAGACAGACGGACACAAGGCAGGAAAAATGAAGTAGCATTATCCCCATTTCACAGATGGGGAGCTGAGGCATGGAGAGATTGTGATTTACCCCCAGCCATGTAGGATGTCTGCCATAGAGGAGAGAGCTGAACCTGACTCCCAGTCTGATACCTTCACAAGATGATCCTTCTTATATTGTTTGCATAGTTCCAGGATCTGGTACTAAGGCCACCTTTGTATCAGGTTCTGAGCACCCGCCGCTTCCACTGGCTTCAAGGGAAAGCATATTTGCTTGCCTAGGGTTCAGGAGACCTGCATTCAGTTCTCTGCTCTGCCACAGACTTCCTTTGTGACCCTGGGCAAGTCACTTAGCCTCTCTGAGCCTCAGTTCCCTGTCTGTGCAACAGCAGTACTGGCAGTATTGGGGAAGATAAATGTGTTAAAGACTGTGAGGTGCTGTGATACTGCAGTAATGGACATACAAGTATTGTACATAGATGTAGGGTTAAGCCCCAAATGAGAGGGAGTTGGCTAGCTTGAAGGCCTGATTCTGATATCACTTATCCTGGCGTAAATCTTACCAGGCTCCACTGATGTCAATAAGGTTACACCAGCCTAAAAATAGGTGTAAGTGGGAAGTGGATCAGACCCTCAGAGTTACATCTGGGAAAGAGTTAACTTGAATTTGAATTGTCTCTCTGTCTTAACTTGTCGTAATTTTATGGCTGTTGTTTTGGGGAGGGAGAAGGGGGAACTGGCATAAATTAAAGAGTGATGAGCTCATTTAAAACAGAACTGGGCCCATTAGAATTCCAGCTGCTGAAAATTTGCACAGCTGGATTTTTGCTGAGGAACAGGCCCCTCATCCATGTCCTTCTGCTGGGCTAAAAAATGTCCACTTAAAATTTGTAATTAAACTTTTTTTCTCTATATATATTTTACAGCCAAGCCAATATTGTCCCAATGACAGGCTGACAGGTGAAGTCCCACTCTCTGTCCGTTGGCTGTGCACAGTGGAACAGGAAATGGCACTGATATTGTTGTCCTGATATTCTTTCTATCAGTCACCTATAGAGGCTGGAAGAGTTGTGCTTGGAGAGTGAAAGACCAGGCCTGGATGCGGTAGCTGGGAATGCTTTGATGGTATTCCTCTTAGCTCTTTAGGGAAAAAAAGTTGGGTAACAGTTGCCGTGATTCAAATGGGTTAATGCAGAGGGCCAGATTCTGAATTTAGGTGTAGCCCTGAACAAACAGTGAGATATAAGTTGCACCACTGTAGGAAAAGACCCAGGAGATGTCATGCCTCAGAGACACCACTTGGATTTCAAGCCTGCGTCCTCCTCACTCCTTGGGGACAGTAGTTTGGGCAAGGGATTTCAAAATTCATCACATTTCAATGGGACTTCAGTGCCTAACTTCCTTAGGCTCCTTTGAAAATGCCAACCCTATTACTCAGTAAATTTTTACCCATCTCATCCTGAGGTGTTTCGGCTACTCAGCCCAGGGAGTAGGGAGTTACTGCCAAGACTCCAGCTGTTCCCCAGCCACTTCCTGCCCATCTGATCTGATCTATTCCTTCATGTGCAGACCCAAAGCCTGGGTAATCCACATAGTAGTTCAAGAGGGCATCTTACTCACAAGTCCAAGTCACAAGATAGTTCAGAAAAAGGAATAGGTTAAATAAAGAGAAGGGACTAACGGCTTAATGAGTCACATGACTGACCTGGACAATTATTTGGTTTTTTCTGTGGTGTCTTCTTAGAATTGGATTTTGAGTCCCCTGGCTGCACAAACGGTTGGAACACTGGGCGCTTTGGAAGAGCAAGATGGAGCTGTGGAAATCTAGTGCAGAAGGAGCAGAGAGTGGGGAAAGGACCCAGTACAACCCTTTGTCAACCAGTCCCCTAGCAAGGGGTCTGGCTGGTTCAGGGGGTCAATAATTTCACACCTCAGCTTCTGATTCAAAGCCAGCCCAGGAGAGGATATATTCAGTTATGTTGAGAGAAGGTTTAAGCAGCCTCGTAAATATTGATAGTTGAATGAAATATGCCACATCCTTTTAGAAATTATGTTAACCTTTTGAGCATGTATGGCAGGGAAATCCCTGTTTACCCACACATTGTGGCACAAGTGAGTATGTTACAAAGGATCCCAATTCCAAGACGAAGATGATGTCTGAAATAACCACTATCTTCCCCTCATAGACTAGTTCAAAGTTGGCCTTGTGGCTTTACAGCTGTCTAGTTTCCTCTATGCATTAGTGCATGGGCTCATTTTTAATAAAGAATGTATTGAAACCCATAATTTAAGGAACTAAAAACCATCCAAACCTACTCTGTTGGGGAAAGTCTGAAAAGATGAAATGTTCTTGGGAGAGGGGAGGGGAGCGGAGGTTGGGTGTAGATTACGAGGCACATTTTCGTAATATTTAGTATGTCATCTTCAAATAATGTTTACAAACCTCAAAACTCTGGGGAAGTTTGTAGGCTTTAGCAAACAGATGTTAGCAGTCAAGAAAGAATTATGACCATTGCCTGAAAATATTTCCTCCTGCTTATCAATGACATGCAAGATTTTCAAGATATCCTCTTTATGGAGTTGGAGACCTGCTTTTCCTGCAGGGCTGTGAATCAACAGATAAAAATAAGTGTAGAGAGTCCTTGTTAACTGGTCATGAAGGCAGCACATCATTTTGTGGTCCACTGATTGTCTGTGTGTGTGTGTGTAACCAGCTTTGTCCCCATCTGGGAGGCTTTGACGCCATCTGATAGCTGGGGCCACATTAAGATGATTATGAGGCTGCTGCTGCCTCCAAGCTATGCTCTGAACTCACGAGCCAAAGGTCCTGAGCACAACCTGTGCAGAAGTCCCATAAAGGGATTTTTACATATGCATCCAGCCCCTTCTCTCATGCACCCTTTTGGAAATTGGGGTAGGCAGTGGTTCATACTGAGCAGTCCCTTCATAGGCCTTGCTGAGGGAAAGTGACCACCCAGAATCACCTGGAGAGACATAGCCACCCGGCTCCAGCTGCCTAGTAGGAGACAGGGTGGGCTACTTCGCATCCCTTGGAGACAATGAAAGGAAAAGCAGAATGCATGTTTGGGGGTGGGGGCGGGGTTGCAGTGGAGCAAGGAGGGGAATACAAATGTTCTCTCTGCTTGCAAACCATTTGTGAAGATGTGCTGATGTTCATGGATACAACAGAAGCCAAAGTGGCTCTGAGTTGGGGGTTGGCTCTGGATTCTGTGCAAACTGTTTGTGCAGCCACAGGTCTTCAAAATCTAATTCTAAGTAGACCCTATAAGCAAAACAACAAAAAACATTGACACGTGTTCCTGTAGCTTCGTAGCTGGCAGTCCAAGCAGTGAAGCCAGGGGCTAAATGGGCATAGATAGTCAATACTCTCTCACTGGTAAAGGAAGTTCATCCAGAACAAGGTTCTGGTGCATCTGCAGAGTGATTCCAGAGAAGCAAGCATTTCCTTTGTCCATTGTTCTGCGGATATGTTAGTGCTGTTAATCTAGGAACCTCCCATGTGCATTCAACTTGCTTCTAAAGAAGTGAACATGGTTGGTAGACCCCACCTGGATCGTCTCTTGTGTTGGGCCTCCTGGGACATAACCCCACAAAGTATCCTGGGAGACAGTGAGTTGGACAGTCCCTACATTTGGGCCCCCAGTATATTTGACACAGATGTGGGGTGAGCTGTGTTAGATCTCTTGAAAAGAGCTAGGACCATTGCAAAGATAATAATGAATTGGGGCTACTATCTTCAGGCCCAAAACACCGAGGTGCTGAGTCCCTCCAGGAGGGAGTAGGAAGGCTGTGGTCTTGACTAGCTTCTGTTCTTCCCTATTTCTCACCTTTGAACATAGCAGCTAACATTTTGCCCCAGTTTTTCATGTAATATAAGCCTGTCACTGGCTTCTACTGTATCTTGTGGCCATTCCATCTTGCCGGTATAATCTACCATGGTGGTGTGCCCCCTTCTGATGTCTAGATTTATGTCTGCTAGTGTCACCATCCTAACGGGGCTGCTCCTTTAGCTCGTGCAGCTGAGGGTCCAGCTTTGAGATCAAGAAGTTACTAGTTTCAATCCCTGCCAATGACTCAGTCAAAGGGGTTGATTTTTACACCTGCAGAGCTGACTTCTAAGTCTTGCTGCTTTACCCTATTGGTGAGGTGTAAGCACAAGGAAAGGGATGATGATGGCCACATAAAGAGGGGGTTGCTTTCCTATCTTTTTATCTTTTATGTAATCCAGGGTTTCTCAAACAGGGGTTGCCGCTTCTGTAGGGAAAGCCCCTGGTGGGCCAGGCCGGTTTGTTTACCTGCCCTGTCCACAGGTTCGGCCGATCGCAGCTCCCACTGGCCGCAGATCGTTGCTCCGGGCCAATGGGAGCTGCTGGAAGCGGCGCAGGCCGAGGGACTTACTGGCCGCTGCTTCCAGCAGCTCCCATTGGCCTGGAGCAGTGATCCGCGGCCAGTGGGAGCCGTGATCGGCCAGACCTGCGGACGGGGCAGGTAAATACACCGGCCCGGCCTGCCAGGGGCTTTTCCTACAGAAGCGGCAACCCCTGTTTGAGAAACCCTGATGTAAACGGTGGTTATACTACTCACCAAGGCATCTGGATAGGTCCCAACCCACTCCTTTTCTCACTGGCTCCTTGCCTCTCCTTCTCTTGCCTCTCCCTGTTTGCACTGCTGGTGGTCTAATGTGTGCTAAGCAGATGTTTTCCTCACATGTTTGCATGGTTATTTTACAACGGCTTCATGTAGCAGATGTTACCTTGCAGTAACATTCTTTGCATGGGCAGCGGACTGCTTAGCTTCTGCCCCAGTAGATCTAGAGAAGCAACTACTCACACTACTATTGCCAGCTTTCCTTTCAGCATGCTTGGCAACAGTGTGCGGCACACTCCTCCTTACGCCCCATCCCATCCCCCCAGTTTATAGATGTTAGCTGATTTTCTTTTCTTGTGACTTTTAGTTCCAATTTTCCCCAGAATCCAGCCATCATTTTCCTTCCCCCTAACTTAAAAATTGCAGATGGTATGAGTAGAGTTGACATTTTCTGTGTGATTACTATTAAGGACCAGGGAGACTCTAAATAGGTCACCGATGGAATATTATTACATACTTTGGGGGCTTGATCCAAAGCTCATTGCAGTCAGTGGAAAGTCTCCCATTCATATCAGTAGGCTTGGATCAGGCCCATTGTCTTCAAGGAAAGAAACGAGAAGAATATGGTGTTAGCAAATGCACGCAAAAACATGTGCCATCAAAATTCACGACTCAGCAGGGAAGGTGAAATCCTTTGAAAGTGTCTCAGTCAACCTAGTAAAAGTCCATCCTGGAGTCTCTCAGTTTAGAAAAGTACAGCATAATTACAGTTAGATTTTTTTCATCTTTATTTCTTTACTAATTGGGAGTAAAGTTACCATATGTGCATACAAGTCAAAGGCACTCCCTGGAATGTTTTTTGTTCTTTAAAGCATCCATAAATAGTCACATCACAGGTCTGATGAGCCTGGATTGAGAAGTGCAAAATTCTATGCACAAAATCCCACAAATCTCCTTAGAGGCAAAGAAAGATTGTATGATAGTCATTTTAGCTCTCTTCCAGCTCCTGCTGAAGTCAACGGATAGACTCCCACTGACTTCAAGCTGGCTAGAGGCCTTTGTCAGTGGGGTTCTTTGCCCTGAGTTAAACATGATATTATTGGGAAACTTCAAAACTGGTGATTTACACTGTCTGCTTTGTTGATTTTGGAGTTGGAGCTGCTTGAATACCCCATCTGGAGCAATTTTATTTCCGAAGACACATTGCAACCCATCAAAAGACGTAAAAATGCTTGTGATGAGTACTCAGATTTGGTCATTTCCATCTGTCAAGCTTTGTAAGGATAAACATTGTCTGTTCAAGCGATGGATTTGGCAAAGTACAGCGTCTAGTTATATCGGTTAGGAAAAGCGATGTTTGGGGAAGCCACAGCAAAGGAGAGCGTGACAACACCACCACTTGGGACTGGGGTTGGGCCAGGTATACATATTTTGGTTAGTGGAGAAAAACAGCCATCTGTCCAGTAAAGGATGTAAGCAGTAAGCTTTAGCGGTCTGTTTTTCCTTCTTTTGCAACAGAAAGAAAGTCTTGTCTGTCGAGCTAGTCTGGTGCTCTGGTAAAAGCGACTGTAATTCAAATTGTGTTGAAAAGGGGCAGTTTAGCAATTTGAGGAGAGAGTGTATTTTCCTAACATTATTTTTTCCAAATGATGACTCTGTCACCCAGGTCTCTTCTGACTGAAGGATGGAGAAATCATTTGGTAGGAAATATGGCTCTGCTGATGGCGTCTCAAAAGAGGAAAGCTGCCAATCAACATGAGTGAGCTAATATTAATAAATGCCATGGGCTGATTCATTGAATAATCTTTCATTTGGTTTTATGTTATGCTATTAGGAAGTGTTTGGATTTAACTAGACTTCCAAGAACCACAAACAGAGCTTTATTTATTTATTGGTGTGTGAGCTGCTGTAAAACTGCCGAATAGAGCTTTAGTAGCAGAGGAAGTAAAGTACTTTCAGAGTAAATAACAATTAAATACTCTTCCTGCAATACTTTACCAGAAGAAATCCTACTGCTTTCAATGCGAGTTTACCTGCTTTACTGCTTCAGGATTAAGTCCTAAGGTGCCTCTTGAATCAGGGAGAGGGGCGAGCGGAGGGGGTCCAGTGATGACATTGTCCATGATCAGATTGACGTTGAACTACCTGGACGGGCCAGAACCGAAGCAGGCATAAATCAGCATAGCTCCACTGATAACCAGACTAAGGTTGGAATTGGCTCAATGCTAATTTGTTCCAGTTGAGGGTCTGGTCCATTCAATTTATAATCCCATTTTGATGCTTCTTCAGCCTCAATCTCAGGGTTGAATTCAATGGAGCTATGCTGATTTATACCCATGTAGGTGTAACAAAGCTTCTATCACAGTTTTTCCCTCTCTTTTTCCTTCTGTACCTGATCCTCCTTCTTGTGTCTTCTATCTTCCTTCCCTAAGCCGGCCTACGTTCCCCAGCTCCTTCTCTCATATCCTGCCACCACAATGGTGATTTAGGGCTCAGTCCTGCACTTGAAGTCAGTGGGAGATTTCTGGCTGGGAGGGAGTGCAGGATTGGGTCTTTACATTGTAAGTGTCTTGACATTGCAAAAGCTCCAGTTTGTAAGGTTTTTAATGTGGCCTTTTCTGATGTCACTTTTTCATGACATCAGACACCAAAGAAGAGTAAGAATGTGTAAATACCCATTTGGATGGGCCTATTTTAGTTTTGCATAATTAAAAAAAAGGCCTATCGACATAATGGTAACGGATTTGACTTAAAGCGATGAAGGACTGGAGATTTAAGCTAAATGCACCACTTAGACCTGAGCTGTTGGGCCTAGTTGTTGCAGGAGTCTTAGAACATTGTTTGTGGTTATAATTACTGTGCTTGGTATGAAATGTAGACGTGAGGCTCCAGAAAAAAAATGCTCCATATGTGCAATGCAGGAAATGTTCCAATGTAAGTGCCACCCTGTCTCTGATCGTGTGCACCCACCAGGCTCTAGCCATTTTGCCTCCCCAAGCACGGTGGCACACTGCGAGGGGGCACTCTGCCGGTGGCCGGTCCCGCGGCTCCGGTGGACCTCCCGCAGACTTGCCTGTGGAGGGTCCGCTGGTCCCGCGGTTCTGGTGGACCTCCCGCAGGCGCGTCTGCGGATGCTCCACCGAACCCGCGGGACCAGCAGACCCTCCGCAGGGACGCCTGCGGGAGGTCTGCCGGAGCCACCTGCTGCCCTCCCGGCGACCAGCAGAGCGCCCCCCGTGGCATGCCGCCCCAAGCACGCGCTTGGCATGCTGGGGCCTGGAGCCACCCCGGCACCCACACAGATCCCTACTGAAATCGGTGAGGCTCTGTGTGAACCTCAGGAGCCAATTGCTTTAAGTCAGTTGCAGGATGCAGCCTTAATAGACATTAAAAACACTCCAGCAGCCCCTGAGGGTGCACAGCACAAGTCTGTGACATTCTGTTCTGGAAACAGGAATTTGTTCCCTTTCCCGTTCCTCCAGGCCACCTCCGGAAGTTCTTGCTCAGGCAACCTCCTCCTAACTCCAGTGGAAATATATCTGAGTGAAAAATGCAACAGGACATTAGCATCTGGCCCTAACTTCCATGGCCGCTAATGGCTAGAAAGTGCAATCGAGGCCAAGGAGCTGGCCTCCAGAAGACACAGCAGATGGAGCACAACCCAGGGGAAGAGGGATGAAAAGCACTTTTGCCCTCTGTGAATGCTGAGCTACATCAGAGGCCAAAACAGCACCCAGCCTGATTTAGAGCAGTCCTCAGCAGCTCTAATCTTCAGCAGCTACGGCAAAGCCCCTCATTCCGGCAGTGCCATGCACTACAGACCCCCTTCCTGTCCTCTCCCGCTCCCAGTCCAACCCCTCTACTCTGGGGCTTGCAAGGAGGGCAGTGCAGGGCAGCTTACCACAAGCCTGTGCGGGGCTGTCCCAGGAAAATTCTCTCTGGATAACTTGTGGCACCTGTGCAGGCAGTGCCGAGGGGCAGAGGACAGAAGCTGTCCCTGAATGCTTACCCTCTTGTACCCTACAATGCTCATCAGTAAAACATACAGTGATGAAGGGATGGCACATCTCCAAATGACAGGGCTTTGCTACTGGGGCTCAGATGAAGCAGAGGGAGAAAAAAGGATCATCAGGGCTTCCTGTGCAGAGCTGGGGCAGAACTTTGAACCAAGGGCCTGATCCAATGCCCATTAAAGACCCATTTACTTTTGGGGGGTGGATCGAGCCTGTTTCTTCTGCCCTCTGTGCTGAGTCTCCGTCTGGAGCACATTTTTACAACTGAGTCATCCAGCCCCTGCAAACAGAAGTTTCTTACATCAGCGCTGGAACAGCTAGAGCCTGGCTGAGTGCCAAGTTCTGATCTGGTGAAATGTTCTTGGCAAAAGTCAAACCCTTTAAAGTCACTTCTCCGCAAGATACAGAAGGTGACCTGCCAACATTTGCCAGTTTCACTTTATATGCAAAACATGTTAACGCGGCCTTATGTACAGTGCTGTCAATGATGAGAACCGCACTGCCATAATAGGGCGTGATCAGCCAGAATAACCCTTGTTACTGCTCCTGGCCGTGGCTAGTAGAGTCTTTCATCCGTCATCTGTCCTGTCTATTCAGGCCCCGATTCTACACTAGAGGCCTTGGAATCCCACTGACTGTAATGGGGCTCTGTGCAGCCTCAGGGTGTTGCCTGCCTGCAGCTCATTACAGAATCAGGACCTTCTCTACTGTAAGTCCTTTGGGGCAGTGGCTGTCTATTGCTCTGTGTATGTACAGCACCTAGCACAATGGGGCTCTGATCTCTGTTGGCATCTCCATGCACTGTTGCAATATAAATATTAATACTGTTATTTTTTGACCATTTCCTCCAGGTCTCCATATTCTAGAGGAAGAAAATGATGTTTCTAAAATAGCCAATTACACTCAGAGACCATTTTTCAGATTCTTTCCAAATTAGCTTTGAAAATACTTTAGTGACAAGAACAACGAGGAGTCTGGTGGCACTTTAAAGACTAACAGATTTATTTGGGCACAAGCTCATCTGAAGAAGTGGGTTTTTAAGGAAGCTTATGCCCAAATAAATCTGTTAGTCTTTAAGGTGCCACCGAATGACTCGTTGTTTTTGTGGCTACCGACTAACACGGCTACCCCTCGGATACTTTAGTGACACGTTTTGTTTTAAAAGAAATTGTGTGGTTGTAGCTTTGGGGCCAGATGGGGCCAGAAATTCTCAGCCCTGAGTACAGGAAAGTTATAATTGTTGACACTGATCTTCAAGGCCCTGATTCTGCATTGTGTGGCCTTCACAGGGCCTGCTGCTCCCCTCTCCCATACTACACCAAGCAGGATTGGGGCCTGAACGTAATTTTGTCAGTGAGTGAAAGGAGTAGTTGTGTAGGGGAGCCAGGCAAGAATCCACATCACTCTCCAGTTCTGCCACCAGATCCACAGTGAGAGAAGCAAACCACCAACGGAGCATTTTTAAGAAAGAGCCAGAATGTGGCTTACCCTGTGTGGGCAGAAGGCAAAAGGGATTTTCCTTCCTCGCCCATAATCCCGGTTAAAATCAGCAGTGCTGGGCTTCTCAAAAGGAGCAGAGCATGGGTGACGTTATAGCCCTTCCTTGTTCTGCGCTGGCTCCAGTACATAATCCTTTCAACGAGCGTACCAGCTACTGTCCGGCCATTAACTTCCCTGACACACTCACCACTGTCCCTGCTGCCTGTGGCTTGTCATTAATATGGCTGTAGTATAAAAAGCTGGATGTAGCCCTGGATCTGCTGAGCTGGGAATAAATCGTGCATTTGAGAGACCACCAGCAGCTTCTTTGTCTTGGCTGCTGATCCATTAATACGATGCCATTCTGGAAAGAGAGCGGCTCTCCAGGTCTGCATGTCTGCTCGGAGGGCAGCTCTCCAGATCTGTGTTTGCCATGGCTGGTCTCCCAAAGGGGGTGTGTAGTCTGAGTCAACAGGGGTGGGTTTATCAAGATCCTTACGTTCTTCCCATGTGTTATCATTGCAGACAAGTATGGAGCCAATTTACTGAGCTCACATTATGGCTGAATTGAGCTGAAATAATTTATACTGTTGAGACATCTCAGATGGATAGCTAACAGCTCTCTAAGGGCTTGCCTACAGGGGGACATCCATGAAATTAACTAAAGGTGCAGATTAGTGCATTCAATCCCTGTGTGGATGCTGTTATTCAGAATTAAAGTGGCTTTAATTTGGTTTAGTTTAATTCACTTTGGAAGTGAATTAAGATCAACCAAATTAAGGCAATTTTTAAGGGCAGGCTGCACTTGATATGCTACATTGGTGCAGTTGCACTGCTATAGCGCTTTAATGAAGATGCTGTAAAACCGTGGGAGAGAGCTTCTCCTATCGTTTTAGTTAATCCATTTCCGAGAGAGGCTATCTACACCTGCACTTAGGTTGGTATACCTGTGTCGGTCAGGGGCGTGGATTATTCACACCCCTGAGTGATGTAGTTATACTGAAGTAATTCTGTAGTGTAGACCAGGGCTAATTCTGAATGAGGGTGTTCACACAGAGATTTAATGCAATTTAACTAATCCACTTCAAATTCATACCTTTAGTTAATTTGGATTAACTTCCTGGATGTTGCTGTGTAGAAAAGCCAATCAAATGGAACTCTAGTTGTAGCAAATGCTAAAGGGAAACTATGTAGAGCTGTGACACATCCCGTAGGGCTTGGTTCCTGAAGCAATGACTGGTTTGCACTTCCTCATAGGAAGCTTTTTCCTTCTGTAGCAGATACTCTGTTCGCAATGTGTTTCATGTAATAATTAATGCTAACTGCAAATACACATTTAAAATAATATTCATTGTATTTAACTGTAGCAGGTTGGACCCCTTAAGGTGCCACCTGATGTGTTGGGATACCACCGAGCTCGCCTGTTCTGCCAGCCAAGGTACCTTTTTACCTGTCTTGCTGAGCCAGGCTATTAAGCTTCCTCCAGCACACACACAAGCAGGGCCACACCCAACTGCAGAACGACACAGACTCTGAGATTAGCTCTGGGGACTCAATTTAAGGGACTTGCCCCAGCACTCAGATGTCCACCTCCTTTGGGGTGCAGACCCAAAAGTATATTGTGAAACCCATCTCCTCCCTCAGTGTGGAGGAAGGTACGCACAGCCTCTCACCCCCCACCCCCACATTATGAATTGCACAAATGGGGTTATACTATAAACAAGAAATAAGTTTATTAACTACAAAAGGTGAATTTAAGTTGTTAAAGGGGTAGCAAACAGAAGAAAGCAGAGTATTATGCAAATAAAACAAAACACGCAAACTAAGTTTGATTCACTAAAGAAACAGGTTACAAAATGTAAATTTCTCACCCTAGGTATTGTTACAGGCAGATTACAGAAAGTCTTGAATGGAAGCTGCACTGGTCTCCAGCTTGAGACCTCAGTTATTATTGTTCACAAGTAAGACGCCCTTCCCTTCTCCCCCCAGTTCTGTTCTTGCTTCCAGGTGGTTTTCAGTGTCTATTTGGGTGGCAGAGGAGAACCAAGATGGTATCACTCCCCTACTTTATATAGCTCTTGTGTATGGCGGGAACTCTTTGTTTCCCAGTGGAAGAATGCTGGCATTCCAAGGGGTGGGTCCAGTCCCAGGTGACTCAGACCCAGATCTCTGCAGGGCTGTGGCAGCCATTACTCATAGGCTGTCTGGAGTGTTCACAGGAAGACTAAGCTCTTTCACAGCCCATTATCTTTGCTAATGGGCCATTAGCCCTGTCTGGCTTTTCCATTGTTGTACCTGAAGGGCTAGTTGGGTGACACCCAAAGTAATACCTTTGAAATACAGATTCATAGTCAATATTCCTAACTTCAGATACAGAAATGATTCAAAGTATATCTCAGTTATGTCATATCTGTATCATAAGCATATTTTCATAAAGAATATGGAGTGAAACGTCACATTAACCTTTTCAGACTCCCATGTGCAATACAATACAACAGAATGGAGATTGCTCGTATTAAGTTGCATGCTTTGCTGGGCTTTATGCATTTTGTAACTATGGACACTATGGCTACAATATGAGAATTGGGAATTCTTATTATATACATTGCATTTCTTGGAAATATATTCGGTGCCTAGATATTATAGTATGAGCTCAGTAAAAATGACAGCCAGTGAATATGTAGGGGACAATAAAATGTCAGGTTAGTAGTAACATTACAGTAGCAACTGGAAGTCCCAGCTAAGATCACAATTGCAGTGTTCAAGGCACTGTACAAACACGTAGAGGGGAAGTGTATCTCCTTCGAATTCAAGCGGAATTTTGCTTTGGCTTCAACCAGACTGGGATTCCATCTGTAGTATTTACAGTTTAATCAAACAAAGAGGAGAAACAGAGTTGAAGTGACTCTCCCAAGGTCACAGAGAAGGTCATAGAATCATAGAATTCAAGATCAGAAGGGACCATTATGATCATCTAGTCTGACCTCCTGCAAGATGCAGGCCACATAAGCCGATCCACCCACTCCTGAACTAATTCTCTCCCTTGACTCTGCTGTTGAATGCTCCAATCATGATTTAAAGACTTCAAGTAGCAGATAATCCACCAGCAAGCGACCCCTACCCCATGCTTTGGAGGAAGGCGAAAAACCTCCAGGGCTACTGCCAATCTACCCTGGAGGAAAATTCCTTCCTGACCCCAAATATGGCGATCAGCTGAACCCCGAGCATGTGGGCAAGACTCTCCAGCCAGACCCTCTGGAAAAGGCTAACAATATCCCAACATTGACCCTTTGTACTAATTACCAGTGTGGCACATTATTGACCTATTGACTAAACCCGTTATCCTATCATACCATCCCCTCCATAAACTTATCCAGCTTAATCTTAAAGTCATGGAGATCCTTCACTCCCACTGTTTCCCTCGGTAGGCTGTTCCAGAATTGCACTCCTCTGATGGTTAGAAACCTTCGTCTAATTTCAAGCCTAAATTTCCTGACTGACAATTTATATCCGTTTGTCCTCGTGTCCACATTAGCACTGAGCTGAAATAATTCCTCTCCTTCCCTGGTATTTATCCCTCTGATATATTTAAAGAGTGCAATCATATCTCCTCTTATCCTTCTTTTGGTTAAGGAAAACAAACCGAGCTCCTCAAGTCTCCTTTCATACGACAGGCTTTCCATTCCTCGGATCATTCTAGTGGCCCTTCTTTGTACCCGTTCCAGTTTGAATTCATCCTTCTTAAACATGGGAGACCAAAACTGCACACAATACTCCAAATGAGGTCTCACCAACGCCTTATATAACGGGACTAGCACCTCCTTATCTCTACTAGAAATACCTCGCCTAATGCATCCCAAGACCGCATTAGCTTTTTTAACGGCCACATCACATTGCCTACTCATAGTCATCCTATGATCAACCAGGACTCCTAGGTCCTTCTCCTCCTCCGTTACTTCCAACTGGTGCGTCCCCAGCTTATAACTAAAATTCTTGTTAGTCATCCCTAAATGCATAACCTTACACTTCTCATTATTGAATTTCATCCTGTTACTAATACTCCAGTTTACAAGGTCATCCAAATCTCCCTGGAGGATATCCCGATCCTTCTCCGAATTGGCAATACCTCCCAACTTGGTGTCATCCGCAAACTTTATCAGCCCACTCCTACTTTTGGTTCCGAGGTCAGCGATAAATAGATTAAATAAAATCGGACCCAAAACCGAACCTTGAGGAACTCCACTGGTAACCCCCCTCCAACCCGACAGATTACCCTTCAATACGACCCTCTGCAGTCTCCCCTTTAACCAGCTCCTTATCCACCTCTGGATTTTCATTTCGATCCCCATCTTTTCCAATTTAACCAGTAATTCCTCATGCGGTACCGTATCAAACGCCTTACTGAAATCAAGATATATTAGATCCACCGCATTTCCCTTGTCTAAAAAATCTGTTACTTTCAAACCAACCTGAAGGAGATCAGGTTGGTTTGGCACGATCTACCTTTCGTAAAACCATGCTGTAATTTGTCCCAGTTGCCATCGGCCTCAAGGTCCGTAACCACTCTCTCCTTTAAAATTTTTCCATGACTTTGCATACTACAGATGTTAAACTAACAGGCCTATAGTTACCTGGGTCACTTTTTTTCCCCTTCTTGAATATAGGAACTATATTAGCTAATCTCCAGTCAAACGGTACAACCCCCGAATTTAGAGATTTATTAAAAATCATCGCTAACGGGCTTGCAATTTCACTCGCTAATTCCCTTAATATTCTAGGATGAAGATTATCCGGGCCCCCTGATTTACTTCCGTTAAGCTGTTCAAGTTTGGCTTCTACCTCAGATACCGTAATGTCTACCCCCATATCTTCATTCCCGTCAGTCCCTCTATCACTATTCCTTAGCCCTTCATTAGCCTCATTAAAGACAGAGGCAAAATATTCGTTTAGATATTGTGCCATGCCAAGATTATCCCTAATCTCCACTCCGTTTAAAGTTTTAAGTGGTCCCACTTCTTCCTTCTTGGTTTTCTTCCTATTTATATGGCTAAAAAACCTTTTGCTATTGGTTTTAATCCCCTTCGCTAGGTCCATCTCCACCCGGCTCTTTGCCTTTCTCACTGCTTCCCTACACCATCTGATCTCAATAAGGTAGGTTTCTTTGCTGATCCCTCCCATTTTCCAGTCCTTGTATGCTTTCTGTTTTTTCTTAATCACCCCTCTGAGACGCTTGCTCATCCAGCTCGGTCTAAAACTGCTACCTACGAACTGTTTTCCCTTTCTTGGGATACAGGCCTCTGACAGCTCCTGCAACTTCAACCTGAAGTAACCCCAGGCGTCTTCCGCCTTTAGATCCCTAAATATGTTAGTCCAATCCACTTCCCTAACTAGTCGCCTTAATTTAGTAAAGTTAGCCCTTTTGAAATCGTAAACCTTAGTCTCAGAGGCAATTTTGTTTATCCTTCCATTTATTTTGAAACGAATTAGCTCATGATCACTCGAGCCAAGGTTGTCCCCTACAACTATTTCCTCAACAAGGTCCTCGTTACTCACCAAAATCAGATCTAAAATGGCATCCCCCCTCGTCGGTTCAGCAACTACTTGATGAAGGAATTCATCAACTATCACGTCTAGGAAAAGCTGAGCCCTATTATTATTACTAGCATTTGTTAGTGCATTTGTTAGCATAGGTCAGTGCCAAAGCCAAGAATAGCCTCCCAGTCTTCTGAGTCATAGTCCGGTGCCCTACCCACTAGACTGTGTCACCTCTCATGCTGTTCCTTGTGGAGGGATAACTCTGTGGCTTGAGCATTAGGCTGCTAAACCCAGAGTTATATGCTCAATCCTTGAGGGAGCCATTTAGGGATCTGGGGCAAAAATGTGTCTGGGGATTGGACTAGATGACCTCCTGAGATTCTTTCCACCCCTGATATTCTATGAAATTACTAGCCTAGGTTGGCGTGGTGCTGAACTGCTCTGTTCCAGGGGGAATTCAGAGCAAGATCATGCCTCAAAGGAGTCCCAGCCGCTCCTGTTGACTCTGTAAAAATACAATTTTTTTTTTGCAAAGAACAAAGTAATGTTTTCTATCTTTTTAAATTATCAGCTTAATTCAAGGTAAGAGACTTGTATGTGCTGTGTAGGGTTTTGTTGTTGTTCGTTCCAATATCCATGTGCTGGTTGATATCAGACACCCTCCCTTCAAAGAAGATTAGAGCAATCAAAGGAGTCAGGAGAAGGAAGAGATGAAAACTAGTAAATAGTGGGCCAGATCCGCAGCTAAATTGGCATTGATTGAGCATCAGCTGCAGATCTAGCCCATCCGTTTCCGGGCATGTTCCCAGTACAGTTTTGGTGGGGTAGGGAAATTCTTAGGCAGAACTTTGAAGAAAGTAGCAATATTGGCATTGCGGGGCAGATCTCCAGGGTTCAGGAACATACAAGTGAAAATTTATCGGGTGAAAGCTATTGGGTGTTTTGTTTCGTATTGGGTTCTGTATCTGATTTTTAATTGGTGTTTATTCCCAGCTCATTTTATGGAGCAGTTAATAAAAAGCAGTCTCTGTTAAATAAATAAATACAATGAAATTATTTAAAGTGATGTAATCGCTGGCAAAGGAATAGTTGAACTTTTAAAAAACAACCTATGTAATTGCTTTTTAAATGGGAAGAGTGCTGACATTTCCCCTGATCTTGGACACCGACCCCAGAGAATCACTGCATCATTTTGATGTTTGGGTGCATGGATATTATTTTTAAAGCGCTTTGGAGACTCCAGCTTTTCAGGAACTTTGATAAAAAGGAGAAGACGTGAGATTTCTGGGGTATTTATTTCCCCAGTGACGTTGCTTCAACGAGTTTGTGGTCTGGGCATATGTCCAACAGGGCTTACAGATATTTTTAATATCCATTGTTTCTGCCATGGGAGTTCACGGCTAGTGGTTAGAGCAGCAGTCAGGTCCAGGGTGTTGTTAGCCAGGAATCGGAGCCCAGTGCCAGAGCCAAGGATCACAGCCAGTCAGAAATCAGAGCTCAGGGTCTGAACCAGATTGGCTGGAGTGAGGGACTAAGGCAAGAGCCAGGCTGAGAACAAACAGGCTCAGGAGCTAACACAGCCTTGGGCAAATGCTTTGAGCAGCCACTGAACTGCTGCTGCTGCATCTAGGGGCACTTCTTAGGGTGGCTGGAGACTGGCTCTGCTGCAGGCCCTGGTTCCTGACAATTCTCACCTTTACAGAAAGAAATCCTACCAGAACATTGTCTACAGCCTACTCTCGTTGGGGCTTTTCACTCCAATGGAGCTAGGCTGATTGCTAGCAGCAGAGGATCTGGCCTGTTATATCCTGACTTACTCTAGGCACAAGCCTGCGACCTGTTCCATGTAGGTGGACCCCATTACCTGAGTGTAATTTCATTGACTGCAGTTGGTTTCGGTGGGGCTTCATGTGCGTGCAGCAGTCAGCCTCTGTGGGGCATGGCTGTTTGAGGCATGGACTGCCCTTTACTAGATGTTTGAACAGCACTCAACACAATGATCTGATTGGGGAGAGAGCCTCTGGGCCCCAGATTAATATTGATATTGATCAGCAGCTATCTCTTAGGGGTCTGCAAGGCTCTACTTCCCCTGGACACAGCTAGCCACACAATGCCATACAAGCGAGCCATTGTATAATTCGTTAGCTCTGCCACCAGCAGAAACAGGGGGTTACACAGACCTCCTGGCCCATTCCTTAAACTAGTTGTGGGCCAGATCACTAGCCAGCCGGACCTGCACCCAGGCAGTCATGGGATTACGAGGGAGGACATCACACTGCTGCTAAATAAGAAATTAGCAGCAGCAGCAACACTTCCAACTCGTACCTAATGATAATAGGCCTGATGTAATTCCACTGGATATAATAGATTTACCCCAGAGGTGGATTTAGCCAACTGTGGGCACTAAAGTATGGTGAAAAAGACAAGCAGTCACAGGATCATATCTGAACAAATCACAGCATGTGAAAATAGTGAGCTTTGCCAGCAGCATCAGCAGCTGGATGGCCCCTCTTTCACAGCTGTTCATATGCTGCCTTCAGTGCTTTGAAAAACTCTGCCAGAGCTCTAGATGATGACACCTGCCACTCCCCTCATCCTCCAGAAGCCATCTCTCTCTCTCCATGCTGGAGAAAGCAAGCAAGCCTCCTGCCAATGTGTTTGCCACCATGGCTTTAAGGAACAGGGCCTGATGATAAGGCTCCATTCTGATCAGCTGGGTCACTGAGATCATAGAATCATAGAATGTCAGGGTTGGAAGGGATCTCAGGAGGTCATCTAGTTCAACCCCCTGCTCAAAGCAGGACCAATCCCCAACTAAGTCATCCCAGCCAGGGCTTTGTCAAGCCTGACCTTAAAAACCTCTAAGGAAGGAGATTCCACAAACTCCCTAGGTAACCCATTCCAGTTCTTCACCACCTCCTGGGAAAAAGTTTTTCCTAATATCCAACTTAAACCTCCCCCACTGCAGCTTGAGACCATTACTCCTTGTTCTGTCAGCATCTTCTGAGTCAGCAAGTTAAACATGTGCTTAACTTGAAGCCAATGTAAGCACATGCTTTGCTGAACTGTGGCCAATATTGTGAACATGTTTTTTCCCTAGTGGAGATATTTGCCCTGACACAAGACACTGGAATGAGGGGACTGCAGCCCTGTGGCTCTCCCGTGTCTTTATTTTTCTCTCATCGGTGGAGTCAGATTATGTGGGTTCTCATGGAATCAGACTCTCAAAAGTAAATTAAATCAGCTTGGATATGAACATTGCCCTGTGCGTAGGGAACTAGCCAAAGGGTTGTAATCAGAGGATTATGACACATGGTAAAATAGAGATTCGGGGCAGTCTCTAGTGGTTTAAAGCAGGAATCTGCATGAGGGCTGGTTTCATTTCATGCTGATCTAGAAGAGGGAATAATGAAATGTGCAGGTGCTACTAAAGTGGAAGAAGGTGAGAACACCTGGGATGGCAGAGAAATAGCACAAAGGGACCTAGAGAGGTCAGCAAGATGGGCAGAAATGACACAATGAGGCATCTTGGAAAAAAGCTAGCACATAAAAATAATCAGTCAGCGAGAGGCAGAAAGCTGAAGAGCACTCATGCTGGAAGAGACTTAAACATGATAGTGAACCACAAATTAGACACAAGTTTATAACGGGATGTGGGAGCAAAGAAGATGAATGAAAACAACTGTCTGTGGGGAAAAAATACTAGTCTTGGTTAAGCAAGTGGGAAGCTGAGCCACCCATTTCTCTGCTAAACTCCATTCCTTTTGTTATTTCATCCTCCCACCCATGTTCTCCACAGTTCTCAGTTTTATCCAGCTGCCGTGCCCTGTGTGACATGGAGCATGTGTCCAGACTAGAGTTTGGGCTCTTCTTTTTGACTGATGGACAATTAACTTGCATTCACTCACCTGCATTGTAAATATTAGTCTGGACACTCCACAAACGTTTGCTCCCAACACAAACAGTTGTGGTTTGGCCAAAGCTGAAGCATAGGGTAAATCACAAATAGCATGTATAGCTGTGTAAGTTAAAACAGGAGCATAGACTCTAGCCAGACATAACCCTGTACAGTAAATGCAATGGGGAGAGGGTTCCTTTGTTTGATATTTGTCTGCCCAGACCCTGATCCTTCCTTGGGTTTCCTAGCTGCTACCGTAATACACATCATAACAGCGATAACCACCAATGGAATTTCAGGCTGTGTGCCCTGAGGTATTGTGTCATAGGACAGGTTGGTACCAATCCCTCTTCTTTATGACTTTTTGCAACATGCATTCAGTTCTGAGCCCCTCATTACCAGCAAGATATTGACAAATTATAGGGATTCCAGAGAAAAGTAATAACAATGATTAGTGGGCTGACGTGAATGACTTATCATGAGGAAAGATTAAAATTTAAATATGGATAGCACAGCTAAGCAACACAGAGAAGAAGCCACAAGAGATTTTCCAGCTGAAAACGAGTGGGATTACACAAGGCAATAAACTCTAGTAACTCAGGCTCAGATTTTTAAAGATATTTAGGCACCTGACATCCAATGGGAGGTAGGCACCTAAATACCTTTAAAATTCTTGCCATCTGTTCCTCTGGCCAAAGGAAGATAACAGGAAGAAAGAGACCTAAACATATGATGTTCATATTTCTTGGACTCAGGCCTCAATCCTGTTTGAAAAACACCAGGTCTGCATTCATTTATTATTTTATTATTTCTGTTACCATCGCATATACCTGATCATGGATCAGGCCCCTGTTGTGCTAGCTGCTGTACAAATACAGAAAAAAAAAGACAGCCCCTTCCCCCAATCAGTAGCACATACAGAGTAGAATTTCATGGTGCACGGGGTATCATTCTTATGCCGATGTATTTCTTCCTGCAGGTCTCTTGAAATTTGCATTTGAAATTGCTGCTTCTATGGTGAATACAAAGCCCGAGTGGCAAACAGCAAGGCGCTCATGAGAATTCAGGGCCTTATTCACAATCACAAAGAAAATCCGGGAAAACCTACAACGTTTTGGTATCAAAGAGGTATGTGAAGAGTATAGGTGGTTTCACAGATTCAGCATTATTCCTTCGCTCCAGCATCACGTCTGAAGTTCTGATGAGCTGCGAGGGCGGAAAAATACTTGTTCCAACAGAATATGGCATCTTTGCTAGTAAATACAAATGTTAATAGAAAACATATGAAAATCTATGGATTTATAGCTAACTTTGTCCTCCTCCCCAGCTGAGCGCTCCCATGTGTGGGTTTATGAACCTCATAGGATGGGAGCTAATTGAGCTTTAATTGTGTCTTGTTAAACTTGACCATTTGGTCAAATGACTGAACTTTTCCTAACCTGGCTGTTTTGTTTTTAATAGATACCACTTCTTTATATGGCTGAGCTGTTCTTTCTCTAACTCCCCGCCTTGCACATGTGAAATATTTTGGCTCAGATTGGAAATACAAATGATCTGTTCATGTTTGCATGCATCATTGTGTCTTAGTTGAAATGTTGCAGGGCAATATGGGGGAACAGGGTCTATCTTCACCAATCCCGGGGCAGACACCAACTCTAAACAATCTTTTCATATTTAACCAGGAAGTTCTGTTGAGATATTTGTCATTGTTATTATCTTACAGGGAGTTCAAAGAGGGAATAATTAAGCAATCAGCACTTTATTTTTCTACAGAGATTTAATCTCTGGAAGGGCACATGAAACTGCAGGTTTGCTTTGCAATTCCTTAAATAGGCATTTGTATTGAATAAAATTACTCAGACAATCATATTGGTTTGATCCTGTTGACAGTTGGTTTCTTTGAAGATGTTTTAAATATATACTATGTGCCAGTAGCTTATTATCTAGTTAAACAGGCACATTTAACCATTTGATGACAGTGTACAAAGAGAGGAATTCACTGTCTTAAAAACACACAGAATAATAGCCAGCAAGGAAGGAACTAATAATGGATTCTATGTTCAGAACTGGGAGCAGATGAACTCCGGATTTGCTATGTCAGTATGTTCGTGCTATATTTTTCAGTAATGTAAGGTCTTACTCATGCAAGGCACTGAGCATCCAGGCCCCGATCATGACAAACACCTAAGTGCATGCTTAACTTTAAGTAAAATGATGGCAATGAACTTAAAATCAAGTGCGTGCTTAAATGCTCTGCTGGACCAGGGCCAGAGTGTGAACTTCCTAAAATCTAATGATGTTACTTTGTATGTATTTTTAAAAGGCCTCAGGGTCTTTAACTAGTTAAACACAGTCCTGTAGAATGAGGAACGGAACAAAGCTTGGAGATAGCTGATTGAATAGACAAAGGCGCACAGGGAGCCAAATTCTTTGCTGGAATAATTCCATTGGCTCAAGAGCATTTGGCTGAATAACACCCACGATCCACCCTTAAATTACACTCTCTGTTAACATCCTCTGCTTCTTGTCTTCCGCTCCATTTTACCGTAAATGCCTTTAAAATCACCCAGACTGTGACAATTACAGCTGTCAAGGTGTTTGCATCCCAAGGTGGCTGTTAGAAAGTGAGCGCAGAAGGTAATATTGGAAAGGTCACCATTTATAAGGCACAGGCTGTGGCTGGCCCCTGGCATTGCTGCCTGGAGGATGGGGTGGACACATGGAATCCTCTCACTTTTGTGTCCCTGCAGAGCCCAGGAACCGGTGGGGCTGGTTGAAATGTTTCTGTCAAAACTGTTTTCCAACAGGTTTTCAGCTAAACACCATTTTTTGCAAAAAGTTTCTTCTTTCCTTGGAAAATGCCTATTTGTTAAAAATGGAACATCTGAAAATGGAAATATTTCTATTGGGAAAAAGCTCCCGTGGTGCCTCATAAGAGTTACCTCATGTCCCTCTTCTCTGGTTTGGGTTGGACTCCTTAGCCTGCCAATGTCTCCTCCCCTCTCCAAGTGAATGGAGAATTGAGCACAAGGCTGGTTCTAGTTCTTGGCCTGTCACTGACTAGCTGTGTTGTCTTGGATCAGTCACTTCGCCTTTCTGACACCCTGTCTCTACAATGGGGATAATGCTATGTACCCAGATGGGGGTGTTGTGAAAATAGGTTTGCCAGCCCTCCAGGATTGTCCTGGAATCTCCAGGAATTAAAGAGTAATCTTTAATTAAAGATAATGTCATGCTATGAAACCTCCAGGAATATGTCCAACCAAAATTAACAACCCCATGTGAAAATTACCTACTGTCTGTACAGTGCTCTGAACATATAACGCTCAGTATAAATGCTAAATATAACTATTAGCGTCCTGGGAGACGGATAGCCCAAAGGTGGAGGAGCTGGATCCTGCTCCCAGTTTGCAGTGGTTCAGAGTGGGGAGCATGCTGTGCTCCATGAAGAAGTCTAACCTGTCGTGTGCTCCCCCTGCATGGTGGGACAATGACAAGAAGCTACCACTGAGCCCTAAGAAATGAAACCTCTTACAGATGTGTGCAAAGGAAATTGATTTTGGCCCTTTATCCCAGCTTCTGGGCCTGGTCTGTCTCTCCCCAGGTGGGTAGGCCCAAAGAATGATGTGGACCTGGAGCACTACTCCTCTGCAAGAAGTCATTCAAGATTAAGCTCTCGTACCAATCAAGAAGAAGCCTCAATGAGGCTTGAAGGAAGTTCTGCCTTCCTTAGCTAGAAGGCTAGTGGTTGCGATGAGACACCTTGAAGATAGGGTTATATGCAGGGTAACAGAAACATCACTGGCTGACGACTATAAAATATGAAGAGTGTCAATGGAAAAAGTTAGAGATACATTGCACTAAGAAAGCTGCAGTTTATTATGGGAGCATGGCTGAAATATCAGGCAGGGAACAGCTTGGAACCTGGCCACCTCTTTGGGCAGAATTCTTTTAAAATCTGAGACAAATATAAATGCTCTTTCTTGTTGTGTCAAGACAGTTCTATCTCCCTTATCAAATCATTGCCAGTCAGCGTGCCCCAGTATAGAACAATGCAGAGTTCACTTCAGTTTGCTTTTGAAGACTGCTGACATCTGTCAAATGGATACTTCTGGGGGGAAACGGTTGGCGTATACAAATCTGTTAATCAGTTATGTGACCTTGGACATGCTACTTAATCTCCTGATGTCTGAGTTCCGTGTTTGTAAAACAGGGATACTGCTACTCCCTTGCTCCCCCTTTTTGTCTGCTTTGTCTGTTTAAGTTGCAAGCTCTTCCCGGGGCAGGGACTATCTGTGTGTGTGTGTGTGTGTGTGTGTGTGTGTGTGTGTGTGTGTGTGTGTGTGTGTGTGTGTGTGTGTGTGTGTGTGTACAGCACCAACAGAATGAAGATCCAAGGCTAACAGGCAGTCAGAGCTAGGCATTTGGTTTGCCCTGTAGGCTGTTCAGATTCACTCCTATGGCCCACTTCACTGTCACTAATGGACTTTTCACCCTCACTGCAACACCTCTGTGAAACGGGGAGCATGTGCCCCATTTTAAAACTGGGAAAACTAAGAGTCATGGTAGTTTAAATGACTTACCCTCTGGGACCTCTGTGTCTGAGCCATTATCTGCTGAGACCCAGGTCATGTCTATATGGCAGTAGAGCAGTGCAGCTATGGCACTGCTGTGTAGACACTTCCTACAATGATGGAAAGGGGTTTTCCATTGGTACAGGAATTCCACCTCCCCAAGTGACAGTAGCTATGTTGATCTAAATTTTAAGTGGGTAGGCTCCAGTCCATTTCCCTGCGCTAGACCGCAGTGGCTTTGCATCCAGGTTTGGATTCTAAAATCCCTTATCTTGTGGTGCTCAGATCTGAGGTTTTGGTTGAGGACAGCAGGCAGAAAAAGGGATGTATTAAAATGTCCCCAATGTTTATGCTAATGGTACATAGTCATTTTACTGCCCAGAGTTCAAGACTGCCACAGGCAAGTCACTGAATCACATTTCTCCCTTCTCTTCCTTACATTTCCTTCAGTAGATCTTAGTCTTTCCAGGGTTCAGGTAATTGACTAAGCTCATTATTATCTCTCTCATTTACATTAATGAGATTAATGGAGAACAATACCTTGCTGAGACAAATTCCTTTCTCCCATTCTGTTCTCCATGTTCTGTTTTGCCCGTGTTGTTAACTGGCACATGTCCAGCTCATGGGGTGGACCTTAGCCAATGTCCCTCTTTGGCTAACACTGTTACCTCTAGGATGCTCCCTGTCCTGTTGACCTAATAGTTAAGGACAGTAAGTCCTGTTCCTGACCCTAGCAACTCTCTATGAAAGTTAAAATTTAAATCTCAGCCATGGGTGCCAGTCTGGAGAGACCTCCAAATATGTAGTTCAGCTTTCTAAGCGGCTCATCTGCCTGCAGACCGATCACTTGGATTTCTCTGTTTCCATCCCCCCTCATCACACACTTCTTATTTTTCATGGAAAAGAAGCTGTGAGAGAAACTGGGGAAGGGCAGCTTTGAAAAAGCAGACGGTTTAAACTCCAGTCATGCTGAAAGGAAGTCGGGAGCAGAGGAATGTTGTTATAGCTGCAGCGTTGCAGAAAGGGTGCTGAAATCCAAGCCTTTCTCCAGCCTAACCTCCAGCAGCCCAAGCTATCTGAACTGACACTAACCTCGCCATTCCTCTCCACTGGGGCAAATGTTTCTATTCTGGTATAAGTAGGTTTCTTTTCTTTAAATGCAACTACTTCCACTCCCCTCCCGTCCCCAAGTGCTTGGTTGCCTGGAAGTCCTGTTTTCCAGTGGGTGTGGATCCACTGGAGAACCAGCAAGCCAATTTGCTTAGAGGAGATGTTTTTCCATCAGCTGGGAGCTGTGCCTTAGCTGCTCCACCCTGACCATATCTGACCTCGCAGCTCAGTGTGGGCCCGTTGCTTAGGATCAGACCTGGGGAGGAAAATGACAGAGCATAGTTGACAGATCCACTGAGATGGGAGCAGAACATGTGCTGAATTGGGTTCTAACAGTGACCAGGGCTAAAACTGTGTCTGTGCCTGTTTTGCTCCTTTATGCCTTGTATGCAGCCCGGAAAAGTGGGTTTGGTTTGGTTTTTTTACTCTTCTGTTTGTGGCTTATTTTGTACATTAAAAATTCAGTTCACATCTCCCCTGTCTTTCCTAAAAGCCTCTATGAATGACTGGAGACCTCGTTAGATTATGTCATCAGAGCTGCAATGCAAATAAACCTGACAAATCGAGGGAAAGGGATTTTTATTCAGACTCTTTGGGTCTGGTTGAGCAGTGGGAAAGGGGAGGACAGCTCAGAGATGCTTTAAATTGCACCCAGCTGCCAAGAGCCCCAAAGGGCCATTCTTGCAGTGGGGGATCACCGGAGTGCAGGAGTGTATACACCCCCCTTCTTCTGCACAGCGCACACCTGCTTCCTGTGCTGGGGACTGGCAGGGGAGAGGTGTGGAGCGACCTACATGAGATCTATCCCACCTGGGGATTCTCCAGTGCTGGGGCACACAACTGGAAAGGTACAAAGGGACCATGTGGGACCTGAGAAGTGAGGCCCTTTGCCTTTTGCTTGTGTTAATTAACCCCTATTTAAAGACAGCATGTGAGGGGGGTATAGTGGTGAGCATAGCTACCTTCCAAGCAGTTGATCTGGGTTTGGGGGAGGGACAGCTCAGTGGTTTGAACATGGGCCTGCTAAACCCAGGGTTGGGAGTTCAGTCCTTGAGGTGGCCATTTAGAGATCTGGGGCAAAAATCTGTCTGGGGATTGGTCCTGCTTTGAGCAGGGAATTGGACTAGATGACCTCCTGAGGTCCCTTCCAACCCTGATATTCTATGAAAGGTGTCTATGCTAAAGCCTGAACATATCCCTGACCCTTCAGTTAAGGGCACAGAAAGCTCTGAATGCACACTTGAGACTCCCAGCCAACCCTCCAGCAAAACCAAGGAAACCCCACACTGCCTAGTATGACATATCTAGGGTTAAAAACATGCAGAAACAAAACTTTGGGGGAGCCAGGAGTTGCCTGGAAAAAAGCAAACGTTCAGGCCTTCTCTATAAAACAGAAATTAGCAAGAAAGCAACAAAAATAGCTCTCTTCCTGCCATTTCCCCGCCCCCACACCTTTGAAGGCTACCTTTTCATTCCCACAGTGCAATGCACATTTCCTCTGGTTCAACTCCAGCCCTCCTAGGCCTGTTAGGGAGCAGGCTGTTTCCCACATGAAAAAGGAGGGGGGGTTACTCCTTTCTTACCAGGCCTCTGTTTGTCGGTCACTTCGCTTTATTTATGGAACTCTCTCTAACTTAGACTAAAGCCAGGAAGTGGTTTTATAGGCTCGAGGTGACTTTAGGTCTGCTTGTTTCAAGCTTTCTAGTGACCCATCTGTCTGATGCTGTCTGATTCTTAACACTGCAGACACCCTTACGACTTTATGTACTGACAGGCGGAGTTCTGTTTTGACTGTTGTCATGTGGGCTTGTAAACCATAAGGTCTACATTCAAACTTTGGGGTTAGCCAGCCTCATTCAGCATTTTTATTAAAAGATTATTTGGTCATAGGTGGGGAAAAAAACCCAGCTTGTTGAAATAGGAAGGAGTGGGAGGAGGGATTTCTCTTCTTCATTGAGTCTCTGGTTTTTAGGACTTGCCACATCGGTGGCTAAGCTCAGACTGGGTGTAAATAAGTGCAGCTTGATTTGACCTCAGCTGCTTATACCACATCTGAAGCTAGCCCTGTGATGCTGACAGAATGCAATTAGGTTTATGAATGGACCCTGTTGTGTGCATAGCATGTTAAAGAGACTGTATTAACATATGGCCTCGAAGATGGCGTAAAGCCTGACTCTGCTTAGGGTCCAGCACTGTTAATGAAAGGTAAGTCAGTGAATCGCATTTCTTCCTTCCCACCCAGCCAGCTGCATGCCACTCTGAGTATCGGTGACGACGCCTTTCGGCTGTGGCTGATACAGATGCAAGCATTAAGGCCAAAACCTGGAAGTTGCAGCATTGTTCCTTAGCGGAGAATGAAGCAGCCAAGAACACGGTGTAATATATACTGTATTTGTTATGCTGTAATACGTGTATTACATTGGTGCTTAGAGAGTTATTCATTGTGCTATGCATTGTACAGACATGGAGCAAGAGACAATCCCTGCCCCATAATGCTCACAGTCTCTGCAGACACTGGATACAGGGAAGGGGGAGGACCGAACATACAAGCAGAGTGAACAGTGCAATGGCAGCAAATGGCATGTAATGGTTTGAGTGGGGTTTAGTTAGGAGGGAGTTAGCTAAATGAAAACACGGAGGGAAGGAGAGGGGCATTGAAGGGAAGGGTGGAGAGAGACAGGGCAGGGTGGGAAAGGAGGAAGCAGAAGGGGGCAGGTGGAGTGAGGCTGAGGTGAGCACACAGAGGGAGGGAATGGAGCAAACACCTCATCAGCACTCTGCTCCCTGAAACACTGGACTTCCTTGCTTAGTGATCATTACTCTATATACTGCACGACATAGGACAATCCTTTGTTACCGCTATAGAGTGAGGTGAAAAAATGCAAAGCCACCTAGGATTTTGTGGTTGTTGTCAACCTACTGGATACTGATTTGGTCCCTCCAAACCAAGCAGTGGAAGCAGGAACAGGAATCAGCCCCACCTACTGCCAAGCGCAGGACCCCTGCCAGGAGAGCTTGAGGAAAAGCTGCATTCAGTGGTAAGAGGCCATGCAGTTAGAGTTTAACTCCAGACAGGGGCAGTCACACACATACTCACTAGGCAGTTCAATACAACATGGGTGCTTAGAGGTTGTGTGGAATACTGATGCGTTCTTAGGACCCCCTATGATGGGCTGTAGAAACCCCACACTGGCCCCAAAGGGGTAAAAGGAAATACAGGGCCCAGGTAACTCTGCCCCTCCAGGCCTGCAGTGTATGCTCTGGCTGGAGGAGAGGTTAAAAGGAGCTCAGAAGCCCCGGCTCTGGGGTGTGACCTGGCTGGAGTAGGGTGACCAGACAAGTGTGAAAAATCAGGATGAGGAGTGGGAGGTAATAGGAGCCTATATAAGAAAAAGACCCCAAAATTGGGACTGTCCCTATAAAATCGGGACATCTGGTCACCGTAGGCTGGAGGGAAGACAAGCCCTTCTTCTGGAAGCCAGAGGGAGAGGTAAGTCTGAGATGGGACCAGGGTGCTGTGGGGCCATGCTCATTTTAAGCTCTGAGCTCCTGAGTGTTTGGAGTGGAGAGGACCATGCCCCAAATGGAAAGAGAGTTTAAGCAGGAAGTGGGCCAGGGAGGCAGACTAGGAGTTTGGTGGGCAGGACTCTGCCAATATGGTTCCTCAACAGGGTCATGGGCTGGGACCAGGTGGAGAAGGACGGCCCGGGTCCCCCTACCATGCCTGATTCAGAGCAAGGCCCGGATGCAAACTGAAACTTCCATGCCTTTGTCCTAGAGTAGAGGCCAGACACCCTTCCCCCTTACTTTGCTTGGGATGCAAAAGACTGAAAACCAGGTGTGCTAACCACTAGGCCATCTGGCCCTCAAGGACTCTTGCACACACACACACACACACAAACAAATCAACTTCGAAAGATGCACTGAGACATTGAATATGTAGCTCTGTCCGTTGACCAGACCTCTCAGCCAAGAGGTAAATAATGGTCAATATGCTATGTCTGTTAAATTTGTCAGTCGTTATTTTTATATCTTTCTGACCCCTTGGCAATGTTAATAATCCACTTTCCAAATAAAACTGTCCCACTGAGCTAGTTATGCAGGTGGTCGTTGCCAGAGAACAGACAGAGGTTTGGGGACGATCCAGTGCATAGACAGCACTTTGCAGTGCCTTGCTAGGGTGGCCCGACCCCGTGTTTCCCCTCTGACTCAGACTGGCACACCAGTGTATACAATGGACATTTCTGTCCATAAGAGCTGGAGCACCCAAAGGAAGGATTTGGATGTGCTGTTTAGATGCCTAGGTGTGAAAATTAGGCAGTGTGAGCTCTGCAGAAATAACACACCTGGAGAAAACAGCGAACAGGTTTTTCTCTCACTCACTGGTTATGGAGCTGCAGTGGCACCAACATGGGGAGGAAAGATGCACTGGTGGTTAAGGAGCTGGCCTGGGGTTCAGGGCTCAGTTCTTGGTCTCACTACAGACTTTCTGTGAACCTAAGCAAATCTGTTAGGGCCTGATTTCAAAGTCTGTGCAATGCCTCCCTTGCACCCCAATGGGATTAAAATCATGTCCTTGATCTCTATGTGCCTCAGTTCCCCATTAGGATAATAATTCCCTACCTCACAGGGGTCTTGTGAGAACGAATTCATTAATATTTTGAGGATCTCAGAATCTACAGTAATGGGGCCATATAAGTAGATAGGCAGGACTGACTAAGCCACTCAATAAACAGATGCCAGATGAGCAACAGAGCACAGGAAAGTACAAGATCAGCTGAAAAGTCAGTTAGAAAGCAGAAACCCCGAAAGTTCCTGTCAGTTTTGGTTTGATGTGCTGCATTCCTACCTCAGAATGGAGGTCCCAGAGGTTGAGGTAATGGGGAAAAAGGGAATCCCACCCTGGAAACCTTAAACAAAGATACACAGGGGCTATTTAGCCAAGGTGTAACTTCTCAGACTCCCGCTGAATTACACCGGGGCTGAATTTGTCCTCTTCAGTATCACTATCGCAGCATCAGCTTGAGGAAAAGTTGTTTCTTGCAATGACAGATTCATAGGATTCCTTGGGGGGGGGGGGGGGGAGAAGGAGGTTAGTTTTATAAAAGAATTGTTTGAGATAAATTACCTAAGCAGCTTATGCTGGCATTTCCCTTGCCTTCTGCTAAGCTAGCATGAACCTACATGATATGTTTAAGAGGAAACAGTTCACATGGTTACTATGGGATACATTCCAAATATAGGGCATGACGTAATTGGCTACATTTGATGTCTGTTAAAATGGTTATGGATAGTCAGCATGATGTTTTCTCAATAGCTTTCTCATTATATTTATCATTTCACAGTAATTACAAGATTCATTTATAAAAGATTAAAAAGTTACAAAGAGTCAAGCATCAATGATTCATATCAATGTTCTGTCTAAGAAAAGCAAGATTTTGTTTAATAGTTAGAAAACAAAGGCAATGGGCTATTTCTCCACTTGACTTTACATTATCAAATCTGACTACATTTCAGTAGGCTTTGGTAATAAATAGACTTAAAATGCCTGGTTCTTTTGTTGAAACAGGCACTAACAGCATGGCTAAACATATTCTTTATGGTAACTTTCCTGTGCTCTGATGCTCATCTGGCATCAGTTAGGTGAGTGGTTTAGTCAGTCCTGTCTATCTACTTGTGTGTCAACTAGAATGTGCATAAGGGTGATCCAGCTGATATAACTTACGTGGATTTTCAGAAAGCTTTTGACAAGGTTCATCACCAAAGGCTCTTAAGCAACCTAAGTAGTCATGGGACAACAGGGAAGGTCCTCTCATGGATCTATAACTGGTTAAAAGATAGGAAACAAAGGATAGGAATAAATGGCCAGCTTTCTCAATGGAGAGACGTCAGCAGCAAGGTCTCCCAAGGATCTGTACTGAGACCAGTGTTGTTCAATATATTCATTAAAAATCTGTAAAAGGGAGTGAATGTTGAAGTGTCAAAGTTTGCAGATGATACAAAATTTATTCAAGATAGTTAAGTCTGGAGCTGACTGTGAAGAGTGACTGGGGGAATCTCACAAAACTGGGTGATTGGGCAACAAAATGGCAGATGAAACTGAACATTCATAAGTGCAAAGTAATGCGCATTGGGGGCGGGAAATCCCAGTTACACATATATAATGATGGGTTCTAAATTAGCTGTTGCCACTCAGGAAAGAGATCTGGGACTCACTATGGATAGCTTTTTGAAAACTTCAGCTCAATATACAGCAGTGGTCAAAAAGGCTAACAGAATGTTAGGAACTATTAGGAAAGGGCTAGAAAATATCGTTATGTCACCATATAAATCGATGGTATATGCCCAATCCTTGACCGGTTCTGGTTCCCCATCTTCAAAAGGATATCATGGAAAGGGAAAAGGATCCGAAAAGGGCAACAAAGATGATCAACGGTATGGATAGGCTTCAGTATGAGGAGAGACTAAAAAGTTAGGGCTGTTTGTCTTAGAAAAGAGACAACTAAGGGGATATATGATAGTACACTTCCCCTGAGGTTCTGGCACTCGCCACCATCAGAGACAGGATAATGGGCTGGATAGACCATTGGCCTGACCCGGTGTGGGAGTTCTTATGTTCTTATATAAGGCCAGATCCTCAGCATAGTTCTATTGACTTCAACAGAGCTATGCTGAGTTTACACCACCATGGGATTTGGCTCTTTGTTCCATGACATAAATGGCTCAGATTTTTTAAAAGGGGCCAACACTTTGGTAGTTTCACCTTCACACAGACATGTGGTTCAGCGAATATGTTTTGGATATTACATTTCTACTTTACAATTTCTTGTTGATCAGGCCGGGCAGATTTGACATCATAAATGAAATCACGTTACTTGTTGTGTAATGATACTTATGACTGTGCTGCTTCTCCTTTGAGCCCCTCCGTGCGTCCGTGTCTGTCTTTGTATACCATGCCCATCATTATGGTATCTCATAGCTTAGAGGGGCTTGTGATTCACTTTCTTTTCTGGCAAAATCAGGCTACTAGTGCATAAACCAGTCTCTCCATATCTTATCAATCTTCCCTGCAATTCACTTTCATGAAGCACGTACATCTCTGGTATGTCTTTTGACTTTCATTGTAGTATTAGTGAATTGCTTCCAAAGGATTGAGGCTGTAAACGTCTCATACAGTCAAACCTTCCGTTGAATTCACTGGGAGTTTTACCTATATAAGGACTGCTTGGTTGGGCTCTGAGTGGAAGTGAGGAGATTTAAAGTCAGATGTTGCGATTCCGTTGGCTACACACAGACAGTTTGACTGCAGAGATTTGCTAGACACTTCCAAGGTTTTCCAAAAGACTGGCTATCACAATAATGCTTAGCACTAATGAGTACATTGCAACTTCAAAGTCCTTCACACATATTAATTCATGAATCTTCAAAACACTTTGGGGAGGAAGGCCAGGAAGGATCATAATCTCTCTTTTGTGGCTGGATACACTGAAGCAGACAGTTAAAGGTCACTATTCAGCCAAGCACTTAAGCACAGGTGTTAGTCACATTACTTAATGCACTGCTGGAAGGCACAGGTCAAGATCTTCAAGCAGTGAGCCTGGGGAAGAGGCTTAGAGACAGGGGCGGCTCTATGTATTTTGCTGCCCCAGGCACGGCAGTCAGGAGGCTTTCGGCGGCATGCCTGCGGGAGGTCCTCCAGTAACGCAGATTCAGCGGCATGCCTGCAGGAGGTCCTCCGGTAACGCAGATTCAGTGGCATGCCTGCGGGAGGTCCTCTGGTAACGCAGATTCAGCGGCATGCCTAAGGGAGGTCCTCCGGTAACGCAGATTCAGCGGCATGCCTAAGGGAGGTCCTCTGGTAACGCAAATTCGGTGGCATGCCTGTGGGAGGTCCGTCGGTCCTGCGCCTTCAGCGTATCCGCCGCCTAATTGCCACCGAAGCCGCAGGACCGGCGGACCTCCCACTGGCATGCCGCCAAAGGCAGCCTGACTGCTGCCCTCACGGCAACCAGCAGGCCTCCCCCCGCGGCTTGCCGCCCCAAGCATGTGCTTGGTGCGCTGGTGCTGGAGCTGGAGCTGCCCCTACTTAGAGAGCATGGAGCTGAGACACTGGGGGCCTGGGGCAAAGGCCCGAGGCAGGGCTAGGTAGGAAGTGGTCCAGGGAGACAGCAAGAGGCCTGTGTAGTCAGGCCTTGGCTGCCTATGCATAGGCCCCAGGACCGGAACCCAGTGGAGAGCGAGGGCCTGGGTCCCCTACCAGCCCTCCAAGGAAGGTGGAACAGAAACCCGCTGACAAGGGGTAAGGTGTACTGAACCCCCCCCACCCCGATACCCAGAGTAGGGCCTACTGAATCTGGACTTGGACTTGAGGGTCCAACATGAAGTTAATGGACTAATAGTTGTTGGACGATTGGTTTACCCCAGGATTCTATGTGACCTGGCTGCAGGGCCAAGTCACAAGATGAAACAGACCACTGCAGGGCTGGCATGGCTGTCAGCAGGGGAGGCTAAAGGAGAAGAGCGTGCAATGCCACGCCCAACCACCAAGGAGTGTGTTGATCGGTGAGTCTCACGCTTACATTTTACAACACACAATGTTTAACTGATTTCTAGTTACTGGGTTTTCCCCTCTGTTTTTATGTGTCTGTTGTGTGCCCGAGGGCAGAATTGCTGTTAATTATTACACAAAAATGAATGCTAACCTGGAACTAATACATGTGATGTGCCCCAGTCTTGCATTCATGTTGGAAGGCATGTTACCTCTCATGCAGAGGCTATGTAAGCAGGTGCCCATAGTCCTATATCTTACAATGTTAGGCTGCTTGACCAGTACTAAGATCATCCCTTGACTTGCTTGCTGAGCAGTCCTTGGCTGTGAATTTTCTGCCCATTGGTCCCTCTGGTTCTGCTCCGTTCTGTGCAGTAGGCACCTTGGCAATTCACAGCCCTTTGTGTCCTCCATAAAGCAACACCGCAGCTAGTGCAGAGGGTCCTGTGACAAATGTAGGGGGATGAAGGCACTTACTGCAGATGACTAAAAGCAGAAAGAGAGCCTGGCTGCTGGGAGAAGAAATGGGGCAAACAGGAGGTGTGGGGTTTCAATGCACTCTGGGAGAGTTAGTCAGAAGAAGGGAGCAGAGAAAGAGAGAGAGCAATGGGAGGCAATTAATGTCTTCATCGGGGCCGGGATGAACCTCATGTTAGAGATATTGTCTTGCAGACATCTCTCTGTGATGGGTTGGACCCCTTGGGAAGCCACCTGATATGCTGAGATAGCACTGAGTCTACCCGTTCTGCCAGCATGGGCCCCCTTTAATCTGTCTTGCTGAGCCAGGCTCTTAAAACCTCCTCTAACACCTCTGGGCAGACTCAGCTTAAGGGACTTGCTCCACCACTCAGATGTCCACCGCCCTGGGAATGCAGACCCAAAGATATATTATGAAATTCGCCCCCTCCCTGAATGTGGACAGAGGTGTGCACACTTCCTCCCCCACCCCACATTAGAAATTACAGAAACTGGGTTTAATAATAAAACAAATTTTGATTAACTATAAAAGGCAGATTTTAAGTGATTATAAGAGATAGCAAACAGAACAAAGCAGATTACTAAGCAAATGAAATCAAACACACAAACTAAGCTAGTTTCACTAAAGAAATTGGTCACAAATAGTATTTCTCCCCCTGGATATTGTTGCGGGCACTTTGCAAAGTTTTTGTGGTTCAGAGTTCCAGTCATATTCCTTTTCAGACTGGACCCCGTCTCAGTCTGGACTCTGCCTTCCCTTTTGCAGTCTTTCTTCTTGGGCAGACAGGCCATGGAGAGGAGTCGTCCTGTGTGCCTTCCTCCCCATCTTTAAATAGGATTTACATAAGGCGGGAATCCTTTGTTTCCCAAACTTGACCCCACTTCCCTTCCAGTGGAAAGTTACAAGAAGTCCCAGGTAATGTTTAGTATCAGGCGACAAGACCACCTGACGCTGTAGGGTCACAGCATCCATAAGCCAGGTGGCAGCATGGAGAGTCCGCAGGAAGGCCAAGCTTTTCACAGTTCATTGTCCTCACTGAGGGCCATCTGCCCTGTCTGGCTTTTCCATTGTTGTACCTGGAGTGTTAGCAAGGGGCATTACCCAAAGTAGCATAGTTGAAATACAGATACATAGTCAATATTCCTAACTTCAGATACAGAAATGATCCAGGCATACAAATTGGATAATTGCATTCAGTAAATCATAACCTTTCCAATGATATCTTACATGAGCCATCTTGCATAAAGTATCTCAGTTATGCCATTCATATCATAAGCATATTTTCATAAAGACTATGGAATGACATGTCACACTCTCCTTCATTCACAATTCTGTGAACCATGTCCGAGCTCACTCACAGTTGCCTCTCTTCCCCCTCACAGTGCTATGGACGACCTCCTCTCCCATTTGGGATCATGTGAATTTCCTGTGGCAACTACAGTAATGACTGACATGGGAAATTTACATTAGCATTTACTTCAAGCTACATGGTAATGCAAGTTAGCAGGTGGGAGTAAAGGAGGAGTGTGAGAACCATCTCCCTGGGCATCTGTGCATGGGCCACAAGCCAGTGCTCTACAGGCCAAATGTAATCTATGGGCTAGATTTTGGGAACCATTTGGGATCTAAATTCAGTTTTGCAGGTCATGGTACTTCTGTCTCAAATGGAGCTGCAGGATTCTACCCTGCAGCATGTTGGTTTTAGCTAAATTTTTCTAAATTAAGAAAATAGAATCTATAAAAGCAGAAAAACTGAACTGTCTCACTTTTAAAAAAATAAGTAAATAAACATAAACTCTCATGCACACCTCACAAATGTCTCCCAAAAACACACTGGCCTTCCAACTGGGAGTTGCTGGTTTTCTACACTGCCTTACCCCGGAGTTACTGCAGATGCTAAATAAACAAATAAATAAACCAGAGGCCAGCTCTGTACATAAGTTACCCACATGATGCAAAGTTCATCTCTCACCTCAGTTCTGAACATTGGGACTGATGCTGTTCGTCACATGTCAGTGTTGTGTCGTGTCCCATAATCCTTTAAGATCAAACTGAAAGCAGGCAAACTGCATCCTTTCCTTGTGGACAGGGGACAAAGCACTGACATTCTGAATGACAGTTACCAACACCCACTGAGATACAAGCTGCCCGCCACAAGATGGGGAATAAAGTTGGAGGATCCTGAACCAATAAAAGCTTTGTGAAAACTTACTGCTTTTTAAGGAACTGCTTTTTAAAGGCTGTTTTCATTTTCATTTTTTGCTGTTCAGTTAGTTTCTTTTAGCAATGTCTCCTTTTATGGTTTTATTGTGTTTTTCTCTCACCTTCTCCCAAGGGGGGATTAAAAATCCAAGATTTATATAGCATCAAACACCCCAGCTTTTATTGGTCCGGCAAGAACTCAGCATTACAGTCTCTGATGTTCTTCTGAGTTTAAACAAGGCTATGTTTTTAAATAATAATAATAAAGAAAATCCAGGAATAAAGAACCTCACACAGTTGGCAGAATAAATAATGGCTCTGATAATGCTTCTGATGGCCTGAATGAAAAACCCACAGTCCCTTTCATGTGGTAAATGTGGGCAAACCAGGATCTCTTCCTCCTAGCAACCAATAATGTGACCTAATTCCCCAGCAACTGGTGTGTGTGTGTGTGTGTGTGTGTCCTAAAGATGAACTTCATTTGCAGCAGGGCTGCCAAATACATTTCACTGTAAAGAAATTTGCTTTCTAAACTAAATCACCCCAGGGACAGAAATCTAGTGGGAACCCATCCAAATCCAACTGCTGGATATCTAAGGGGTCTGGCTGGATGTGGATTAGCAAACTCACGTCTTTGATTTATGGATTTATTGGCCCTGGCAAGCATCGTTGAAAGCCCATCAAGCTCCAGAAGTGCATTCTCTGGTAAAACTCTAAAGGTGAGATTCTCAGCCGGTGTAAGTGGGTGCAGTTCCCTGGGAGTCAGTGGAGCTGCGCCCATTTCCACCAGTGGATGAACTGGCCCTGTTTGTGAAGGCACAGCCCTGAGCAAGGAGTTGTTTGTAAGCAGCATGCAGGAGAAGTTGCTGTGCCACCGGACTCCTCGTTGTTTCTGTGCCTCAGAGATGCGCTTCAGAGGCACCGTTCCCTCACTGCTTCCCCTTTGCTCGAGGGTAGGGGTGGCTGGCTGTGTGACAGTATTTTGCTGCTTGCTTAGCATATACCAGAAACAAATGTATTCTTCCCCAGCTCCCATGGTATATGTTGTGGGAGGAGCCATGGTTCCATCCATCCGCCTGCCTGCTCCATGCTCACCTGCTCCCGGTGGGGCATTGACCAGGTGCATAGCACCCGCTTATCTTTCTGCATCTGGTCCCAAGGACTCAGCAGCCCAAGCAGAGACACAAAGGAAGTTCTTATTGCCCTGGGCAGGCATGTAGTCCAAGTCGCTCTCTAGCCTTAAAAAAATCTGAGGGCTGTCCAAAAAACCACCAACACTGACATGGGCCAAGTTTGCCTTTTTTTAAAAATTTGGGGCCAGTGAAATATATCATCATTTTTCCAAATGGTGACTGAGCAAGAAAGTGTATTAAGCAAAATGTAGTGTTTGCCAGAGATCTGTGTTCTCCATGCTGCCAAGAAAACCCAACCCGTACATAAGAACGTAAGAACATAAGAACGGCCGTACCGGGTCAGACCAAAGGTCCATCTAGCCCAGTATCTGTCTACCGACAGTGGCCAATGCCAGGTGCCAGCAGTAAGAGGTAGCATGAAACAAAACCTTCTCTTGAATAATTAATGATAGTCACAAAACTATGCTCCATTTGAGAAATTGGGTGCAACTTGGTAACATTTCCACCTCTGGAATTTGAGTTTTCCCTTCAAAAGTTGCTGGAATTTGCGAGTATTACTGCAAAATGTTTGGGAAGCCTAACCTAGCAGTTTCACATGATTCAAGTTTCAGGATGGGATCGGTGGTTTGCTGCTGCCTGGTGTTTAATGTCTGTGGATTGAATCATCAGTGTTCTAGGGTCCAGGATTCTGGAAGTCCCAGTTAACAATGTAACTTCGATTGGAAGGTGGCAGGAGGGATTTGCCTGAGTGTAAATTGCAGATTTTTTCCCTTTGACTCTTCAAATATAATTGACTTTATTCAGAGCCGGTGCAAGGATGTTTTGCGCCCTAGGCGAAACTTCCACCTTGCGCCCCCTCGCCCTGAGGCGCCCCCCCCCACAGCAGCTCCCCCTCTCCACTCTGAGGTGCCCCCCCCGTGGCAGCTCCCCCTCCACCCTGAGGCACCCCTCCCCACGGTAGTTCCCTCCCCTCCGCCCTGAGGCACCCCCTGCGGCAGCTCCTCATCCCCACCTCTGCCCTGAGGCACCCCCCCCGCCCCAGCTCACCTCTGCTCCATGCATGAGCACCTCGAGCACACCGTTGCTGATTGGCGCCGCAACCCTGGGAGGTGGGAGAAGTGAAGCAGCCACGGCGTGCTCGGGGAGGAGGCGGGGCAGGGGTGAGCTGGGGTGGGGAGTTCCCCTGCGTGCCGCCCCCCCCCCCGTACTTGCGGCAGGCGGCCCTCCCTGTGCTCCCCTGCCCCAGCTCCCTCCGCCTAAATGCCGGCGGCAACCAGGGCGGCCGAAGATACGGCCGCCGAGGTCATTGCCGAAGAAAATGGCGCCCCCCAAATCCTAGCGCCCTAGGAGACCGCCTAGGTCGCATAAATGGTTGCACCGGCCCTGACTTTATTATGCTCCTTGCACAAGTGGGGGTCCATCTTGATGGGGCCTCTGCTCAGCACTGTAATACAAAGAAATAATACTAGAAAGGGGGAACTCTTGAAAAACAACTCTCATATTTTGACTTGCAGTGGGAGTGGGATGTGTAATTGTCCTCTTTACCTTTGAAAATCTCCCCCTTAGTGTTTTGGTGCTGTGTTCACATCATGTCCCATTCACGTTCACATTCACATCCACTTGAAAGGTGCTAAAGGAAAGCTCTCTGGGGATTGCATTGAAATTCACAAAAATATGGTCTAGGGGTGCACACACACAAAAAGACCTTTTTTTCCAGCCAATCAGAAGAGAGACCTGAAAATGAGTCATGTCTGATGTATTTAATGATGTACAGCCTGTCGCTGAAATGTAAAGCATTTGTTGTGGACATTGCTGCAACTGGCCTTATTATAAAGTGGAAATTTCAGATTTATTCCTTACGCAGCCTGTCTGTTATGTTATCCTGTTGAGTTACTTGGAAACAGCAATCATTCCATTATTTTAACAAGGGGACTATAACTAAACTGTCCTCTGTGAGTTCAGTGTAGGCTTGTCTTCGCAATCCATGAAGATGATGTAACCAGAAAACAGCCCATTAATCTCATCCAAAGTCTTAAATTCCAAGGCACAATCAATCAAATTTAAATGAGTTTCCACTAGACCAAACTAAAGGAAAGAGCTTTATGAGAGATATTTCATTTCCAGTGGTGGGTTTCTTTATGCAGATTTACAATTATTATGTAATTCTTTAAGCAGCTAGTTATGTTCAAGCAGCAGAAACAGAGGTGACGGATGAATTTCTAACTTTCTATTTTTTTGCATGCATATAAAATATTCTGTTGAACAGGTGCAGGAGCTGGTGAAAGGCAAAAAAATAGCCAGGCTCCCTTTGCTTCCTCTAGTGCTCCATGGACTGTCAGAGATGAGATGCCAAAGTATACAGGGTTTGAAGGGTCTCTATCTGCTTGGGCTGTGTCAGGTGAATTAGCAAGAGACAAAGGATGGTCTTGTGGTTAAGGCACTGGCCTGGGGTTCAGGAGAGTTCAGTTCAACTATTGACTCTGCCACAGACTTTCTGTGTGACTTAGGCCTGAAGCCTCAAAGATATATAGCTATGTAACCCCCATTCAAATCAATGGGTTATATAGGTGCCTAAATAACTTTGAGGATCTGTGCCTTGGTTCCTTTTTCCTTTGTCTGTAAAATGCAGATAACAGCACTTTCTATCTCACAGGGGAGTTTTGAGAATAAATCAGTAATATTTGTGAAGCACTCAGACAATACAGCAATCAGGTCTATACAAATACCGAGATTAAAGAAGATATCTAGGCCTGAATATATCAACTTGCTGCAATAGTTGGACGTATATCTCTTATCTGGGGCATGCAAAAGGTAGTGGGGTAGAAGGCCAGAGTTAAGGTTGTTTGAAGTCCCTTAACTCTGCATTTCTATTTTCCAGCATTTGTTTGTTTTTGCAATGCACTTTAACATTAAGTTTCTTGGCTTTCCGATGTCTGTGTTTTATACAATTACTGTGCTCTATTAATTTTCCTCTCCACGTTATTGACAGATATATTGTAGATGCCTTAGTGACATGGGATGAGGAAGGGGAGTTTGTCTGGATAATTAGCATTAAGCTGCAATCAGCAAAGCCATCTCAGTGTCATGGGCCATTTAATAGGCATTGGTTGGCTGCTTGGACTCCTGCTCTCGAAATAGGTATATCTGTGATCACAAGGCTAGCTCAGAAGTTGGACCAGGAGGTTCAGTTGTTGCCAGAAATATGGGCTTATAAAGTTCCATTCTTGAGCAGAGCAATATGTTTACACTTCCTGGTGTGGGTGTGTTTCTAACTGAAAATCACTGAGCACTGCGTGAGCTGACTCCTTCCTTCCTTTAACAGAATCTGTATTGTGTTAGAGATCTGTAGCGACTGGTAAAGTTATAGGAAACTACCTCTGAAACAGTTCTTGGTATTTGAAAGTGGAAAAAGTTTCAGAGGTTTATGATCAAGGAAAGAGCAAGCAAGCACCTTATTCTTCCTGGAGAAATGTCCTTTCCAGGCTCCTTTCCATTACGTATGCCAACTGAAAGACACTTTTTTCCCCAAGAGGGATTATTATAGTGGTGCAGAGCTGGGGATGGGGTGAGAGAGAACATCTGTACAAAAAGCAACTTACTAAGGGCCAGATTCTGATATTTGTACTCGCATTGAGAAGTATCTTACTCTTTGACTAGCCCCATTGAAATCAATGGGATTACTCACCGAGTAGAATACTACTTAACATTTTAAAGGGGATCAGAATCTGGCCGTTTGTCAGAACGGTCTATGCATTTTACATAGAACTTTAAAGAAACACTCTCTCTGTTAACATAGTTTCCCTTAGTGCTATTTTGTGACATCAAGCTCCTGCAGTGATGACATCACAGGCTGTTTCCAGAAGAATTATGGCATCATAGAGTCAACACTGTTACTTCCTTGCATGATCAATTCGGAGGAGCAGATAGGCTGTTAGGAGGAACATACTTGTTTAAATACAAATATATGTGCAAACTGCATTCCTTGCTCAAAGCCAGCATGGAAGTCTTTTGGGAAATACACCATAGTTCAATGCTGTGTTCACTTAGGTGCAAAGAAAAGGAATTCCCTTCCACACAGGAATTGCCAGGTGAAATTCAGCGGCCTGAGTTGTGGAGGAGGTGAGACTAGATTAACACAGTTCCTTCTTGCCTGAAAATCTATGATTTTCTCCTTACTGAGGCAAAACTCCCCTTGAACTGAGCGAGAACCAAGGCCTGCAGGATTTGGCCTCAGTATCTTTGCTGCTAAGTAAGAGCAGTAAGAAACAGCATGCCCAACACATAGAAGGAAAATGGTTTTATGCTTATAGATGACATGGTTTTATAGTTCTCTCCAGCATGGGGTCAGCTCAGCCAAAATGCCACATCTACTGTCTGCCTTACCAGATGTTGGCCTGGAAGCTAGGACCGTGATCTCTTTTAATGAAAGTCAGATCAGCATTATTTTACTCTGCTCCCATGTGTATTTGTAGGCAGTTTAAGGACTGCAAGAGGTTTGCTGGTACGTGTATTTTTAGGCTAACAAGGGTCAGATTTGAAAGCCTGCCTCCTGGACAGAACATTTCCACTTCTGAGTCAGCAGATGAACGCTCCTGGGAGGTCTGGATTTCGATAAGAGGGAACTCCTCCCCCTCTCTAAGCCCAGTTACATTAGAGACAATCACCAGCCCCGTTCCTTTGCTGACTGTCACATAGTCGTCTCTGATAAGGAACAGACAAGCAATGTACTGTAGATGTTACTAGTAAGCACCAGGGATGGGGAAACTGATTCTGAACTTTAGAACCTTGACCCTTCCCTGGAATCTTTATCTGGGTTCTAGATTGTTCAGTTCAGTGACCTTCCCATCTCCCTTACCAAATGGTCCATGCATCCCCCCACCCCAATCTCCCTCCTTAAATCTTTCCCCACTTCTTGCCTAAGGACGAGGCATCTCACTCCAGTATTTTCATGGAGCTAGCTAATAAACCTGCTTCCCCTCCCAGCTGTTTGTCTCAAGATGAAACCTGATGGGAATTAGCAATGGAGGGAATCCCACCTCCCCGTATACCTACAAGAACTGCTAATCTCCTGGGTATGCACAGGGAAAGCCCTCCCTCCATTCCTATGAAGTCCTTTCTCCACCCTTGCAGCAAGGCTGGGAAGAAGCAACCTGATGTGACAGTGTCACAGGGTCTGGCTGCACCGGGGTAGACAAGTGGTCAGACTAGTCAGCCTTAAAGACAACAGCCAATGCTGGAGGGTAGTGGGAAGGGGTAACCAGGAACTCAGTCCTTTTTGGAGAAAAAGTCCATGTAGGCCTTGTGCCTGGTAGTTTGGATAAGCATCCTAGCATTTAGATGTCCAGTCAAGCTCTGAATGATTGGAGGTTAGGTGCCAACATTCCCTTTGTACAGTCGGAGGCGGCACTGGCTATACACAGTGAAGATGATTGAGTGGGGTGAGCTTACCCATTCAATACAGTGGTGAAGAGCCTTTTTTTTTCAGACTCAAGGTTCTGGCAGGATTTTTCATGTCTTCAGGATGGATGGCCTCTGAAACATCAGGTTTTTTGGCTATGCGGCTGTCCCAGATGTTGTGCTGGGTGTTACAACCTGACAGTGAAGAGAAATAGGGATTCCTGTAAGCTGCAAAGAAGACATTTTTCAGAGCCCACCATACTCTGAATTGACTAAAACTACGGAATGTTTCCCAGTTATAACCCCCTCCCAAAACAAATCAGTTATTTTATTATTTATTTTAGACATGGCAGAAGGGAAAAGCAAGGCAGTGTGTATGTGCGTGTGCATTTGTATGTGTGAGAGAGAGACAGCTGAGAGGAAAGTCTCAGACTTGTCACTTTGTAGTCAAGTATGATTGGTTTGTGCAGTTAACAGCATATTGAGAGGGATTGCCCTGAACTGTGGTGAGGATGAAGATGGAATAATCCTCCTTTAAGGAGCAGATCTTTACCAGGCCTGTATTGATTGGTTGGAATCATCAAATATATTTTTAACCCACGGTTTTAGCAATTTATCACATGTGTCATGAACACAATAAGCTCATCAGCCCATTGAACATCTCACTCCAGCGATAAAATTCAAGGATGTCTGGTGTAGTGCAAAATCACCCAGAGTAAAGAAAAGATATAAAGGAGCAGAAACCTCTCTGGTTGTACAGCCAGGAGACCCCAAGCGCTGCAGGAAGTGGGGCTGGTGATTCTGTAGGGATCCCTCTTCCCTTTGAGCCAGCACTGAAGCCAGGCTTGGGCAGGACCACATCTGGAATAGGGCACCTCTGACATCACTGTGCACGCTAATGCCATGGTGGTATTTAGGCCCGAACACTACTGAGATATGAAATCTGACAAAATCACCACCCAAGGCTTTGTAGCTTCAGCTAACATGCAAGGGAATGTAGAGATGTTAGACTGGAGGCATTGGGCCAGATCCGCAGCTAGTGTAAATCAGCAGAGCTCTGATTTAAGTGGAACTGTGCTGAAAATTGGCACAGCTTCCATTGACGTCAGTGGAGCTATGCTTATTTACACTAGCTGAGGATCTGGCCTGTTAGTCACAAGAAGGTAACTTAACATATTTCCAGAATCCAATTAAAATGTATTGAGAATAATGAGGCAAAAGTAAATTGACTGTAAGGAATGACACAAGGAATGTCAGCTCCATAGGTCCTACTAAGTCCAAGCACAGGCAACATTTCATCCAAATGAGATTTAATTTACGGTGTGTCATGCATCTTTAACTAAACAAGTGATCATCTGGCAGCTGTTCAGTGGCCTATAGAAAATGGCTTGGTGGTCTCAATGCTGTGGGCCAGATGCCAAATCACAACTCTCCATTTTTGGCACTGGTTTACGCCCTTGCTGGAAGGGCCGTGGCAGAGACCAAGGACTGAATGGGCTTGGAGACTGAACTACCTTTTCATGCCAAGGGATGGCCCCTGAAGGCCAGGAATGAGGCACAGTGGTAGATTAATGTAGGGAAGTTTGCACTGGTATGGGAGTGTTGTAACTGTTCTGAATATTTCAGTCTCTAAAGCCATCTGTCTGGCACCCTTTGAAGTGCACTAAATCTATTAGATGGGGAAGAGAATGTCCACAGCTAAAAAGAACAGACTAATAACTAAGAACCAGCGCTTTCCTGTAATGTTGCTCTAAATTTCTTCATAAACAGAGCGCCTATCAAAATGGCTGCTGGTGTGGGACTGTTAGAGTGATGGTGTCTGTACACATGCACTAAAGAAATAATATTCCACTACTTGATGTTGAAAAGACAAGACTACAGTCAGTGGCATGAGGTTAAATGACATAAAAGTTAATATGATAAAAATCCCAAATTTATTCTATAATCTAATGACTTGCTTCTGCAAAGAGACACATTGGTGTGGACGCTTATGGTGACACACAGTGTACCACTGACTTCAGTGGGTCTACTTAGGTGCCTAAGTTAAGCATGTACTTTAGTGCTTTGCTGAATCGGGGCCAGGTTGCCCAGTACCGTGCAGGATTAAGCCCTCAGTGAACCCCAGAATAGTAAGAACCGGTCACTGCAGCAGTATTCCATCTTAATTAGCTACATCTTATTTCCTCAGGCTCTTAGAAATCTAAGGTCCTGTGTGATTCTCTACTCACAGGGATGTAACTCACGAGTGACATTGAACTCCATAGCATTACACTTGGGTCAGTGAGGGGAGAATTATACCCACATGTTCATACACAAACCCTCTGTACACTAACACATTTAGATGCCACTCAAATGCATAGTCACATAGCTAACGTTTTTTGGCTAAGAAAATGGTTGCATCTTCTAAAAGGCCCCATTCAAAATGCAGAAGTGATGTCCTGCATTAAACAGCATTGCAGTCAAGCACATCACTCAGACAGTCCTTCTTCACATGTTTCAGACTATTAACAACATACATGTTGATGGTCAGTTCTATGTAAATTATATGAATGTAGGAGCATTTTGGAATGTATAATAGGTTTTGCTATTTTTCCTACAGACAGGTCTACATGGAAACCACTTATCTGACCATCAGATCCACCCCCCGCCCTTTATGGGCTCAGAAATGGGACCTGGATCCAAACCACTCTTGGTATGGATTTTGCTAAGGCAACCAAAATAAAAATTGATGAGGTTTACCCATCTGCTTTTACCCGTCTCTAACTTGCTGCATGGTTTTTTCAGTACAATGATGTTCTCTTGCCTGATGGGTTTGCCCATATGGTCACCGTGAGCTGATGGTTCTGGTTAAACTGACTTCCAAAGAGCTTATATTTTTGGTAATTTTGCTTGCACTCAGAGACTGCTTCTCTCCCTGTGCTGTCCTGCTAGAATTGAGATCAGCAGAGGTGCTCAGGCTTGGAGCCCTTTTCATATCAATGAGATGGGTTGTTGGTTTAGTTCTGTCAGGGCCTCAGCTATGGAACTCATTCCACCTCCTTGGTCACAAACAGCCCAAGTTCAGGACACATTGGAAAGCTCGTGGGTTTTTCTTGCAAGACATTTGGAAATGTCTGTGTGGTGTCAGTAGTGGAACTGTCACTGTAGGAATGGCGAATTGCTTGAGAGGGATTTGAGCGTTTGGTTACTGAGGGTGGTTTGTCTTAAATTGCTGCATTTTGGATATATGGTTGACAAGATTCTATCTAAACTATTTTTTTATGGAAATAATTGGGTTTCAATTAACTAAACATTTTCGCAGAACGTGTCTGCTTTGATAAAAAATTCAAATTTCCTTTTTCTTTTTGGTCATAAACTTGAAGAAAAAAGTTGGGTGGGTGTTTTGGTTTTTTGACATTTTTGGAAAAACAAAAAACAGGATTTTGACTTTTCAGTAAATAATTGAAATTTTCCACAGAAAAGCCCCATTTTCTGACTAGCTCTAACTTTATGCCAAAGATGCCAACACCAGATGTATAGTCACCCTTTGTAGCTTGTCCATAACTGAAAATAAATCATCCTAGACAGAACATTTGTGTTTGTATACGTATGTATCCCAATCTTCCTATCTTATTTGATCATAATAGCAAACCTTGGTGGGAACCATTTGTAAAAAGTAACGTGTCGGTTTTTGTTCACTTGTTTTTCCAAGTATCTCTTTTCCCTTAGTAATAAATGACACCATTAGCATTTAGCTGGGCAAACTGTGCCAATGAAAACCCTTGTAAAACAGCATCTTTCCTAGCCATCCTGCGGGCAGAACTTCAGCTTAATGACTCATCCAAATCTGCAAGTCTGTGGTCTTCTATCCCACAAGGAGCAAATAAATACTTTCTAAGTGAATGACTGAGATTTCACAATTTGGGGGGAAATGGGGGAAATTAGCTCTGTTTGCTCTTGGGAAGACACAGGGCAAAATTTTGACAAACATCTGGAAATGTCAGAATTGTTAAGGAACTAGTATTGCTCCCTCAGCTGTTCAACCCACATATAGATACGGCACTAAATCCTGCTCCACTTCATAGCACAAAGAGTGCCAATGGCAGATTGGCATTTCTCTGGCAGTGCAAATATGGAGCATTCAGAAGGAGAGTTTTCAGAGGAATTTGGGTCCAAAACTCCCTTAGGTCCTTTTGAAGAGCCCAGCCTATATCTGCTTTATGAAAACAGGGGAATATGTACTGAAGTGTGATGGGGCTGAACCAGAACCTTGGATCTGCTCTTCCTGAACTGAGAGGGTGGTTCTCAGACTCTGAAATGAAATGAACCCACATCTCTGACTGGAACACCCCGAAGCTTGGGGTGCTCAGGAACTGCATCCCAACCTTGCAGTTTGCACCCTGTCTCCAGTTATGAAATGGTGCCTTGACCCACCAAAATATTGGAATTCTTGTGCAATTTCACTGACATGGTGCAACAGAAACTTTCCTCTGATGTGGTGATACTGTGCATTTCTCTAGTGGATCACATGTCTAGATACCAACTCACAATGCTGTATATTCCTGGCCAAATCACTTAACAGCAGATGTTCAGCTCTAGTTTTGGGCAGGTTCTGATTTTATCTTCGCAAAGTAAGTAGTTTAGTAATAAATACAGATATTTTGCTTCAGCGATGCAGTCAGAAACTCGGTATACCATTTCCCCAGTGACTGTCCATGCAAAACCACTTCCCAAAAAACCTCTCCACCATGGCTCCACTTTTCACCACCGCACCCCAATGTGAGGGATTGGGGGTCTCCCCAGGCAGTGTTCAGACCCCAGCTCCCACTCAGCAGCTCGCTGGTACCAGCAGGGAGTGTGAGGTGGTGGTCCCACGAAGCTCCTGAGTGGAGGAGACATCCAGCCTCTCCAGTTGGTTCAGACTCACTCTTTAAGCCAGAAGGAGGCACAGGAAGTTGTTTGAGCAACTAGATTAATTCCTGGTTGTCTGCTACCTTGGACCCTGCTCTCCTTCCTTGTTCCAGATTCCTGCCTCTGCACCCCACCCCTGGCTACTGAATCCAGCTCTGACCTTTGGATTGACTCCTGAGTCTGACTCCTGGCTCCCAACTCCTACTCTGACCAGTAGGCCTGACCACCACTGCTCTAAGCAGTAGGTCTGATCGCCTACATCCTAGTCCATGACACCCACCTGCATGCACTCATCTCATCTGGGAGAACTTGGCTCCAGAAAGGCTCATCCTAGGAGAAAATGCAGCTGCATGTTTACCAGCCACAGGCTTTTCCTACATTTCTGTCCTCTGACTCAGTGGGAGTGGAGTGACGCTTTAGTCAGTGCCTCGTTCCCAAAGCCACTGCAGGGACAACAGATTTTATTTGGTTCTCATTACTATTTAATCTTTGTATAGTGGTGGCACCGGTCCCATTGTGTACACACATGTAATGAAAATACAGCCCCCGCCCAAAGAGCTTACAGCGTGACAAGAGACAAGAGGGACATATAACAATCGGAGGTGGGAAGCACCAGGAAAGAGAGATGATACAGGTTGATATAATGAGCACAGTTGCAGCACAGTATCATTGTTGATCATATAAATAATAATGGTCAGGTGTTTGGCGATGGTTAGGCAGCTGGGTATATGGTATGTTTTTGATGTCCCACTTTAGAGCATCCACCCATTTGGGGCAGGACTCAAAGTGAGAGAGGGTTTAGGGGACCATACCCTCTCAGGGATGAAGTGTTTTGAAGTGCAGAGACGATTTGGGAAAAAGCACAGGGAATCCCCATGGACTCTGAGAGCAATGATGCCCCTGAGAATGGCTGACCTCCCAGCACAGAATTGCAGAGGCCTGAGGGAGAACAAGCACTTACAAAGGAGTACAATATTGTTATGCCCATTGTATAGATGGGGACCCTGAGGCTAAATAACTTATCCAAGGACCATCGCAGACCAGTGGTAGAGCAGGGAACAGAACCTCGGTCTCCCAACGCTCATTCCCTTGCATCAGCCAGTGAATCACACTGCTGTCCTTACTACGATTTTACTTAGCTATTCTTTTCACAAATACTGAGCACCATTGGCCAATACTTCCCAGATCTCAGTCCCTTCTTCCGGGGGGAGCAGGGACGGACAGAGACCCAGCTCCTCAATGTTATTTAGGTTTCAATGGGAGTTAGGGACTTCAATATCTTTGAGGATCTGGGCCAAGATGTGATCTCTAGACTGCTAAGCAGTCGCATGACTTTTAGATAGCAGCATCTGGGAGATTTTGACTTGGAGAAATCTGAATGAAAGAAAACTGCAAATCTGATAGATGAGCCAAATGCACTGGGAATATGTGATAATATCAGATATTAGCAGAGGGGATAAGCGCTGCATCCTTTCTGTAGGCCTTCCTGTTCTGATAGAAGTTTGTTTTTACAGCACCGCTCCAAGCTGTGTGGGAACCGTCCCTGCTATATGTGCCTCTCTCTTTCTGTCAGTTAGTTTGCTTGGCTCCCACAATATGTTGAAATAACCTGCATATTAACAGGCACAAACTTTTCCTTTTCACCTCAGCTGTCCCCCCCAGGAAAAGTAAACTGCTTTTTATTTAGCCCGAGACATCTGGAAATTGGGATTTCCGGGAAAAGCAGAGAAAATGTGAAAGATCTTGGGTGGCGGGTTATGAAACCCATCCCACTGCTCCTTACGTGTCACGAGCCTGTAACTGATAAATAGCAAACAGCCCACAGACTGGCAACTCATTAACAGTGCTGCCTTTCTGCTTTACCCATTGTCTTCCACAAAAATTGTTTCCTTGGTGTGGCAGAGCAAGGGCCTCTAAGCAGTATAATAAGAGCCTCTGAGGGTCCTGTTTTGTTCAGAATGATTTGGAGGGAGTCAATTTTGTATTATATGTAAGGGTGGTCATAAAGGTTCTGTCCTAACTGCTTGAGAGGGAAGTGGGTTTTCAACTAAACGAATCTTTCTGGGAAAAGTCTGACTTTCCGCTGAAAATGTCAATTTGTCATTGAAACAATTACTGCTCGGAACGCCAACAAATACTCAGTCTTTGACCAAAAACCAAAACATTTCATCCCCAAACCATTTTGATTTGGAAATGCTGCTGCAGGGCCTCCTGAGAGTTGTAGAGTGGGTCCCTTATGCCCCCATTTCCCTGTGTAAGCTGGGGTCCAATGTCAGACTACTTCTCCCATGATTCACCATTGGGAGGGAAAGTGGTGCCTCGTGGAAGTCCCGTGGCCTGTACTGGAGAGTGGGGGCATATGGCAGCTGAACAACAATCCCATCAATGACCTCGTATCTATTCTGATTTGAATTATTTCAGGTTTTCACAGAAATATTCAGTTTCTGGATTTTTTTGCCCAAAATTTAAAATTTTCATTGGGGAAAAAGAAAACTGACCAGCTCTAATTATATTGTTGAATTTGGAGGATCCTCCACACTGGGGCAATCCATTCATGGCTAGCTACCCTGGCTCACAACCACTTTACAACCGTGAAGTGGTGCAAAGCAGCTAGAATGCAGTCAAGGGATCTAATGTAGCCCATGTCTGAACTGGATGCAACTCCTACTGAAGTCAATGGGAATTGAGGCCACTTATACCAAGCCTGCTTTTGGCCTTTATGCACAATATTTGCTTCCCACACATAAATATTTGGAAAAGAGTCTGAGTTTTAAGGGACGTTTCTATGGCTTTTATGTTTCTGGAGATTTCCACGTCTGAGCAAATGTTTGGGCTGCACACGCTTAAAGCAGCATTCTTGAGATGGGGGTGAATTAGAGGTCAATTCTGCTCCCATTGAAGTTAATGGCTCTTTTGCCATTGACCTTAAGGTTTGTGGAAGCAGGCCACTAAGCACTTGTGTGTGATATGGTTGGAACGAAGTTCCTCTTCCGTCCCCCAGAATTGAATCAGTCGCTTGAAGAGCAAAGAGCCTTGAAAGTCCAAGAGCTCAAGACTTTGGCTACTGAGTCCTTTAGAAAAGCTGACCACTTATTTAGGTGCCGAGATGAGAGCTAAGGTCCAGATCCTCAAAGGTGTTTAGGCTCCTAACTTCCACTGGTTTCAAAGGAAGTTAGGAGCCTAAATACTTTTGAGGATCTGGGCCTAGGTTCTTTAGAAGAAGAGGGCCCAGTTGTGAGGACTGAGCACTTTGAAAATCTGGCTCTCTGTTCTTTTGAGAGGTCCTGGGTGACGGCTTAAAATAGTACATCAAATAACAATAGCAGAGATGAGCCTTAACAAAGCCCTCCAAACTCCAGGTCCAGACCCTCAGATCCAAACAGCCTCCAATGTGGCAGAAATCAGATCTGGATCCCAACTCTGTGGCTTGGATCATTCTCTAAAACACAGAAAAATAACCAAGGAATATGTAATTTACATATTTCTCAAGGCAGAAGCCCAGTAAGATTTCTGCTGTAGTATTCATTCACCCAGACTGCAGAGACCAAGATATGCTTCCTGGAGTGGGAGAGATGGGATCCTCCAGCATTGTCACAATGACTCGGAGCAGATGTGCTTCCTGGAGTTGGAGAGAATCAATGTGACAATGCTGTAGGATTACATCAGAGCAGATAGACAACCCAAGCTGTTAAAAGTTGATAGTGCAGCAGGCAAACACTAATTCCATGCGTGAGTTCTAAAACAAGCCATGAAAGGAAAAAGAAAACCATTAGCAGAGGGGGTTTTATTAAAAACAAACACAAATCTTGCCAAGGATGAGGAAACACAGTACTGTGGTAGTGATACACCAGCTGTGAATCTAGCCCATATCTGATAATTAATGGCTTCTACTAGAGGATCAGAGAGTGGACAACATTGAGAAAGAAGTTAGATCTGCTGAACTCTCATTAAGGAAAGGATATTAGAACACAGATGAAACACATGGATTACTCTGTTTAGAAATGTGAGAGATGGCAAAGAATAAGCTCTGTGGATTGTCTCTGAAACAGACAAAATATATCTGGATTTCAGAAAAATCCACACACTTTGTACTGCTGAAAAATGGTTATTATTGTTGATCAGAAGCAGCTTGGGGCTACATTTTGCTCTCAGCACCAATACTGCAAATCTGGAGTAACTTCACTGACTATTATGGGATTTCCTTTGGATTTACAATGGTGTAACTGAGATAAGAATTTGGCCTCTAGAGCCCATACTGTTAACTTTCAAATGTAAGGGCTATATTCTGCCCTCACAAATGCACGCACTACTCCCGTGGATTTCAGTGGAAAGTATCATGCATCATAGATGTATAAGGCCAGAATTTGGTACAGAAGCTACACTAAACATTCTGGGCCTGGTCCTCAGCTGGTGTAGATGGATGAAGCTCCTTTGATTTTCATTGAGCTACACAGTCTTACTCCAGCTAAGTCTCAGGGCGTCTCAGCCTTTAGTGCAATGTTGTCCTCAGGATAAATACTAGAACCTGGAATGACTTATTGTGACGTCACTGTACACTCAGAACTATAGTCCTAATACAAATTATACTGAAGACAATAAGGCCTTTCTGTTGATTTGAATGAGCATCATGTTCTGTGTCCCTACACTGGATGTTCACTTTGCTAGAATTGCACTTTACACCTTACAATGCATGCTGAGAGTTCTTCCCATGGTGGACTTTGAGGAGCTGCACACTGGTATCTAGCAGGATAATGGAGGGGAAATTATGTATATTGTCCTGGTACTGTTCTATAGATTGTTATTTTTTTTCCTTTCCCCATTCAGATCAGAATCTGGATGTGACACAGAGGCCCACTGGTGGTTTTCTACCCTGGGTTGTCACACAGCATAGCAGTAGCAAAACTCTCATTGGCTGAGACGAGGTAAGACAGTAACTCACCATTCTGGGAACTCCAGCAGATTGTCACAAGTCTGGGGGAAATTCAGGACTGGGAGGGCTTTGGGGTCACTCTGCAAAAAGTAACTGGGTGGCGGAGGCCAGGGTGTGACCTGCATGCTTGTAAGGCTGGCTTTTGGTGCCAGAGCTATGAACCACTACAGTATAGCATTTAAGGTATCCAGAGTTGCAGGGCAGGGGGTAACACAATCCCTCACCGGTCTGCATTGAGCCCACAAAGTGTTGCACTGGATAAGAATCCAAACCTTTGTTCTCCCACTTGTGGGGTTTTTTTTTTTAAAGAACTGGGAGCCACTGAAAACAAAATACATCTGAGAACCTCTCAAAAGTCAGCAGCTCTTTACACGTATCCTCCCCTTGTCCCAAATGCTGTGTGTGGTGCAAGTGCCACTCCCGGTTGCTGTAATGGGAACACTTAGAGATGATGCACACAAAAAGCTCATTGCAAGAGGAATAGTTGGTGTCTTTCCATGGAGTGGGAAAGACTATGACCAGAGGAGAGCAAGGCACTGGCAACCACAAGACACTGCCTAAAGGGAGATGTTTCTGGAAAGCATGACTCACGAGTGAGTCAAAATAACTTGCCCAACCAACTGGCCAACAGAACAAGAAGGGAATCTAAGACAGACAGGACAAGACAACAAACTAGCATCTCTACTAAGTTTCGTATCCTCTTGCTTAGTCCCTGACCATTAGTTTCCAAATGTCTTTCCTGAATTTTACAGCTGGTTGGCAGGTGCTTCAAAAGGACACTTCTGTCCTAAATCCTCCAGGAGGAGAGATTTTACTGGAACCTTCCTTGAATAATGAAATCAAAACAACACAAGGAATAATGTGGACTGGCCCAGTTCCAGTGTTGGTAATGACATTCTGCCTACCTATAATTCCCTCTGGAATCTCCACTGGAGCAGCTGTCCTTCATTTCCTCTCCTAAGCTATAGATTTGAAGCAGTTAGGAGCACAGGAATTGCCAGGCTGGATCAGACCAGGTCCGTCAGAGGAAGGTGCAAGAAACCATCTGCCGTAGCTAGTTATGGTCCTCACTGTCTGCAGGGAAATTTCCTCCTGGCTCCCTATATTTAAATATGGGCTTCTGCCCAGAAGGATCTTTCCCCTTCCAAATACTCTTTTTTTATTTACTATTATAACTCTGGATATTCTTGCATCTAATCCCTTTTCTAGTCCTGCAAAGTTCTCAGCCTCAATGACCTCCTGTAGCAATGAGTTCCACAGGCTAATGGCACATTGCTTATTTACTTGCTGTTGATGCACCATGACTCCAAAGTTTGACTCCAAAGGAGGCTTTGGTTCAGGGGTGAGTGATTCCTCCATACAGTTTAAGTGAAAGCCTTTGGTATCTTCTAGGCTGAAAGGCAAGCTATGTGTAAACAATTAGCTAATAATATATGAAACGTTCTTGATGAGGAGACATTTATACAGAAGAGAAGGATCATTACCCCAGTGCCTGCAGAAGACTTTCCATGTGTCTGAAGGAAGCAAGAGGGAAACGGACAGAAGAAATCAAGAGCAGGGCTGCGATGGGTTGGAATATTTAATCCTTCCTCTGCTCATCCCTGCCAGCCAGGAATAATGCCGCCTGAGGCCTCAAAGTGTTTTTCCGCCATAAAAAAAATGTAGATTTCTGCTTGGTTCCATGCCCCACTCACCCTCTCCCCGGCCCTTCCCTACACACACACTAAAAATATTAGCAATGCCAAGTCTTGTCTCCCTGTAACTTGCTGGAAGATGTGTGAATGACTCAGATGTGTATGTGCACTTCATGAAGGGACTGTTTGAAGCCGTAACACAGAGAGATTTTGTTTCCCTAAAGAGTATCAGTTAAATAGGTGTTGTTAGCTACAAAAAGAATTCTAAAGAACCTGAATTTAAAAAAATCCAATTCCCATATCAAGTCCCAATTTGGGAAAGTCTGTAGACACATGCTTAATTCCATCCCTGTCCAGGATAGCACTTGAGCAGATGATTGATTTTAATTCATTGAGGCTTAAATACATCTTAACGTTAAGCACAGGCTTACGTGCTGTCCTGAGCAGAGAGGGCCTTACTTCCCAAAGTTACACTTGAATAACATCTTACAGTCCTACCTGGTCTCCAGTCCTCTGTAGAGTCCTCCAAGATCTGCATTAACCTTTCGGAAAGCAAAAAGGGGCATGGACCCATTTCCTCCCCTTTACAAAGCTCTGCATTTCACTTTCCCATAGCAACTACATTGAGTCATGTAGAAAAAGATCCCATGAATATGTGATGCATTTCAGTCTTTATTTGCCAAAAGCCAAGAGTCTTTTCTATGTTCTCCCAAACCTCCTAGAGTTCTAAATTAGTAGGTTTTGCACTGAATAAGTTCCAAACATCTCATCAGCCATTGAAGACAGTCAATAAATGTCCTTCTAGCATTATGTAAAGGGAATAGGTAATGAGATACATTTATCCCTGGTGCAACTCAAATGACTCCAGTGGTGTTACCCATTGGATGAAATTGGCCCCCTGTGATCAGAATTCTTCTTAACAGGTCAAGATTTTCAGGATTTCAGATTTTTGTATTCATAAAAAGTAGAAGCCTTTGTCTTGTAAATAAGCCTCACTTTTGCTGTCATAAACAGTTGTCATCTTAAAACTGACAAATAAATGGAAAGTTTCTAAGCACTAGACAGTGCTGTGTATTGAATTGAAATCCCAAGGGGAAGAAGGATTTCATTTCCCCCCATATTACACTTTGTCCCGTCATTTACACCAGTGGGTGCAAAGTGATAACAAATCAGAACAACTGTGTTTTATGTCTGCTTGATCTTACTTTGCACTAGTGTCGTTGACAACACAAAGTGCAAACGTAGAAATCAAATACCAGATCATACTGATAGAAGAAACAACGTTCTAGAAAATCAATATATATGCTTAAAAATAAAATTAGTGAGACGCAGGCTTTTATAAATTATTTTAGGGGGATGGGTAAGAGAGAAATGAATACAATTATGCTGAAGGAATAATAGATCTTGGAGGGACCTATTTGGCAGAGATCCAAATTCTAGGTGGACTTGGAAAGTTCACAAACCACATACCAATTCCTCCATCATGCTTGGGAGGAAAAGCAAACCCAAATGTTGGTGCCGATGTTGACTTCATTCTGTTGTTATGGGCACTAATGAGACCAGCCAGGGGCAAATGTAGATGTTGCAAGCCCAGAACAAAAGTAGAGCATTGGAAGGTCTCAATTTCCCCCTCGCCCCAGAGATTTCTGTACTGACTTTTGTTCACTGCCTCTCTGCTTCCTAATGTATCAGGCTCAGTAAGAAAAACGCCTCCCCATTGCTCCCAATTTGCCTAATGCATTCTTGTAACATCCCACTGGAATTTCAGTGCCGCCATTTAAAAGGGTGCTAACTAGTTCTGCCCCGTGGAAAGGATGCTGCAGTGTTTCACAGCAAAAAGAGCCCTAACTCCCAAGACCGGAGAAGGAAGGTCAAAGGCTTGTGTTTCCCATGCAGGTTTTTCCAAAATCCTAGTTCTCCAAGATTTTTCACAAGGTGTCAGTGACCTCTATTTTTGAGTGTCCAACTTGAGAAACCTTTGAGGGGCTTTATTTTCAGAAAGTGATCAGCACCTCTGACAATCAGGCCCCTTTAAGATGTCTCAGGTTGGGCACCCAAAACTTGAAGCATCCATAGTCTCTTAGACTCATAGTCTTTAAGGTCAGAAGGGACCATTATGATCATCTAGTCTGGCCTCCTGCACAATGCAGGCCACAGAATCTCACCCACCCACTCCTGTAACAAACCTCTAACCTAAGTCTGAGTTACTGAAGTCCTCAAATTGTGGTTTGAAGACCTCAAGCTGCAGAGAATCCTCCAGCAAGTGATCCGTGCCCCACGGTGCAGAGGAAGGCGAAAAACCTCCAGGGCCAATCTGCCCTGGAGGAAAATTCCTTCCCGACCCCAAATATGGCGATCAGTTAAACCCTGAGCATGTCATAGTCACTTCAAAAATCTTGGCTTGTTTTAAATGTCAGATCCCCGTATTGGGCAAATGTATTCTCAAAAATTCTTTATGCACACAAAAGAAAAAGGCATTCATCTTAAACTGCAGTTTCTACAGGCACTTCAAAAAACTTGTGATTTCAGAACAGACTTACCTGACACTAAGTCCATTCCAAGTCCCTTCGGGGCCAAGTCTATCTCTTGTTCCCATGCTCACAGTTGAACTTAGCTGATGTCTTGTTCTGCTTGTGCAAACATGTTTAAGGCCCACACGGCTACAGTGGGCTCAGTCCCAATTCCTAGTGTCCTTGTATGGCTTCCGGAACAATAACAAACACAAAACCAATGTAGCTGTTCCAAATAACCCCTTCGTCGATGGACAGAAATGCTGTGTGTGTTTCATTTCGAATGGACACCCAGTGGAACATCAGGACTAGAGATGGCAGGGGGGAAATGGATTTTCCATTTTGAGTGCAATCCTGGGATTCTGATTTTTTTTCCTATCCCTAAACAGGATGAAAACAAATTTCGAAATATCCTGTGGAATAAAATTCTGAAAAAAACATCATTTGGGGAGGATTTTGAAATGTTTTGTTGTGCTAAGATCAAAACATTCTGTTCCGATTTTTACCCCTTTTAAAAGACTTTTTAAAATGTGTTTTATATAAAAAAAAAGGTTTGTTTTGAAAAGTCATTTTGAAATAAAGGTTCAGAATGTTCCATTCTGAAAGTGATGGATATTTTCTAAACCTTTTGGTTTTTTTCAGAACAAAACTTTGCTGAAATTAACACGTTTTTCTGAAAAACTGATTTTCCGAAACATTTCCAACCAGCTCTAAAAAGGACGTGTTGTATCAGATGCCTATCAGCAGCCCTGATGTAGCTGCTTAACCTACTTGGGCTGAGATTTTCAAAGCTGTCTTTCACACCCAATTCCAGAATCACTGAATTTTTCATTCTAAGCGAGTAGAATTGCTCACAAGAAGCTGGTATGTATTTTGTCCTCCTATCCGCGGAGATGATTATTTGGGACGAGTGGAGTCATACTTCTCAGGTTTAACCAAGTCTCCCTGAAAGGTGAACAACCTGAAATGAGTTAATATAGGAGCACCAGAGCAACACTAGAGGCCACCATTTATAATCAATAAAATGGGAATAATTTCTGGTGACCCACTTTGTTGAGTGAGGGTGACAGAGCAAATCAAAGTAAGGCACATTTGACACATGTTTGTGGAAGGTGAACTACTGTAGTAATAGAGTAACAATATCACAAAAAGAATAAAAATGGGAGATTTCATTGCGATAGAGAGGAGACTAAGGCCGGATTCTCACTGCAGTAAATCAGCGCAGCTCTATCAATGTTACATCACTTTACACTGGCTGAGAACACAGCACCTGATACTTTTCATCACAGATCTCAAAGTGCTTTTAGTGGCTAGGTGAACCTTATCATCTCCTTACAGCTGAGACACAGAGAGATGAAGCAACTTGTCCGGGATCTCACAAGTCAGTGACGTACCTATGCATAGAACTCAGTCTTCTTGAAGCGTTAGCCAAGCGATCTAGTGGCAGCTTGATGTCCTGCCACATGGGGGACTGGAGTTCCTTGCCCAGGCAGTGAGGGATGAGACTGGGTTCCCAGCAGCGGCAGCATGCTGAGCCTCTGGTCTAGCTACAGGACTACACTACCTGCAGAGCTGATTTGAGTCACTATCTTGGAGTATTATGGCACCAGGAGAGGGCCTTCATCTCGAACTGCACAAAGTAAGGCCGTTTGGGGGAGATGAACAAGGATACAGCTACAAAAACAACTAGAAGGGCCAATTTTTGCCCTCCGAAGAATGTGATGCTCCCCAGGGCCAGCTCCAGGCACCATAGAGGAAAGCAGGTGCTTGGGGCGGCCAATGAAAAGGGGCGGCAAGTCCGGGTCTTTGGTGGCAATTCAGCGGCAGGTCTCTCAGTGCCGGAGCAAAGGATCCACCGCCGAATTGCTGCCGAAGAATTAAGCGGCGTGGTAGAGCTGCCACCGAAGTGCCTCCGATCGCAGCTTTATCTTTTTTTTTTTCGCTTTGCCGCTTGGGGTGGCAAAAAAGCTGGAGCCGGCCCTGATGCTCCCACATAAATTAGTTGGAGGTGAGTTGTGCTCATGCATCCAAAGCCAGCGTTTGGTCAGCCTTAGAGGAAACATGATCTTGCGGTGAAGACATTGAAGTAAGACTGAGGAAAACTGGGGTCAATTTCCAGCTCTGCTACAGGCTTCCTGTGTGACCATGGACAACTCCCTCTATCTCTCCATTTGTAACACGAGGGTAATTACACCTCCTTTGTCCGTCTTGCCTATTTAGAAGGTAAGCTTGTGGGAGCAGGGACTGTCTCTTATGAGGTCTTTCTACAGATGCTGCCTGGCACAAAAGGGTCCTCATCTTGATGGGAGCCTCTAGGTGCTACTGAAACACACACAATGATGTTTGCAGCTAAGAAGAGCTCTGTGTAGCTCGAAAGCTCATCTCTCTCACCAACAGAAGCTGCTCCAATAAAATATATTACCTCTTGGCTCACATTTAATTCCAGTGCCTGAAAAGGACTTGCACCTACATCTTACCAGTTAGTTAGACAAACATCTAGTTGTCCAGTATGTTGCTACTGAAAATCTTGTTTTAGATTAACAGGTCACTAAACATCTCTGGAGACAATGCCAAGGTTCTGGCTTTGCTGGGAAAGCAGGGAAAGAAATATCAGTATTTAACTTTCCTTTGCGATTGGCATCATTTACACACATGATCTCTCAGCTTCTTGAGCACCCATGGCTAGCTTGAGAAAAAGTTATTTCCAAGAATCACATGGAACCCAAGAGGATTCCAAGGTTAATAATAATTAATAATGAATAATGCACCTGTGTCTTACCTAGTGTTTTTCATCCATAGATCTCAAAGCACTTTACAAAGGGTTAGTATCATTTCCCCCATGTTGTAGATGGGGAAACTGAGGCATAGATCAGTAAAGTAACTTAACTGAGATCACCCAGCAGGCCAGTGGCAGACCTGGAAAAAGAACGCAGGTTTGCTGAGTCCTAGCCTAGTGCTCTAGCCATTAGATAAAATATATTTTGAGGAGTCATGCAGATTGGAGCATACAGTACATATTGCTCATGGCTCAAGCCTTATGACTGCATGGACGATTTAAAATACAACAACAAATATATCCAGAACACTATGGCTTTGAAAATGCTGACGTCAATCCAATATGCGCTGCTATCTCTGATGTTGTGTTTGTGACCCATCAGGAAGCATTTGTTTACAACCTCAGCAATTTCTGTTTTCTTTTCACAAGACTAACATATCAGATTGTCTGTATCCTGCAGCAGTTATCTCAGTTTCTGTACTTAATATGCATTGCTCAAATTCCAACCTGATTTACTTTAGCAATGAATGTTGTGCAGATGAAGCAGTACCAAGAAAAGTCATATCAAATTGCAGTCCAGTTGTGAAAAATGTGAGAGAGCATTGGGAGCAGATCCAGAATTTGGGGGATGGCCAATTGATCTGGACACTGTGAAAAAGAGAAAAAGCAGAAAAGATAATATAACTCATAAATAAAACGAGAGTCTATAAATATAGGGGTCTTTTCTACAATTGAGACATAGGGGATTGTGGGAGATAACTGGTGTTAGCGGCAGATTTACAGCAATTAATTTATTTTATGTGAGAGCTTGTCTACACAGCAAGTTAGTGTGTGGCAAGCCAGGGTGGGAATCTACAGCACACCAGTTTGCCGTGCACTAACGCACCACATGGATGTTGCTGCTGTGCAGCAAAAGTCCCAGAGTGCAGCTTTCAAGCAGCATACACAAAGCCAAACTCCAGGAATTTCACTGCACTGTACCAATGTCCACACAACAACTTAATGCGCAGCAAGTTGATAAACTGTAGATTCATATCCTAGCTTACCTGGCACTAACTTGCCATGTAGAAAAGCCCACCGCTAGTGTTAATAGGCGTTACCCCCACAAAACCATCACTCATTTGTGGGAAGCGGGCCCCTAAGAATTTTTAGGACCTGAGTATGCGCTGTATGCACAGCTCCAGCAAAGAATTCTATTGTTAGCTGCTTGGCCTCCACTCAGCAGATAGTCTCCAGCAGCCCAGTGATCCAGTGGCAACTTAATGCACTATCACACAGGATCATTCCCCAGGCAATCAAAGCCGGGACTGAGAGCCCTGTGTAAGCAGTGCACTCAGCTCCCTGATTTTTTTTTATTGTTCACTGTGAGGTTGGAAATCGAGTTTGATGCCTGGATGGATTCCTGGTCCAGGAGATGACCGAAATCAGCAAAGAACTGCGTGGCATGTGCAGTATGAAAGGTTGGGTAACTAGTTTGAGAGATTTATTAACTTGGAGAGCAAGTTGAAACATCATCATCTGCCAGAGACCAGTGAAAAGATATGGAGAAAGGTGTTGCCAGGTCTGATGTCTGCCTTCTCAATAGTCATTCTGGAGTGACAATAGATCTGGGCACGGTCAACAGCCAGAACGCTAGTTCCCATGGAGCTCGAGGTAAAAGATGGCAATCATATGGTGAGCCACGAGCAGGAACAGCAGCCATGGGTGCAGCTTAGACCAATGCTAAGCCATTGTTGTAACCATAGACATTGGAGTCCATGTGTACTGATCCCTGCCGTGTATCATTATGATAGCACCAAAGGCCCCAGTTGGGATGACAGCCACACTGTACTGGGTGTTGTGCAGAGAGAAGATGATTGGAATATAACCTTTTGTAACCTTGATCTGTGTCATGGAAATTGGTCCCATTGATTTCAGTGGGCTCTGGATCAGGTCAACAAAGAACCTTCCCGTGTGTCACACCGCTGTTAAAGCCACATGTTTTTTCCAAGCACAAATGCCACCATGCCTATTGCTGATCTGAAGAGGATGTTGGTAGCTATGCAGTGGTGCAGAGGTATATACCACATACCAGCCTTTCCTTTCTGCACAGTCCCCGTGACCCATTTGGTACAGAATCACCATGACTGTTTTCCCGGCTATGTCAGGCAATGTGTCCCTATGCATTTTAGCAAATGGTTTCTGTTGGAAACTTGGAAAAATTGCTTATTCCCAGTGATGATTTATGCAGTGAGCATAAGCAGTTGATGATATAAAATGAGATACCATCATATAAACTGAAAAAAGACCATAATGTAACCTCATCTCATGCCCTGGCCAGGGAGACAAATTATGTTTAGTGACCTGTGGCAACCTGGCTGCATTTGACTCTTGAGCTGGGTACAAAACACAATATTGCTCCAGCAAAAAGAGAAAAAGAAATCTGTCTCTCGGAAGGGAGACACTCACCCTTTCAGCTGAATCTGAGTTATGAACTGTTACAGCTCTTTCCCAAAGCAGGCCTTCCAAGCCTTTAGTCTATCAGATAAACACTGTACAAGCATTTCTGCTGGGGTTGCAAAATGTCTCTCTCCCATGCCTTGGAGATACAAATTGAACCTAGACCAACGAAGAGGCAGGGCAGAAGCTGTTGGTGAGACATGTCTGCTGTGTTTCCTGATTGTGGTAGACAAAATACACATCATGATGAGCCCCCCGCCCTTCCCCCGTTTCTCTTGAAATTAATGCTGACACAGCACACCTCCTCCTCCTGGGAGATGTGATACAGCCTCCGGAAATGCATCTTCAAACCAGGGTGATAATACAAAACCAAGGGGTTCTGTAGTTCTCAGGCCCCCCAGGTCGACTCAAGGGAGTATGGATGTGAGTGCAGGAGGAATCAAAACTTTCTTTTAAAGGAAGTTCTTTACAAAATATAAACTGCGGCTGGGTTTTGGAAAAGGCAAATATTCTCTTTCAAAACCACTGCAGTGCCAAATAGAGTGGAAAAAGGAAACAGAGCCCTTTGTCTGCTGCGAAACCATCTGAAGAGGTGTCTCTGCCAGAGATCGAGACCAAAGTTTCCTTCTGGAGCTGGCTCCTCAGCTGGCCTTATAGAAGGACATCACAATGCTGATGTGTTCCTCCTGTCCACGCCTGGAACACGAGCTAGGGTAAATGATGCTCAGCGCTCCAAGGGCATGAAGTGATTTACTGTCTGCAAAAAGCCTTTTAGACTTGCTCGGGCTGGATCTCACAGGAAAAAATCCATTTTAATATGGGTACTGTTTATGTCTGTTCTCCAGAGGGCCACTTCTTATCCCATTGTGTCTGCAAAGCACCCTGGGTATCTCCAGGGGGCTCTGTGAGTAATAGATAATCTTGTGAACACATTTGGTCAGCTCTACAATTCCCAAAAGGGGCTGCCACCCAGGGAGAACTCATGCCCTCACCTCTGACTGAAACTCAAGAGCTCATCAAAAGCCCACTTCTTTCAGAGAGATTTTCACCCAGGTGGTACTGTGGCCCTGATCCAGCAAAGCACTTTAGCATATGCTTCGCGTTAAGCATGGGGTTAAAGGCCTTCTTGAATCAGGATGGACTGTTGAATTGGGACACGTCTGGCCAAAGGGAAAACGGGACATCACATGGGGCTGACCCGAGGGCCCCTCCACCCCCATGCACAGGGCTGGGGCTGACAGCCTGAGGCCCCCATACAATGGGGCTCATCTGAGCCCCTTACCCCAGCACTGGGCTCACCCGAGACCCACCACTCAGGGCTGACAACATGAGCCCCTTCCCCACAGTGCAGGGCTGGCTGAAGCCCCACTGCCCGGGGCTGGGGCTGATAGCCCAAGGCCCAGCATATGGTATCATCGCGCCTCCCTCCCCCCATGTTCCTCCATGCCCCACTAGGGGGGCACACCCCACTTTTTTGCCAAAACTAGGCATGTGTCCCATTTGGGGGGCAGGACACATGCCCAGTTTTCCAAAAAAGTTGGGCCGTCTGGGACAAGGCTTAGAAAATGGGCTATCCCAGGCAAAACGGGAAGTATGGTCACCCTAGCTGGCCACCTCCAGGGATTGAAGTTGAGACCTCCAGAGCTAAAAGAACAAGCTGCTACAATTTGAGGTAACGAGGCAAGGATTTGAAGTTAATGGCTGCAACAAACATATTCTCTGCAGATCAGCATAGAGCGGTGGATGGGGGAGGGTCTTTAACACGCATTCACAAGTGGGTACACTCACATTTGGTGCCTCATCAGAGTGGAAAATATTAAGAGCCACAAGCACAAAATCCACAAGGTAACATAACGTGTGCAATCCGTGCTATTTGAAACAGCCGTGGGCTGACAAGAATATTAATCCCTTCTCTTTGTTTACGGATGCCTCTCCTTTACCTGACCAACCTGCGGGTGCCCCTGTGATCTACCATCACTGTGATTAGAGCTGATCAATAGTTTTCAAAAGGACAAAAGTTTAATGATTATTTTCCTGAAAAATATTGAATCTTTTTCATGAAAAGTGTTTACAAATTTTCAACCACCTCTGATTGCAATGTCCAGGGCTGGCTCTAGACCCCAGCGCGCCAAGCGTGCGCTTGGGGCGGCTTGCCGCCGGGAGGGCGGCAGGCGGTTCCGGTGGACCTCCCACAGGCATGCCTGCGGAGGGTCCGCTGGTCCCGCGGCTCGGGTGGACCTCCCGCAGGCATGCCTGCGGATGCTCCACTGGAGCCGTGGGACCAGTGGACCCTCCGCAGGCACGTCTGCAGGAGTCCACTGGAGCCGCGGGACTGGCGACCGGCTGAGCGCCCCCCCGCGGCGTTCCGCCCTGCTTGGGGCGGTGCAATTGCTAGAGCCGCCCCTGGCAATGTCCATCTAATTCAGGGCCACATCCATCCTGCAGCCTTACTCATGTGAATAGTAGGTACAGTTTATTTGCATAAGTAAAGGTTACTCACATGTGTAAGTGCTGCAGGGTCAGGCCCTTATGTTGTAAGCTTCTCAAGACAAGGACCATTTTTCTCATCTGTTTGTAAGGCACCACCGGCTGGCACTAATACATAATAAGAGGTGTATGCTAGGCCTTTGTTAATGAAACCTAAAACTATGCTATGCCTCCATAAATGCAACCTAAAACTGCATTTGCCTTTTTTTGCAACAGCATCACATTGCTGATTCATGTTGAGGTTGTGATTCACCACAACTCCCAGATCCATCCCAGCAGTGCTGCTGCCAAACCAGTTTTCCCTCATTTTGTATTTGTGCACTTGGTTTTTCTCCCCTAAGAGTTAAGCACATGCTTAACTTTACACACAGGAATAGGACTGAGAGTTTGATTGCTATATGTCTGCAGAAACAGCAATATCTCCAAAGGAAAGCAACTTTTAGAGCTGAATCTTAAAGACCCTTCATTCTGTGAGTGTGTAAAAACTCTCCTGTGGAAAATGTAATAGGGTGCTAGAGAAATGTAGGATGAAGTCCTGCCTCTGTTGAAGTCAATGGGAGTTTTACCATTCACTTCAATAGGCCAAGATTTCACTTCTAAGCCCCAATTTAGCAAAGCAGTTAAGCACATGCATAAGTCTACCCTGGACAAGGGCCTCTAAGTGCTAATGCAGTACAAGTACATTAACGACAATCATACTGTATTGATCAACATTTGTGCCGAGGCTGACTAGCGGCTGTGTTCTGTAATGTGGGCAGTTTATTCATGTTGGACTTTGTTTAAATTATTAATTATTGAGTATCATATTAGAGAGTGATTATTAAAAGAGAGGGCATGAATTAAAGAATTGGAATTAGTCTGAGCTCTGATTTCTGTTAACAGTAATAAGGAAAAAGAAGGAACATAAAAACTTCTCCAAATTGTGGCTTTTTCAGCAGCATTCTAACCTACCACATTGGGAAACTGAGTTCAAGTCGAGTTGATCACTGTCATTGGCCAATGCAATACAAAGGAATGAAATACATTAGGACAAATAAGCTACTTGTGAATATAATCATTTGCTCATAAATGGCAAGTGAGAATGTTTGGTTGGAATGTGCAATCACAATTTATGAAACAGGAAACAGATGGATCCAATACTGTAACCTACTGTGGTTTGGGGTGGGGTTGTGAGAAGGGAGTAACAGCTAAGGTCAAATACACTTTTAACAGTAACGGATTATTAACTTTAACAACAACAACAACAGTACAATGATTTGTCACTTACTATAATGCCTTTTCTCTGAGAACCTTCACAAACATTAATCATCCCAATGGCCCTGGCAGCCAGACATTGTTGCTTCCATTTCACAGATGGGGACACAGAGAAACAGAGACATTAAGAGCAAAGGCTAATATTTTCAGACCTGGGGGACCTAAAATTAGGCCCCTGAATATAGGTTTTTTTCATCCAGGTCCAGTTGGCAGGGTGCTAGCCTGGGACTCAGGAGACTCAAATTTAAGTTCTCTGCTCCAACACAGCCTTCCTGTGCGACCTTGGGAAAGGCCCAGACCCTATAGCTATATCGGCCAATCCTTTTAGTGTAGGCTGAGTTACTACTGACAAAAAGAGGCCTTTTGCTGGTAGAGCTTATACCGCAGGACTTTTTTTGCTGGTATAGCCTACGCTAAGGTTTTTGCTAGCAAAAATCACACCCCTAACCAATATAGCTACGCTGGCAAAACTTTTAAATGTAGACCAGGCCTTAGCTTCTCCATGCCTCAATTCCCCATCTGTAAATGGGGATAATAGCACTGCCCTTGCTCACAGAGGTGTTATAGGAATAAATACATTAGACTGTGAGAGGCTCAGATGCTATGGGAAAGGGGCCATGTGAACACTTTAGGTAGATGGTGGATAGCTAGCTAGAACATCATCCATATCAGCAAATTGTCAGTGACATGCACCATCTAGATACTCCTCCATCTAGATTTCTATGGTGCCAGCTCTAAGATAGCCTCTGATGTACATAACTTATTCATCAGAGTTCAGTGAGTCAATCCCTTGTGCATAATGAGTAGAATACCCACCTCTGGATTGTACGCACAATTCTGCAAAACAGATGAGTATCAACATAGTTTGAGCTGGTCTGTACTGGAAAAGTCCCCCAATTATATTAAACTCATCTCCATCAGAGTGACATTAGACCCGTGTACTTGCATATCCTTGTCCTGCTCTAAGTTGGTAGCTAAGAGGCTGGACTGATCATCCCCCTCTGGCGGTGAGACCAGATGAGGAAGAGGAGGAAGGTCACTGCTACTCCTTATTCCCCAAAATGGATTGGATGGATGCTGGCACTGCTAATTTATGCCCAGATTCAGTAAGATACTTAAGACTGTGCATAATTTTAACTAACCAATTGACTTCAATGGGACAATGCATGGACTTAAAGTTACATGCATACTTAAGTATTTTGGTAAGCTGGACCCATCAGCACACCAGTAAAGTCATTTGGACATGTACCTGCTCCTATCATTTCTCATCATTCCTGGATGGAATGGATCTCACTATATCCCATGACACCCTTTTGACTAGCATTGTGTTTAAGGGTACGTCTTCACTACCAGCCATATCGGTGGGTAGCAATCGATTTCTCGGGGATCGATATATCGCGTCTCATCTAGACGCGATATATCGATCCCCGAACGCGCTCCTGTCGACTCCGGAACGCCACCAATGCGAACGGCGGTAGCGGAGTCGACATGGGGAGCCGCGGACGTCGATCCCGCGCTGTGAGGACAGTAAGTAATTCGATCTAAGGTACTTCAACTTCAGCTACACTATTCACATAGCTGAAGTTGCGTATCTTAGATCGATCCCCCATCCTAGTGTAGACCAGCCCTTAGACCACACCATGCAGCAACCACTGCACATATTGATTAAATGACTTGATTTACTTGTTACTACCTGTTGAAACAAAGTTATTGAAGCTGTTCTTCAGAGGGAAATTGGCTGCCCAAATACTGGGAATTGGAAGAGGTGGGGATCGTACTGATCAATTATATTCAAATACTACATTGAGCTAAACCAGTGGAAGACTTAACCTGAGCCTTGATTTCCTTTCAGTTTCTAATGTTAAAAAGGACACAAGAACATGACCCAATCCTTGCTTCTTCAACAGTATCCTCAGACACCAGCTTGGGGAAGTGAGTTCAAATCCAGTTGATGGTTGTTTAGTGTACTGGACCAATGTGTTGTAAGAGAAGGAGATTAGGAAAACAAGACAACCTATTGGTATATAGACTTGTTTTTGTTTCTCAGTGATAAGTCAGAATGTTTGATGGGGATGTTTGATTGCAATGTATGAAAGCGGAAACTGATGCATTATGCACAGTAATCATCTGTGGTTTGGAAAAGGAGGGTGAAAGGGAAATGTGAGATGTCCATACACTAGTACAGTACAGTGGAGGCCAACAGGATAGATTTCAGAATGAAGGGTGACTAGTGTTGAAATGCGTTGTGTGATACTCGGGGATGAAATAAGGGCATCTGTTGAACTGAACAATTTGCTAGGCAAACAATCCAAAATGAATAATCTATGGTGCAAATTGATCCTTTTCTCCCCCTCTTTTCACAACTTGTTGACAAACAGACTGTGATTTTTTACGAATGGTGTTTGCTAGTTACAATTAATTTGCAGCAGCACATTTGAACGGTGGATTACTCACAAAATATTTCTGTAAATATTCACGTAAGCGGTTGATGATAATTCAGCACATGGTTGGTCACCTAAGTTATGGGGGAATTGTTGCTGCCAGGGGCGGCTCTAGGCACCAGCGGGCCAAGCGCCCCGCGCGGCGCGGCATCTGGAGGGCGTTTGGCTCGGTGGGCTGGAGCTCCGCATGCCTGCGGCGGCAGGTCACGAGGGCGGGAGAGCCCGACGCGTCATGCTGCCGGCGGGTGTCCCGTCTTTCCAGCGGCTCGGGTTGGCTCCCGCGCGCGCGACTGCGGTCGCTCATCCGGGCCGGGCTCGCTCCGGGCTGCGCGCGGCAGCTCCGGCGGAGCACACCGAGCCCCCTCCCAGGCCCCCGGATGATGGCCGGAGAGAGGACCCGGGACGGACCGGGGAAGGCGGCGGCGCGCGCGGCTGCTTGGGGCTACTTACTTAGTTGCTGCTCCCAGTCTGGATGCTTATTATAAACAATGTCACAAAGTCAGACCTGACAGCTGGTGACTTTTAAAACCCCCTCTTCTGGTGCCAGAAGGAGGAGGGATGAGAAACAAGCTGTAGCAGGAAGAAAAGGCATTTCCTAGGTGGAAGGCTACTCTCTTCCCTGTAGGGGAAACAGCCAGGTCCTATTTGAGGAAGGAGCGGTAACCAGAACCCAGCCTAATAAGGCAGTGCTTCCTAGGCAGGGGGCAGGGAAATATACTTCTGTTGTGTTGTGAGTTTGTTTTTTTCTTAAAAGAACTAATCAGGCCCACTCTGAGGCCAAACCTGGCAATAGTGAAAAATAAACCCAACCAAAGGATTGAAAATCCACAGAGTAGGACTGATTTGGGCTGGGGGCTTCCTTTTTGTTCTGTGTTTGCACAGCATTTAGCATGATGGGGTCCCACTCCATGACTGAGATGGCATGGCTCTATGGTAATACTGCTGCTAATAGTAATTAATTAATAATAGTGATTAGCTCTGGCCCTAGCAGTGGTTTGCAGGGAAATGCACAAGGAACCTGTCCCTTCAAGGGCTAGCGAGGACTGCAAGTCTGCTTGGGAGAGGCTGCGAATGGCTCCTTCTAAGTGTCCCCAATGGCATAAATTGCCTCAAAGGGGATGGAGAGGGGAGGCCACCCCCTTTGCCTTGACCCTTGGGCCAGCTAAGGAGAGCAGCTGGAGCCTTTCGATCAAAAGGCCATGCATTTTGTTCATTCCCCCTGAGGGCGTGGAGCACAGCACCCCCTACATGGAGAGCTCTCCCTCCTCTCTGGCTGGTTCAGTGACAACATCACCTCTTGTTTCACTTGACCTTACCCACTGCTCCCCTTGCTCTCTGGGAGAAGGATTGGACCATCTGAGTCTCTGCCCCTCTCCAAATTCCCAGGTGCTCAGGGTAGGGCCTACATGACACAGTTTAGCTTCTGTCCTCTCAGGCCATGAGTGACTGGGGCTGCTAGTCTTATGGGAAAACCATGATTGGTTTTCAGGCACAGAAACTGTATAAATACATCAAGTTCCCAGCCTATATCGATTCTCACATGCTCAAATCAGCCTTGAAGGTAGCTATGCTGATTAGCCACACTCCTCAAAGGCCAGATCCTAAGCTTCAGCTACTTCAGTGCATTTCCTTTGATCTACACGGGCAGAGGATTTGTATCTGCCGTTCATTACCCTTATTTGACAGAGAAAATAAATATTTTTGGTTTTTTCCCCTACCCACCCAAGAAGATGAGTCAAGTTTTCCTCAAAGTGTACATTAGATTAACTTTAAAATACATGACTCACGCCTGCCTCTTGCATATTTGTCAATAATACTTAAAATCAGGTCTCTTCCATTACCCCTTTGATATTTATGGAGCACAAATTACTTCCCGTATCCAAAGGCGTGCTCATAACCTGTTGGTGTTTTTGCAGCCTCTTAGTGCACTTAATATCCCCAAGGACCTCAGGGAACTCCACATCATTCTAAATAGTGATGTTTTGAAAGAATTGCTGTTTATATCTCAGCTGGAGCTCTGTAATTTGAACCATTCCACTTCAGCACTGAAATAATCCTTGCAAAGTGCCTAAAGGAGACTGGCTTGGAGGTTTCCAGTGGAAATAAACAATCCAATTGGTAAAAAACCTGGCTAGAAGGAGAATGTCATGAGATCAGCCCATTCAATTTGCCTGGGAAGATAGAAAGCAATTGAACAAATCTAAATAGCCTGAGGTAACACTGTATGTTAGTTAAGGTCCTGATCATCAGATGTATCAAATTATAGAACAGTGGAATAATTAATTCCCCTTCTGTCACTCCCTCCTCCTCCACAAACAGCAAGGAGCTGTTGTGCATGGCCATTTGAACAAACAAACAGACATTAATAAAGAGAATGGCTCTTCGTGTTATGCTGGGAGTTAATGAAGTGATGATTAGTAAGTATGTTGAAGTCAGCGCTTCGGTTGCCAAGTATCAAACCATTTATCCCACAATAAATTCCAAAACATTGTAGATGGAGGACAGACTCTGTTAGGCCAAATTGCCCATCACCAGGCCTGGCTTAATGGTAGATGGGGTCTCCTGCAGACATAGCCAGTGCCAGGAGCGGCTCTAGACACCAGCAAAGCAAGCACGTGCTTGGGGCGGCACGTTTCCAGGGGCGGCATTGTGGTTGTGGGCCGGGCTGCATGTCGTGCAGCAGCAGGGCCAGCAGCTAGGGTGCGGGCAGCAAGAGTGCACGGGGGCGCGTGGGCCGGGAGCGCGGCAGCGAGCACACGATGGCCAGGTAGCGCTCAAAGCTGAGGCAGTCCAGGCAGAAGGCGGAGGTGAATATGTGGAGCAGCACCAGGTAGCTGCTGAGTTTGCACAGCGCTGAGCCGAAGGGCCAGTGGAAGCGCAGCGCCATGTAGGTGGCCCACAGCAGGGTCACCACGAAGGCCAGGTCGGCCAGCGCCAGGTTGCCGATGTAGGTGTCAGCGGAGCGGCGCTTGGCCCGTGGGCCCCGCCACACGGTGAAGAACACCAGCCCGTTGCCTGACAGCCCCAGCACGAAGACTAGCATGTAGAGCACAGGCAGCAGCGAGAAGGACACCTCCCAGTCCGCCGGCCACTCGCACTGCGCACCCGTCCCACTCTCGTTCGTCTCCCCACAGTAATAGTAGGGCTCGCTGTCCAGCGGGTCCGCGGCCGCGTCCTCTATGTCCCCATACTGCGCCCCGCCGCCTCCTATAAAGGGAGCTCCCGCCACTGCCCCCGCCCCCTGCAGTGCTCCCGGAGACCCACCCCTGGCTGCCGCTCTGCCAGCCCAGGCCACTGAGAGCCAGGTTGTCCCAGGTCAGGTTCCTGCCCTCCACCCCAGGCACACCCCAGTCCAAAATCCCAGCCCTTGACCCAGACACATCACCCCTCCCCGCCTTCCAGAGTACCCCCACCCACTGCCTCCCAGCACAGAGCGAAGCTTGAAGAGAGACAGAAAGGGAACAAGGGGGGCTCCTGTTTGCTTGGGTTGGGGGGCGAGTGGAATCGCTCCAGATCCCACACCGGGGGAGCCAAAACAAAACAAAACAAAACATTGCAAAGTGCAAACGTGTAAAAGCCAAAAAAAACCGGGGGGGGGACAGCCAAAAATTGTTTTGCTTGGGGCGACAAAAAACCTAGAGCCAGCCCTGGCCAGTGCCCTTGTGCCCTTTATAAGATAATTATAACTAGGTTCAGTTTAGGTCCTGTTTCTATTGAGGAGAAGGAAATGGGGGGAAGAGCCGGGTGAAATTTTTTGGATGACACTTTTGGTAAAAAATGCATTTTTGAGAACACCAAAATGTTTTGCACATTTGTGTCAGTTTCACCAAATCATTCGTGTTGATGGAAAAACACACGCATTTTTCAGTTTGAAACAATTTTTCTTTTGAAATGTCCTTTGAATGTATTTTAAAAAAATTAAAAACATAAAAAAACCCACTGAATTGAAATGTTTTGTTCCAGGCAAGACAAAATCTTTTGTTTGACTCAAAACATTTCTTTTTTGGCATTTGAGTTGCTGAACATTTTTTTTAAAATGGGTTTTGGTTCAACCCCAAACCATTTTTAGTATTATTATTTTTCAGAATTGCCAGAGAATGAAAAAAATCTGTTAGTCACACAGCTCTGAGTGGGGGACTCCCCAGGGCGCTGGATTTGCCTCTTACAATGCCAGATAGTTTTCTATATCAGACCCTTCTGCTTCAGTGCTTTGTCCTGTTTGGATCTATCACTTCCCTTGGGAGATGATTCTCGCTGCTGCTAGACTGCAGGGAAATTTTACTGATATTTAGAATAAATATCCATAAACCCAATTTTATCCAGTTCCTCCTGGTTAAATATTGGCATGCAATAGCTGTAGCAATGAACTCTGGGAAATCACGGAGGGAAGAAAAGATAGAAAGAAGTCAGGAGTCTGTTATCTCTCTGTATTTTTGTGTATTTACACCCCGCCAGAAATACTACACCTCTACCCCTTTATAACGCGACCCAATATAATAGGAATTAGAACATAACGCGGTAAAGCAGTGCTCCGGGGGGGCGGGGTGGAGTTGCACACTCCGGCGGATCAAAGCAAGTTCGTTATAACGCGGTTTCACCTATAACGCAGTAAGATTTTTTGGCTCCCAAGGATAGCGTTATATAGGGGTAGAGGTGTATTTTTATTTAAAAAGCCCATCAAGAGTAAATTCATTAGAGCTGTGGTATAAAATTCAATTGCTAGCTAAGCAAGCAGGCAATCCCCCTAAAGATCCAGTTTTATATATCAGAGAGCTGCTCTCCACCTCAGACGCACACAGCCCTAATTATCTGAGCACCTTTTAAGCTTTACTGTATACTGCTTATGCCTGTATGGTAGGGAAGTTCTGTTATTTCTGTTTCACTAATGAAGAACTGAGACCCAGAGGGACTAGTCCAAGATCACACAGAAAGCCCGTGGTAGGGACTTTAGCCTAGACTCATTCCCTAACCACTACCATTCTTCTGCTCTTGCTGCCTGTGTGTATTCTGGTCTAACCAGACCCACAGACTAACTCTAACCCTAACTTGAGTGATGTACCTAGCACTGGAGACCAGTTTGAAATACTCTTGGGTCCCTTCCATCTTTCCTGTCAGATTTGTTTGTGTGTTTGCCCATAATTTCCCCCAGATCTTTTTCATGGGGTGGGGGTGGGGGTGTTAACCATTAAAAACAATTTCTCACCCTATCCTCCCTTCACAAACACCAACTACCTGAGAATACGCAAACCAAGACACAAGAAATAGAAAGAACCAAGCCAAGGCAATAAACTAGCACAGTCGAACCTCAGAGTTAGAAACCGAAGCCTGAGCCTGCCCGAGCCCTGCCGCCCCAGGCGGGGGGGGGGGGGGAGGAAGCCTGTAACCTCAGGGCTGAAGCCCTCAGGATTGGGCTTTGGCTCCGGGCCCCAGCAAGTCTAAGCCAGCCCTGGGGACCCCATTAAAAAACGGGATCGCGACCCACAGTTTGAGAACAGCTGGTGTAGGGGATACTGCAAACAATATGCTGCATGGGACTTGTAAAGGTGTTGGTGGAGGGAACGTAAACAAACTACGCCATGTTGCCACCACATCACTGGAGTCTGAGCAGGAGCCGTGTGCTGTCCTGTTATATGTCAACCCAACAGATCCACCAAACGGACCTCTGCTACTTGAGCTGATGGAGTAACTGAGAGCAATAGTAGATTGTCGTCCTCTATGTGGACCAGCACCAGGCAGGGAGGGAACACTTTGCCAGTGAGTTTCATAGCTATTGGCTGATGGCAGAGGATGGTGAGACTTGGGACTCCATGACAGGGGCGGCTCTAGCAATTTCGCCACCCCAAGCAGGGGGGTGCTCTGCGGGGGGCGCTCTGCCAGTCGCCGGTCCCGCGGCTCCGGTGGACCTCCTGCAGATGTGCCTGCGGAGGGTCCGCTGGTCCCGTGGCGCCGGTGGAGCACCCGCAGGCACGCCTGCGGGAGGTCCACCGGAGCCGCGGGACCAGCGGACCCTCCGCAGGAACGCCTGCGGGAGGTCCACCAGAGCCGCCTGCCGCCCTCCTGGCAACAGGCAGAGCGCCCCAAGCACGCGCTTGGCGCGCTGGGGTCTGGAGCCGGCCCTGCTCTGTGGGTTCCATTCCATGGCAGGGCAGCATGCTCTAGTGAGCACAGACTCTTGTGTCCATTCTCCCCTTGTGACCCCTTCTGCGCCTCTCTTTTCCCCAGCCCTCATTCCTTGTCCCAGTCTGCACTCCTCAGGCTGTTCATCTCAGTACCAGCCTGCCTTGCCAACCTAAATACTAAGCTCCTGGGGTTGGCGTTTGCAATGTGCTTAGAGCAATGGAGGGGGGGTCTGATCTTGGCTGCACCTTGTGGGAGTTTCTGTGTTATCAGTAATAATAACAATAAATGACTAACATATCCTCTCAGTATTTTTTACAAGCTCTATCCATTTAGCTCTTTCAGTTCTTCCTCATAAATCGATTCATCCATCCCCTTAATTATTCTAATACTCTTCCCTGTGTGTGCTCATTTTTCTATATCCCTTTGGTTTGGTGGTGCCCAAAACCATGTGTACTTATCTCTGCGTGGTGTCATCAGTATAAAAGTTTTTGTCTTGGCCTCTGTGATACTTTGAATATATGTTACCCAAAATCATCTGAGCTGTTCTTCTCTTTGCTGCCTTGTTTCAGAGTAGCAGCCGTGTTAGTCTGTATCCGCAAAAAAAACAGGAGTACTTGTGGCACCTTAAAGACTAACAAATTTATTTATTTAATGAGCTTGTGAGCTAAAGCTCTCTTTTCTTTTGATGATAGAATGGAACAACACACAGAGGAGATTATATACATACAGAGAACAAAAAAAAAGGAGAGAATGCAGCATACCAGCAGGCAGCTAATCATCAATTGAGATGAGCTATCGTTAGGGAGAAAAAACTTTTTTTAGAAGTGATAAGATGGCCCATAGAAGGTGTGAGGAGAGACTACAACATAGGAAATAGATTCAATTGGTGTAATGACCCCCATTCCCAGTTTTTTTTTTTAAAGTTAATTAAATCTCTAGTTGTATTATTAATTAAGTTCAGTTCTCTCTCTTCTTTGGTCTTTTTTTTTTTTTTTTTTTTTGCAATTGCCCTTCAACAAGTCTGTCACTGAGTGGTTAGAAAGGAAGGTTCTCCCCACTGTTTTTTTGTTTTATGATTCCTGATGTCAGATTTGTGTCCATTTATTCTTTTATTAGAGACTTGTCTTGTTTGGTTGGCCAATGTGCATGGCAGAGGGCAGATGGCATACATCACGGCATATATGGTGCAGGTGTGTGTGTAGGTGCCCCTGATGGTGTGTCTGATGTGATTATGTCCTGTGATGTTGATTGAATGATGGATGTGGATACAGAGCTGGCATGGGCGGGCTTATAGGATAGGTTCCTGGGTTAGTGTTTATGTTATTATGTTGTGGCGGTTGCTTTGCGTGTAGTGGTGCTTCTGGTTTGAGGCTGTCTATAAGGGTGGACTGGCCTGTGTCCCCTGAGATCTGTGATCATCTAGGATCAGGATTAAGGATAGGTTGATGATCTTTGATGTTTTTTTTTTGGGGGGGGCTGTTAATAGCTGTAGGTAGTGTTCTGTTTTTTTCTTTTATGTTCTGTTTGTTAGGTGTCTTCTGTGGCTTCTCTTTCTGGTCTCTTCATCTGTTTTTTCAGCTGTTTTGGGTGGGTAGTTTGGTTTAGAGTAGTAGGAATGAGATCTAGTTATCTTGTATCTTGTTGGAGATTGTAGGTGAGCATCTGTATCTGAATACGTTGGCTGTAGGATGCTTGTGGTGTGTGGTGGGGATGATGGATGGAGTGGAGTGTAGTAGAGTAGCATGTAAGTAAGGTTAGTAGTGGGGTTAGTGTATTTTATGGACCATATATTATTAGCACAGTAGTGGTCTAGGAAATGGACGTGGAATGGACTAGGGGATGGGAGGTTGATGGGGATGGATGTGGAATTGGATTTCTCGAAATTGAAATCATTTCCATGATTTTGAGTGGTCCAGATGTGATGAGTGTGTCATCAATGTAGTAGAGAGTAGAGTAGGGTGTTAAGGTTAGAAGTTAAAGCGTTGTTCTTGTAAGCCATATGAGATAGCCATTAACTGAGGGGAGCCATGGTACCCATATAGCAGTGCCACTGTTGCTGCCTGTCACTCTATAAACACCCTCTCATTTGTTGCTGTCCATCTTCATTCCTGCTTTCAGAGCTTCTCCTTTCCACTGAATATCTGTGTTCTGGATTATTTTTCCCCCAGATGCTTTCCTAGGTGGAATCTCATTTCAGTCTTTCCTGCTCACATTTCTAATCTCTCAATGCAACATGGATGTTTCCTGCATGTTTCAAAGGAATTTGATCACATTTGCATCTGGATGTGCTGTTTACGCCTTTTCCCCAGAGAATTAATGAGGATGAGGATGTTAAATAAAACCAGCCACCAGTTCTGATTGCTTTACTGCCTCACTGGCCAGCTCTGCATTTCAGCACAATGCAGTTTATTGTTAATCCTCCTCCTCCAGTTGTTTAGTCAGCTTTCAACCCTTCTGAGGGTGCTCAGATCCATGCTGCTTTGTAGGTTTCATAAAGCATTGTATCAAGGATTTCACTCATCTCCTCACATAGTAAATCTGTTGCCTTCTATGTGTCCCCTACTATTGTCATTCAGTCTATGAAGTGTGTGCGTGGGTGTGTGTGCATGTGTGTATGTGAAATATGAATGTGTGTGAGCAGAGGCACCAAGTTTCTGATTTCCCTGGGGGTGCTCTACCCCCGTTCCACCCCAGGCTCTGCCCTCACTACACCCCTTTCCCCCAAGGCCCTGCCCTTACTCCACCTCTTCCTGCCCTGTTCCCCCCCACCCCCCGCTCCTCTCCCTTTCCCTCGGTGCCTCCTGCCTGCTGCTGAACAGCTGATCAGTGGTGGGCAGGAGGCGCTGTGGGGAGAGGGAGTGGAGATGATTGGCGGGGCCCACTGGTGGGTGCTGAGCACCCACAATTTTTTTTCCATGGATGCTCCAGCCCTGGAGCACCCATGGAGTAGGTGCCTATGTCTGTGAGTAAAACCCATGCAGTTTCTTGCTCATGGATCTATTTATCTCTGGAAGCAAAATGAGCCCTTATGGATACCAGAATCCCCTCACCACATAAGTCCCTTGGTGTTTGGTGGAGGCATCAGGAGACATAAACTGGCCTGTTAGGTCATGTCATCATCTCCTGTGGACCGGAACATATTGCAATATTTTCCAGGGCTTTGCCCAAACCACCTTACTATGACTCAGACATGGGCCACTTCCTTTGGGAGACTGTTCCATAGTCTAGCAGACCTCACAGTTAGGATTCTGCTTTGTATTCAGATAACATTTGTTCATTTCATCACATTACTCCTGGTGACACATTCCATTTTATCACCCTCCTCTTTGTATTTGTAAGTCAAAATATTAAAATATAGGTGCTTAAAGTTTGGAGCCTAAATCCATGTTTAGGCACCTAGAAAAAATGCCTACACTTTTAAAAGCACCAAGCTCCTTTGAAATCGGGCCATGTTTTTAGACTCCTAAACATGGATTTAAGTGGCAATGTCTCATTTTGAAAATCTTCACCATAGAATATGACCGTAAAAGGAAACTTCTCAGCAGGCTTCACTGCATGTTTATGGTATCTGTGCACTGTACCAGGTTCAATCAAGGCTGGAAGTTCATTTCTCTGGACATCATCTCACTTTGGTTCTCCCTATGTCAGGAATTAATGGATGTACTACATTTTCTGCTTCAGGTCAGATTCCTTCCGCAGACAGCAACACTAGGACAACTTTCTAACAAGGCTGTTTGTTTGTCCCCTTCTCTATTTTCAGGCACATCATTTTAAATGTGCAAAAACCCAGAACGCTTGCACAGGCAATTATTAGCACCTACAGATGTGCCTGCCACTGTTTCTGGTGCATCTGAGGACACCAGTTGAAAATCAGCTCCAGGTTGGATTACGCATCTGCAGGTTGGATTGCAGACATATCTTCTGTGTGGCACTGCCCTTGATGAGTTTCCGGAGGCATCAGCTGGGGAAGAATGTAGCCTCCTGCCTTTTGAGTGGAACGAGTCACCCATAACAGATAGCCAGTGCAGAGCACATGTGTTGTGTCTGGACGCAGCTCAACGTGCTAGGGCTCGTGGCTAAAACTCTACCAGATCCGTGACTTACTTTTTAAGAAACTGCCTCTGCCCTGTGAGTTCTATCGTGGTAGCTGAGGCCCGCGTTGAGGGATCGCTGGTGGAATTCAGCTTTCTGTTCACATTCAGTGGTCCCCAACTCTAGCACTGGCTTTGCACACTGGTCAGAACATGGTCATCTACAGGTCATGTTTTAAGGCTTCTCTTCAACTAGGCTCTGAGTGACCATTTATGTTGTTGATACAGTGATTAAGTGATACAGTCAATAGGTCACTGAAGAAGGATTCCTGTAATATTCCCAGGTCTGACACTGACCTGCTGGATGGCCATGGGCAAGCCACTTTACCTCTGTGCCACTATAAAATGGGAACAGTGATACTGACCTTCTTTGTAAAGGGCTCTGAGATCTAGAGATGAAAAGAGCTACGCTGCTGTTGTACAGGGGTGGGCCATGGGAGGATACTTTTGGATCTTTATTAGATCTAATGTAATGATGATCATTGTAGTATGAATGGAAAGCACCTAGTAATTCTTTTCTCTTGGGTTCAAATCCTATTCCCGTTACAGTCAGTGGGAGTTTTGCCATTGGTTTCTATGGAATCAAGATCTGGCACCATGTGAATGCATATCTATCATATTTCTTTTGGTTTCATTATGTTACCAGGAGCTTCTTCTGAGAAGAAAATTAGTGAGTTCTCCTTTGAATTAGTGCCTCTCCAAGGTTCCCTAGCAGCCACAGAAAACACTACATATCTACTTTAGTTTCCTTCAAAGTGCATGTTATACCCTTTAGCACTGAAAAAAAAGCTTTTAATATTTTAGCAGCAAAATAGTAAGGGATAGGAGGATGAGGGACACTATACATATTACATTGGATCTGAGGCACTAACTGTAAATTTATACAGTAACTTTTCCAAATTCCCCCTGAGAGATGTACCTTGGGCATAGAAAACTCTCCAAAGTTACAATAACTTCTTCAATGATAGAAACTCAGAGCACACTTGCCTGTAGCAGGAAATGGAATCCATGCAGGGGTGAATGAATATTTAGAATATTCTCTTTTAGAAGGGATACCGTATTTTGGATCACTTTTTAATTTAAGTATGTTGGACTTTTGGATTGAAGGAAAAGCTTGGGGAGGGGGAGTGGAGGGGAAGAAAGGGAGGAGGAACAATAGCAATCTGCTAGGCACAATAGACTAAATCCATCTCTCTTGACATCAGTGGAGTTACAGTAGGGATGGAAGAGGGATTAATTTAGCCTAGTGGGTCAAAGTTTCCAAAGAGCCTCAACCCAGGCCTCAGTTTTGAGCTTACAGTTTGGTGAGTAAATGTTTGGTAGACATGGGCTTGATCTGAATCTGGGCCGAGATTTCTTCCAGTGTCTGGGGCTGTTCAGATCTGCGGGTTTGGTTCATAGAATCATAGAACCATAGAATCTCAGGGTTGGAAGGGACCTCAGGAGGTCATCTAGTCCAACCCCCTGCTCAAAGCAGGACCAAACCCAACTAAATCATCCCAGCCAGGGCTTTGTCAAGCCTGACCTTAAAAACCTCTAAGGAAGGAGATTCCACTACCTCCCTAGGTAACCCATTCCAGTTCTTCACCACCCTACTAGTGAAAAAGTTTTTCCTAATGTCCAATCCATTTCAGTGCTCAGGGACCAGTTGCAAAGTTCCAGTTCTAATCCCAACACCTTTAAAAGTTGTGGGGTTTTCAGACACAGTGGTAGTCCATCTATCATATTTATTTAGGCAAAAAGCTTTGTGTGTGCAAAAGGGGGAGGTGGAAATCTACCCAAACTGTGCATGCAATTCCCATTTAAACTTGCAAAATCAGGCTTTTAAATGCATGCTTGTTCGTGTATAATAGTGCAAGTCCAGCGTTGGAGGCCATTTTTGAAAACTTGGCTCAGTACATACAGTAGAAGATCCCATTAGTATCTTGTCACCATTTATTCTTATGAGAAACAGTGACCACTAGGTGGTGTATATCATATTACTATTGTCTCCTAGTATTTTAGCAACTTACTCATACAGAGTAGCATTTCTAAATGACTGCCTCAGGCTACTCTATTCATTTCGGCCCTAATTGACCCAGACGCTAAAGCACAAGCTTAACTTTGAGTAGTCTCATGTATCAGTCCATGGGACAACTTGACTGCTTGATGTACAGCCTGGATCTGGATGGCTTGCTGAATTGGAGGTCTGGCTAGCCATGGACACAACAGATGACAGCAAAGAAGGATTCCCTCTTGTACTAGCGCTGAAAGAACAATTTGTTTTTCACTCTGGCAATAAAAAGTGTCCTGAGCATTCAGTAGTAATAACAATTTTTGCAACTTTCAGCTCAGGGAAATTCCTTCCAGCTGATGTTGCTTTTTAAGGCAAACCACAGGGTACAAGATCTTGACTCCAACCCAGCTTTTTCACTCAAGATACATTACAGCTGTTTCATTGGGTTACATTTCAGAATGGGGTTTGAACTCATCACCCATCAATGAGTGGTTGGTGAGTAACTTGTGAGTAAGTCTCATCGGATGTCTGTGCAAACAGGCGCATCCTCAGACTAGACTGAAACATCTACGAACTGATCCAAAGAATGCACAAGCTTCTGTGAAACAGTCTGAACAGAAGCTCTAGGGATTGGCACAATGTAGAACACTGGTTCCAAGCCCAACATAAACTTTGGGGAAGCTTGCTTCTAGATGCAGATTTGGAACTGTAGCCCGACTTCTTGCTTTGGGCCCAGCTCTGTAGGTGAAAAACACTTACAGGAAGTACAGCTCATGTCCATGAATGGAAAGGAATTTAATCACAGTGTGTGCCCTTGTTCTATAACATTTATTGGCCACACTTTATACTAAGGTTCCATTTATAAGCAGTTTGCAAACTGTTAATAGATAACGGATCAATGTTTTAATAAATTCTTAGTTTCCAACAGGTCAGTAGGCTGCTAACCACCATCTATAGCACATAGTTCTCAGTTTGTGACCTGCATATACCATCTATTACTATTTATTAACCAGTTGTAAATGATCCAGTACTAGACAATGAGACCCATAGGTGTGTATAGTGCTGGGTAAGAAGATTAAAGACCAAGTTCTTTGCCTCGCTGAGCCTATACTCCAAGAGCCAGCTCCTACACACACCCAGGGCCTGATTCAGCTCCCATTAAAGCCTGCTCTTGAGAGTCCGGCCTTGCCTACGCTGGGGTTGTAGCTGCCCTGGAGAGCACACCTCATGTGGCGATGGAGCTGGAACTTCATATTGGAGCTGGAACTTCCATCCCATGGAAAACTTTGCATTTCTGAGACCTTTTTTTGGTTCTGAATTGGAACACAAAGCTGGATGTGTGAAATGTTTTGCAGGAGGGGCATTTTTTTTAAAAAAAAATCCATTTTGGAACAACCAAATAGGAACCTTTTGAAAGTCTCCAGATTGAGCAGCCTGGAAACCCAGAAGCCCCTGCTCGATGGGCTGCGGAGGAGCCTGGAGAGACAGGTGCATGAGCTGGCAGGTCAGCCAGCATTCCTGCCTGATTTATGTCAAAAGTCTGGAATTAACATGTTCCCATGGAACATTTCAGTTCCCTCAAAATGGCACTTGGCAACAACTCTTCCATGAGAAACGTTTGACCAGGGCCGGCTCCAGGCACCAGCCCAGCAAGCCGGTGCTTTGGACGGCCAAGAGGAAGGGGCGGCACGTCGGGCTCTTCGGTGGCAATTCGGCGGCGGGTCCCTCGGTCCCTCTTGGAGGGAAGGACCAGCCGCTGAATTGCCACCGAAGAAGAAAGCGGCGCCGTGGAGCTGCTGCAGATCGCAATCGCGGCTTTATTTTCTTTTTCCTGCTGCTTGGGGTGGCAAAAACCCTGGAGCCGGCCCTGCGTTTGACGAGCTCTAACAAGCACAGACCACATGTTGCAGAGGCACAGCATGTCTACACTGGGAATTTGTAGGGGTGCAACTACCCGATAACCCCTAACCTGCACTGGATATCTGTGCAAATGAACATATTTGCAGTCTTCCTGCTGACTTCAGTGGGAGCTGAATCAGGCCATAAGTACTGAGCCCAGCCTTCCTGTTCAAGAAAGCACTTGGAGCAACTTATCAAAGGTTGTGGTGGATTCTCCATCACGGGCAACTTTTATCAAGTGTGAATGTTTTTCTCTAACAGATCTGCTCTAGGAATCATTTGGGGGCAGTTCTTTGGCCCATGTTCTACAGGAGGGCCGACTAGATGATCAGAGTGGACTCTATGGCTTGGACTCTATGAACACATTAGGGATACTTTCCTAGTGCTTAGTATGGTAAGAAGCCTAGTTTTGCTACTAACCACTGCAGTCAATAAGAAGTTATTCAGGGTCCGATCCCTAGTGAGATAAAAGGTGGAGTACAGAGGAAGAGGGATGGTGGGGCTGGATCTAGTGAGTTTGATGGGATGAGCACCCCACACAGGCCTGAAAGGGGTTTAGGCAGCCAGGCAAGCCAATTAACTCCACAGGCGGCACCTGGAGGAGTAGCTGGGGAGCAGGCTACTAATTGAGAGTAGGCTCAGCTGTGCAGAAAGGAGGCAGGGCCAGTAGACAGCCTGGGAGCTGGCTGTTGCAAGGGCAGGGAAAAGCTGCAGGGAAGTGGGCTACAGTCCCTCCCTGAGTGGAGGGAGTTGGAGGCTGGCAAACCCAGAGCAGGGAGAAGCCAGTAAGGTAGAGAAGCCCAGGGAAACTGCAGCAAGGAGCTTTAGGCCTGGGGTGCATGTTATAGGGTGCCTGGTTTGGAACCCAGCGTAGAGGACGGGCCTGGCTTCCCCAGCCACTGGGGAGTGGCACAGGGCATTGGAGACGCCAGCCAGTCAACAGGGTCTGGAAGGACATTGAATTTCCCGGAAGGGGAGGACTTTAGGGGCCTGGCCACAGGGCCAAGCCACGAAGAGGAAGCTGCAACTCTGAGAGTGAGCGGGGCAGGAGAGTGAGACGAGATGGGGGAAGATACCACCGGAGGGAGAACACAGGCTGGCAAAGCTAATCCCCAGGATTGCAGCAGGCGGCGCTGTGAACCCCGGGATGGGGACTTGCAAGGTGAACCTCCGCAGCTTTTCCAAGATTTACCCAGGGGAGTATGGCTGACTGGAGCTCTGGCACAGAAGCGAAGGGAGAAGTTTACTTGGGTGTCTTTCTGATCCGATACATTTTTCTTTTGTTTACAATGATTGTACCAGCACTGTGAGCTCTGGGTAGGTGCTTGTCACTGACTAAATAAATGGATGCAATAAAATATTAAAATAAAGCCTTGTCCCATGCTAAGAAGGGGTGGCTTTAAGATCTGTTCAGAGGCAGGGAACCTGCTAGCTCCTTACTACCCTGCTCTTGGAATGACTTTGGCAGGATGGGCTCATGAGCAAAGGGCAGAGTTTCTACATAAAAAAACCTGACTACAACATCAGAGCTACAACCCAGTGCAGCAGCTGAAGGAGAAACAGGCACCGGCCTGGCTGCATCCCTTTGTCTTTAAAGGAGAAAGTCTAAACAACCTTCCTGACAGGAGTATGCATACAGGAGTCCTTCCTTTCCATTCTCCACTCTCCTCCAAGGTTTCTCATTGCCAGTCGCATAGCTGTGCATCATGCCCTGCACATAGGGTGACCAGACAGCAAATATGAAAAATCGGAACAGGGTGTGGGGGGTAATAGGAGCCTATATAAGAAAAAGACTCAACAATCGGGACTGTCCCTATAATATCGGGACATCTGGTCACCCTACCTGCACACATGCATTAGGGGCTAGTGCTGCCCCAGCAGTAGTTGCAAATGACTTTTAAAATACTTTTGCGGTATCTTATCTCCTTTGTAAGGAGACGGGGGATTCAGAACGGTTATATCGCATGTCATGTGCTCAAAGCATCATACAAGTGCCCCAAGATCGTGGCTAAGTCTGTATTGTGGGGGTAGAGGGGCAGGCGTGTTCTCCCAGAGGCATTCTACTGGGGCAGGCAGCTTCTGGGAGCTCACGACAAAAGGCGTGAGAGGACAGAGCACAGTAGTACCAGCAAGGAAAATCCCTTGGGCGTTGTCCCCATCTAGCAACTCCCCAGGGTGAGCCACAAGCCATCCTCGCAACACTCCTGTGAGGCAGATATCCTCCCTCATTTTACAGACAGACAAAGTAAGTTCTAGAGCTTCTGGCTGAGGTGTTTGGCAAGTGGCCAAAAGAATCTGGACTCCCAATCCCTATGACAATTAATGTAATTAGTTTGGAAATTGCAGCTTTTCTTCTCACTGCTACTAGCATAAATTGGGAGTCGCTCCGCTGTAATGTGAGAGGAGAATCAGGCCTGCAGAGACCTGAACAGAACTGCGAACTGAATTCCCTAGGTGTTTCGCGAGACCCCGAATTGGCCCACTAGCTCACATGCAGCTTCTCTCGGGCCGAATCTGCCTTTTTATCGAGTAAAGAAGGGACCGAGCTGCAAAGCTGGGATCTAGATTCGGATTCAGACTTCCCAAAAGTTTGGACCCGTCTTTGAAAGAGGAGTTTAACTTATTGCTGCTTTCCCCAGTGGGTTCTGGAAGCTGATAGACGGTAAAAGTCCTGGCCTAGGTTTTCAAACATGATTAGTGATTTTTTTTGAAGGGGGGCAGAGGAGCAACTTTGGACTTCATTAGAAAGGGCCTGTTGTGGGTGGGTGGTTTTGGCTTGTTTTTAAGAGGGTGGGTGCTTGGCACTTCCTAAAAATCAGGCACCTTTTTAGATGTCTCAGTCACCTGAAATCACCATCTGCTTCTGAAAACCTTGTCAGGATCATGACCAGGGCAGGGGCAGTCAGGACTAGTGGTCAGAGCCATGGGGATGAGCAGGCTTGGAGGTTAGAATGGAGCCAAGCCATAGTCAAGAATCAGGACCCCATGACACCTGGGGATGTCATTGAGAGCCTAGCCAAGGGTCAGACTGGAAGTTGAAAGCCAGACATGTGGTCAGGAGTGGAGCTGGGGCTTAGAGCCAGGGATGTCAAGGATGGAGAAAGGCAGGAGCTGGAGCAGGAAGGAGGATCAGGCCCAGCTGCGTCATGGACAGCATTGAGCAGCCTGTGAGCTCTGGCTGCTGCTGGGTTAAGTGGAAGCTTAGCTCCACCAATCAGGTAGCCTCTGCCAAAATCAGCTGTTCCCAGTGTGTGGCTAGGAGAGTGACCCTGCAGCAACTGGTTCCCTGACACCACGGCCCCTTCCTGAGCACCGTGTCTGTAGGACTGTTTCACAGATGGGTGAAGATCATTGGAGACTACAGATTGTCCTGGACTCTAATGCACAGACTGGTTGTAAAACCCATGCTGCAGCTTCATGGGTAAAAACGTAGTTTTAGATCCTCAGCAGGTATAAACAGTCACAGATCCACAATTAAGCTTCACCAGTTTGGGCCAGATTCCCCCTGGTGCAAACTTCTGATTTCTTTTTTCATCACATTGTGACTTTTTTCTTGTGCTACAAGTCTGAGACATAGAAGAATCTTCTTAAACTCTAGCCCCCCACCTGCCAGTTCAAATTAACCTATGCTAGTTGGTTACACTTGGATTCTAAAAACACCACCAAGTAAATGAAATGTGCAAGTACTTTGTATGACACCGCTGTGATGACTTGCAATAACAGCATGAGGTTCTACAAAAAAATATAATGACCACCCGTTACATGAGCCGTGTGGATGGAGCTTGGTCTTTACTTTAAAAAAAGGAAAAATATAGCTGGCAATTGGTTCTTGTACTAAAGGGGAAATTGTCTATTTTGAGCCCAGCTCCGTGATTTGGCTTTGTGCTAGGGAACTACGCAGTGGAAGGCATATGATCATGTTCTTCAGACACGGATATGGGGATGCATGCTCTGTAGGATCCACATCTCTCCCCCCCCCCCCCGCTTTGTACAACGAGAGGGCCCATCCCACCTTCAGCTGAGGGGGGTGGGAGGAAATTGGCATCCATAAGAGTCATTTGTACCTTTGTTGATGCACATGGAAGAGGGGTTGAGAGAGTGACCCTTTCACCGCATGCTCAGGTAGGTCATTACCACTGAATAGCTGTTCAGTGGCTTATATGAAATGAATTCTTGGTCACAGATCAGCTTCTACTGGATGGGAGACCTCTGTTCATTACACTAATCTAAGTAGTCTCACTGTTACCTGGTGGTTCCCTCTGCCTTCCCCCATCTGCAAGTTGTATCCACCCATCGTCTCTGGTGCTCTGTGGAATGGAGATGCTCTTTGTTATATGTGCACCCAGTAGAGCGGGCCAAAAAATGTTTAAGCAAAACCCTTTTTGATGAAAAATGGCTTTTTAGCAAAATGGAAACTTACAAATTGGAATTTCCTCATGAATGTACATTGGGGGAGGGGAGGTTGTAGCAAAGAAGCACAAATGTTTCGGGGAAAACCCAAACCCAGCTTTTTGGGCTTCTCAAACACTGAAAGAAAAGGGTTATCAAGCTTGGCCATTTCCTATAAAAATGAAATTTTGAGGATTTTAAAATTTCTCACAGACAATAAAGCTTTCCCAACCAGCTCCAGTACACCCAGTGTCTTGCACAATAGCACTGATCTTGGCCTGAAAACGCTGCATGCTACCAGAACACAACGAACAGCTCTCATGAAACCAGCCCGTTTTTGGCTGGAGACTGAACAGCCCTCTTATCCCTAGGAAGGTTCCACTCAGAGCAGGTCTGGCTGGTAGCCCTCTCTGTGGGAACTTGCAGAGCAAGTAGAGAGGTTCCAGGGTTGTAATTGTTCCTCTATCCTGAGCCCTCTGTGCCTCTTAAAAATCAGAGGCAGAGGGATGATCCACTTCAAACTGGAGTCATATGAAGTGGGGGGAGAGTGTGGAAGAAACTTTTTCATTCTTTTGGAACACTTGGAGAGTTCCCATAGGAAAAAAAAATGGCATAAGCAGCTTTATTTGCTGTACATGTGCTTCATATTGTGTGAAATTCTATCCAGTCCTTTTCAAGCAATATCTCAAGCCCTGCTTTAGAGACGGTTACATAAGCTGACTTGGCATAGAGCCGGGACCCTCTTCCGTATTGCCCAATGCAGCTACCACAGACAATCCTACGCCCCCATCCCTACCCCTTCATTTTTTCACACGGTGAACATGTTGGAAAAGCTGGGGAGTGGGGCGGGGAAGGAGGAGATAGTCGTTCTAGGATTCCGACCAAAGGCACTTCTTGGAAACAACATCCACAGAGCTTAACAATTTAATCACAAAGGATGGAAATGACCTGGAAACATCACAGGCTTTATCTGGAGGAGACCAATGGGGTTACAAGCCAGGTCCTCAGCCCCAGTCATTTGTGCCACTCCTTTAAAACTGCCATAGCTGGGGATTCCCCGCATGCACACGTGGGGTCCCTGGATGGCAAACAGCATAACCATTATGCTGCGCCCTGGCAAAAGGGTATATCAGGGACACATCAGGAGTGGGAGGGGAGCATTCCCTGGCCAGACAGCAACCCTGTGGGGAGCAGTTATTGCCCTTCAGATCATGCGCTCAGCTCAGCTCATTCACACTTGAGGGCAGGACTGCAGTATTTATACTACCTGCATTTTTGCCACCTCATGTAAGCAGTCTGCCTGTTTGCCCATCCGCTCAAACGTCAGAACTGAAGCGAGATTCCCTCCTATTCTGTGTGTGTCTACACCAGTCCAGGGAGAGAGGTTTATTGCTCCTCGTGGGTGGGTAGTTATCTGCACCGTGGCCCCTGTCTGGAATGCAGGATGCACACTACTTTGGCACAGTGTCCGAGGAGAAGGAAGCTCCTCCAGGAGCCAGCGTGAAAGCCCCTGGCATGCAGCAATGGAAACGCGGTTCTGCAGGGGGTTGGTTTCCGGAAGATGACAGTGATCTCACTAGGTCAGTTACATTATTTCTCCCACACTATTACCCATGGAAATGTGCATCCCCAGTGGGGTTTGCAGCACATGGCAGGAGTCGAGGGGCAGCTTCCTTAGTGGGGGATGGGGCGGGGGAAAGAGTTTGGAATGTGAATCCCACAAAAACAAATCTGGTAATAATTATATCCTAGCAGTACTGAAAAGCAGCACAGCATTCCAGACTGAACCCTTCCGACATCTCCTTATAAAGTCAACGCTCAGACAGCTCATCCTCCCCTGGATTCGTTGCTGCTGCAAGCCAGCCAGCCTTTGATAACACTAACTTCCCCCCCCCCCTTTTGTTAAGCTTGTGGTCTCCTGAATCAGCACTTTGAAGCTCACAGGAGCCCAGTTTTTCCACCTCCCTCCCTCCCTCCAGACATGCACGCACACTCATTGTCATATTAGAGTCCAGCCAAAAAAATGGCTAAAACCGGTTCTAATCCCATCAGGCTTCAAAAATGACACCAACACCCAACAGTGGATAAGAGCTGATACAGAGCAGCAATAGGCAAAAGCTTCACAGCTGTTCTGTCTGGCCATTTGACGTGAGGAATTCCTTGACATCGGGGAAGTAGATAAAGTTGCAGGCTGCCATCTGTAGAGCCAATCGCCATAACACAGAGAACTCATTGTCATCTAGGTAGCTGTAATGGCATGTGTAAGGCTGACCGGAGCTGGACATTAGGGAGAAGTACAATGCCCAGGGTTGGCTCTGATGCTTTTTGCGGTGAGGGTGAGATCCATTCTCACTCATAGTGTTGACAATCCCTCCAATACTAACTGAGACAGAACAGGCAGCCTGTAATAATGGGCTGGCCTGGCCTGCCTCTCTAAGGGCCAGTCAGCCCTGTTCAGTTAGCCCCAGCCTTCTACCTCTGCATGTGGGTTTGGCCTTAAGAGGAGGAAAGCCAAGCAGTGAGGCTGACTAGGGAGGAGAGCAGACAATTGCTCCAGCAAGGGTGGGTGGGCAATAAGGCTGGTTCAGGGCCAGGAACTGCCTGAGTACTCTGCTGGCCAGAGCCCTTTGTAGCAGAATGGGCCTGCACTGGATTGTGAGGTTGACCAAAGCCCAGGTAGCTGTTGGTGGGGGGTTGAAACAGGCAAGTGCAGCTGGAATCCACTGATAAGGACGTTCTCTGGAAGTTGGCTAGATCTCTGAAAACATCCACTCAATGTGCAACAGGAGTCAAAAGTGAACAGAATGTTGGGAATCATTAAGAAAGGGATAGATAATCAGACAGAAAATATCACATTGCCTCTATATAAATCCATGGTACACCCACATCTTGAATACTACGTGCAGATGTGGTCACCCCATCACAAAAAAGATATATTGGCATTGGAAAAGGTTCACAAAAGGGCAACAAAAATGACTAGGGGTATGGAACAACTTCTGTACGAGGAGAGATTAATATGACTAGAACAAGAGTACGTGTGGCACCTTAGAGACTAACAAATTTATTTGAGCATAAGCTTTTGTGGGCTACAGCCCACTTCATTGGATGCATAGACTGGAATATACGGCAAGAAGATATTTATACAAACATAGAACATGAAAAGGTGGGAGTAGCCATACCAACTGTAAGAGGCCAATCAATTGAGATGAGCTATCATCAGCAGGAGTAAAAAAACTTTTGAAGTGATAATCGGAGATGACCCATAGAAGGTGTGAGGATACTTAACATGGGGAAATAGATTCAATTAGTGTAATGGCCCAACCATTCCCAGTCTCTGTTCAAACCTAAGTTAATTGTATCTAATATGACTGGGACTTTTCAGCTTGGAAAAGAGACGACTAAGGGGGAATATGATAGTCTTTAAAATCATGACTGGTGTGGAGAAAGTAAATAAGGAAGTGTTATTTACTCCTTCTCATAACACAAGAACTACGGGGTCGCAAATGAAATTAATAGGCAGCAGGTTTAAAACAAATGAATTTTTTTTTCACACAACGCACAGTCAATCTGTGGAACTCCTTGCCAGAGGATGTTGTGAAGGCCAAGGCTATAACAGGGTTCAAAAAAGAACTAGATAAATTCATGGAGGATAGGTCCGTCAATGGCAATTAGCCAGGATGGGCAGGGATGGTGTCCCTAGCCTCTGTTTGCCAGAAGCTTGGAATGGGTGACAGGGAATGGGTCACCTGATGATTACCTGTCTGTTCATTCCCTGTGGAGCACCTGACATTGGCCACTGTCAGAGGACAGGATACTGGGCTAGATGGACTTCGGTCTGACCCAGTATGGCCATTCCTATGTTCTGATGAAGGTGTCTGGATGCTGAGCCCAGCTGCACTGAAGATTCCTTTGCTTTGTGCTTTCGTTGTCCTTTGTCTAAAGGACTCGGTTATCCTGGAAGGGACTGAACTCTGTAAAGTGGCTTGGCCAGTGAGTCACATCATATCCATGGCTGGAGTAGACTGAAGAGCAGGGTGGCGAAGCTGAGGCAGAGTGGCTGCAATGGCACACTATGCCACAAGGGGGTGCTCTGGGGTGATGAGTCTTATACACAGCCCTTCTCTGTTCAAGGGTCATTCTGGCTGACTCAAACACACAACATGGTTGCTTGCATGCACATACTGAGTACAGGAATGGGCTGGGTGAAGACCTTGGATCACATGGAAATCAAGCTGCGTTTATCCTATTCTCTCCACTTTCCTTTCCTTGAGTTTTCCACGTGAGCCTTAATTCAGTGACCATTCAGTAAACACCAGAATAAATGTGTCTGGGACTGCCTTAAACATAGTCACTGTGCCTACTAGAGAGCTCTGGCCTTCCACAAAAGATTCATGGTTGGAGGAAGAAGTGGATTTGACCAATAAGTGAGACGTTTGTACCAACTTTGTATCCCGTGCTGAAGGGGTGGTAATGGCTGGCATTGAGCCACTGCCCACAGTACAATGGAGAGGGGACCTATGTGTTGACAGCTGCTTCCAGAAGTATTGTGACTGGGACAGTAAAATACGTCCGGGAGTACAAAGGGGGAGGGCAGGCCTAAGCATCACCCTACAGGGCCTGATTTGAAGTTACACTCAGGCAGCATCAACGGGCTGTAAAGTGTGCAGAAATACCGCTTTGTGATGTCCTTCTTCATGGAATATCTAACTGGAAATTGGTATTCATGGCAGTGGCCAGGGAGATTTGGGGGAGGCAGGTTATGTTTTCATATAGCCAGCTTCTTCCACCATGCTCCTGTTGTTTCAGTTTTCAAAAACAAAAGTTTGTCTCTACCAAAATGTCTCAGATTTTCATTCTTAAACAGTCAGTTGTCTTTCACAAGGAAACTCTTTTTCTCTCCAAAGTTTCCCGTGAAAAACAGGTGGTTGTTTTTGACTGACACTAGTTCATTCCCAATTTAGATAGGTTTTGCTGAAGAGAGCACTCCATCTGGACTAGGAGGCTCTGGACATTTAATGGACATGAAAGGGCTGTTGCTAGTTAGAACTCCTTATTTCTTGAAATGCATTGCCTTGGGGGTAGCTTGTGTCATGAATCAATCTGTAATCTGCCTAGATCACCTGTGGATCTGTTAGAATATTTCATGACTTTCCAAGTCTGGGGTTTGAGCCAGGTGCCAAAAAATTGTTTGTTTTAAAAAATTGAAGTTTGGGTTCTTTTTATTTGCTTTCTGGTGTGGAAGCCTTTCAGGTCCAGGTCTTCTATCTTTTCTATGCAACCATGGAGACTACAAACTTCCTCCTTTAACAAAAAAATTGAAATTCTCACATAAACACTTGACTCCAGGAGCTGAGGCTTTAAGAAAAACAACAAAATGTCCTGAGAGTTATAATACTATTGCGAGAATTGGCAACAGTTTGTTACTCTCTGAGAAACAGCAAACACGTACATTGTCATCTTGTTCACTGCTGTTCCAGTACTGTTGTCACAGTCTGTCTGCGTTACAGATGTTTGCACAACTATAGCTGCACTAATGCAAACTCTTAGTTGCACAGTACCAGTGCAAGTCAGTGCAACATCTAGTTTTGCATTGGTGCAAAAATCCTCAGTGCAGATAAGCCCACACACTTTTTAACATTAAAACTTAAATGGAGTCTAATTTGGTGGTTTATGACACCATCACTAACCCAGCAGATGGTTGGGAAAGTGCCTTAGATTATATGAAAGATGCTGCATAGCTTTAGACTATTTTAGGACCAAAATGGAGTCCTATGGGCACCAATGTAGATACACAGATGTAACTAAACTGGTGCAAACCTCTGTTGTACACGTTATGGTGGTGTAAACCAGGACTTGCACCAGCACAATTAACTGGGGTACTGGCACAAACTCTGGTTGCTGTGGGCACAGCGGTGGAATGAGGAGACATGCATGGAATTAAGTGGCAGGCTGCAGCTTTTATTAAATGTTAACATGGGAGGAGCGCTACCCACCTATCCCCCATACCCCCCTATACCAGGCATTTAATTGGTTCCAGTGCAGGGGTGACAGGGCTCCTGCCATATAACCCGTAATAGGGTAGCCTCTGCTCAGCCTACATGCCAGGACACAGCTCTCTCAGTCCTCACATGGGGGGACAGAGTGTAGCAGGGTGATGGCCTTGGCTTCTGACGGATACAAGGTCTGACCTCAGCTCACGAAGGCCACAAGGCCTCACCCAATCCCATGAGTCCAAAGCCCCTCACCAAATCCCAGGTGTCTTACCTCTGGGAACCGTTGTAACGGGACCCCCCCTTCTGGGATGCCACTTGATGTACTGGGGTTTCACTGAACCACTCCTGCTCCACCAGCCTGGATTCCCTCTCCCTGTTTTGCTGAATTAGGCTCTCCCGCCTCTTGCAGTGCAAACACACAGGTAGGGCCACACCCAGCTGCAGACACAGACTGAAGTCAGCTCTGTGTGAGAGGACTCCCCCAGCACTCATGTGCACACCCTTTTTGGGGAATAAACCCAAAATAGTACTGTCTTGCGCTGTATAGAAAGATCTGCACAGCGCAAGCTCAGAAAAATTTGCCCTCTCCCTCAATGGGAAGAGAGAGATGCATAACTTCTTGTCCCACCCCCCAGTTAGAAATTGCACAAACTGGGTTTATTAATAAAAAAACCAAATTTATTAACTATAAAAGGCAGATTTTAAGTGATTATAAGAAATAGCAAACAGAACAAAGCAGATTACTAAACAAATAAAACAAAACACACTATGCTTGATTCGCTAAAGAAACAGGTTACAAAATGTAATTTCTCACCCCTAAATGTTGAATTAGGCAGGATGCAGAGTTTCTGTAGCTGAGTGTTCCAGTTATTTCTTCTTACCGACTGAACCCCTGTCTCAGTCTGGACTCACTCCTGCCTTTCCCTTCAGGTTAGTTCCTTTGTCCCTTCAGGTTCTTTCAGCAGTACTCCTTCTTGGGTAGGCATAGGAGGAGAGTCCAGATCAACCCCCTTCCCAGCCCTTAAAAAGGATTTACCCAAGGTGGGAATCCTTTATTTGATCCCCATTCCCCTACAGTGGAAAAGCACCAGCAGTGTCCAAGGTGATTTTTGTAGCAGGTGACAGGACCAGTTGACCTGGTAGTGTCAGAGCTATGTCCTGCCTCTCAGGAAGGAGAGAGAGTAGTATCTTCACAGTCTTATTGTTTCTTCCTAATGGCCCATCAAGGCTGTGATGGCCGATTGTCTGGTGGGTGTCTCCCAAATACACACACAGCTGTAATTGTTACATAGTCCATATTCCTAACTTTCGATACAGAAATGATACAGGCATACAAATTGGATAATCACATTCAGTAAATCATAACCTTTCCAATGATATGATACATGAGCCATCTTGCGTAAAGTATATCTTAGTGTTGCCATATTCATATCATAACCATATTTCTATGACGAATATGGGGTGTAACGTCACAACCTTTCATTATATTTCCTTTTAACCATGCTGGAAACTGGCTGCAGGTTGCAATGAATTAACCACTTTACCAAAGAGCCTCAGTCAGGTTCTTAGGCCTGGTCTACACTAGGACTTTAATTCGAATTTAGCAGCGTTAATTTAAATTAACCGCGCACCCGTCCACACCAGGAAGCCATTTAATTCGACCTAGAGGGCTCTTTAGTTCGAATTCGGTACTCCACCCTGACGAGGGGAGTAGTGCTAAATTCGACATGGCTATGTCGAATTAGGTTAGGTGTGGATGCAAATCGAACTTAGTAGCTCCGGGAGCTATCCCACACTGCACCACTCTGTTGACGCTCTGGACAGCAGTCCGAGCTCAGATGTTCTGATCAGCCATACAGGAAAAGCACCGGGAAAATTTGAATTCCTTTTCCTGTCTGGCCAGTTTGAATCTCATTTCCTGTGTGGACGTCGTGGCGAGCTCAGCAGCACTGGCAGCGATGCAGAGCTCTCCAGCAGAGGAGTCCATGCAATCTCAGAGTAGAAAGAGGGCCCCAGCATGGACTGACTGGGAAGTCTTGGATCTGATCGCTGTGTGGGGCGATGAGTCTGTGCTTTCGGAGCTGCGCTCCAAAACACAGAATGCAAAGACCTACGAGAAGATCTCCAAAGCCATGGCACTCAGAGGATACAGCCGGGATGCAACGCAGCACCGCGTGAAAATCAAGGACCTGAGACAAGGCTACCAAAAAATCAAAGCAGCAAACGGACAATTTAATGAGATCAGTGTCAAAATGGGGAGGCAGGGATGGGGAAGGAAGCAAGTGATTAGTTACTGTAGTTTCATGCTCTCACTGAGATGAGTATCGTGATTTGTGGGCGGGGGTTTTTTTTGTTTGTTTGTTTGGTTTTTTAAAGCTTCAGATATGAAACCTTGGGAAGAGTTGTTGGGAATGTACTGTGGATACGTGGGCTCTTATAAGAGACCTGATTTTCAGAGGTACTGAGCATCAGCAATGCCTGTTGAATTCAGCTGGAGGAGCTGAGGACTTAGCACCTCTGAAAATCAGGGCCAGATTTTAGGTCCTGATCCTGCATTATTAAAATCAATGGGAACTTTGCCACTGAATTCAGTGCGCAGAGGATCAAGCCCTTAGTGCAAATCTTTAAAGTTAAATAGTGCTCAAAGCAATATATGTACAACACAAGACCAGAGCAGTTAAAGAGAAACAATTCTATTTTTAAAAAATCATCAATCAGTATCAAGGACCTTACGAGGAAAATGAACTCATTGTTACTTATGTCCCAGGCCATATCTGAACTCATTCCTTTTGTTGAAGGCAATGCATTGCCTACCCGTTCTTAAAGCTGGTGTGTGTGGGGGGGTGTGCGCACGCAAATTCTGATCATCTCACTCACAACTAGCATTCCTTATCTCCTTTTTTCTTACAGGAATTAAAGGATTTTTGGTCACATTTTATAAATTTTGATCAATGTAATTTTAAAGAGTTATTACATGATTAATAAATGGCTACTCAGTTATTACAGGTGATTCTAGACTCCAGTAGGTCAGAGTATGTTGCTCACTGCTTATAACGATCAATAACACATGCAAATATCTGTAACATGCTTAAACATCTAGTAATCATGAGTTAACCCTTTATAAACTATTCTTATAAATGTAACCTCGATATGAATGGTGACCACATTTAAAAAAAATTTTTTGATTAGGATGAAGCATTCCATAGTGTCCCTGCCAACTTTCTTAGGTGTAATCAGGATTTAAACTCTCCCCCACCCCCCAGCTACTGTGTCAATCCCATTGCCCACACCTGCCCTATAAATGGCATGGAGGGCTACACAGCAGCACTGACCAATATTTCCAATGGCTGATGGAACTGGATATTAATATAACACAAGTAACCTTGTCCCTTTTTATATTGCATTGTATCTGACTGGGTTTAAAATTAGCCTGGTTTGCTTGTTAAGTGAAGTTGTATCTTGCTTTATTATTGATTTATTTCAATATCTGGTTCATCATTTGTAGAGCACCTCTCATCCTAGGAATAGGATTCTTACACTGGAGAACCATAGTTTACATTGAACAATCTCAATGACCAGCCGTAAAGAAACAGGGTGTTTACTTGAAATAAATAATTCCACAAGAGCTTAATCCTGCCTCCATTGACGTCAAGGGGAGTTTTGCCATTGGCTTCTGTGGGAGTGGAAGCGGCCTCTAACGATTCTCAGCACCCTTTACTGGTTATGTTGAGTATTGTTATCTCTGCGTCACCCTCAAAGCTCAAGCTGTCAGGTTCTAGGTGTATCAAGTGCAGCTAGACTGGGAAGGTGGAATCCATCCTCCCCAATATGTTGATAGGATGGAAAGCTGCAGTGCTGCCACTGCCGTTCCTGCCTGCGGACTGGTCTGGTGGCAGCAGCATCCCCCTGCATGCCAGCTATAGAGCATGTGGAACAACGGGATCCACACAGCATGGATCCCAGGCTACCTGCCCAGATCTGCTCCAGACCCACCCTATTGCTGACCTTCGTTCTAGCCAATGTGGGGCTAACGGGACAGCCTTTGCACAGCAACTGAGGTTGCACAGACACCCCTGCATGGCTGCTTCACCCAAGGCCTCCCCAGGCAGCGCCAGTGTTGGACTCGAATGGTGCAAATGTGTATGCACTGGGTCCCAGTACCGTAAGTCAGTTTTCACCCAGAATTGGTAATGCATCAGCTATGGTAATAGACAAAGTTACAGCATAAGGGATAGTGTCATATAATAAGAAGGCTTAACCACAGATTTGTGCACTGAATCAGCTGGCTCGGTAACATCATTGTGGCAAAATGCCCTGCTACTTGTTCTATTTGCTAATATCATCCAAAATAAATACCTCCTCTGTCTCTTACTTCTCTCAGACTTTCATCAATATCTTCCTCCTTCTATGGAATAAATTGTACCTACCATAGTGAGATTTCGTCATGCGGGTGTGCAGGCCAAATATGACTACTTCAGCCGGGCCAAATGTGACTACTCTGTGGCTGGTGATCTTCCCTCTGGATTTATAGTCCTGGCCTATGGTCATTTGTGGTGGAGGATACAACAATAAGGATGATTTAATAAGCAAGTTATTGGAGCAGCTGAATTTCTTCATCTAGAAAACGATGCTGCTAATGCCTCTGAAAATGCATGGGAGCCCCATCTATCTGTTAGGTCATTTGTGTAACCTACTGAAAATGACTCTCTCAATTCCTTTTTGTAAGAGAATGTTGCCTTGATCATTTGGATAGTTGAAGGATACTTTCAGAAGGCACCTCGGCTACAGCTGGCCGAATTTTCAGGCAGCCATCTTAAATGCCACCACACAATTGAGTGCATCCATGATACACATGCAAAATCGACCGTTTGTGTGCAGAATGGGTAGTTGTATGCCCCAGTCGATGCGCTTGCAAATTAAGGAGTCATGGGGAAAACCTGTCTGTTTAAATAATTCATAATAGAAAGAACAACACAACAGAAATTAACCACTTAATTTTAAGAGACCTGGTAGTTCCATCATAAACCCATTAGCTCAATCACAGACACTTCTCTAGTGCACCCTTTTATGATGCAACCAGATACCTTTAAAGGATGTCAAAGGGTAGACACCACAGCGGTGCAGGCTCTGGCTTGTTAGAAATTTAAGTAAAAGGGAGCTGTCAAGGTGAGACTGGATCTGCAATTCACTCCTCTTATTGTTTCTAGGGAGCTATGTCAGTAAGAGGCAGGCTTTGGTAACCCGCCTTCTAGAGCCACTCTGCATGAATTCCCTTCACAAGTGCAGGCTTATAAGCACTGTGTACAAGGCCTAATACAAAACAGGAAAACATGGGGGGAAAAAAGAGTAGATTTTATACAAATCCCATTGCACAACAAGCATGTGTTGGGAACATGGCAGGAAACCTCCTTACGAGGGGCAGTCAAAAGAGATCACTAATGCTGGCCAACATTTTTGCGCAAGTTACTGTGTTGAAAATGCTCCTTTCTTACTGTTTCTAACAACTACCCTGCAAGGATCGACCGTGAGCCAGAGGCAATATGGAGCAGTGCAGCCACTGAGAGAGCCCCCAAGCAGCCTAGTGCAAAGCAGTAGGTGGGGAGCACCACCGTTTGGACTGGTGGCTTCCTCCTGTGTGGGTTACATCCGCCCCAGACTATGCACGGAAATAGCGATCTCTGTGCTCCCATGAGCATAGGGACTGTGAGTGTGCAACCAGAGGACATAGCTCTTTGCAATGTCTTCTGCTCCCTCCCAACTCTAAAGTACTTACATAGTCCCCCTTACCATAGTATCGGAGCTTCTCAATTCTATTTTATCTCCCCCACGCCTGTGTGAGGTAGGGAAGTACTACTGGCCCATTTTATAGATGGGGAACTGAGGCACAGAATGACTTACCCACAATCCCACAGGAAGTCTGTGGCAGAGCAGGGAATAAACCTAGGTCTCCCAAATTCCAGGCTCGCCCCTCTAACCACTGGACAATTCTTCCTTTTCCAGTCCTGTTATGTGGACTGGGACAAGGGCCAGTCACAATCTGGCCCTCAAGCTTCTCAAATAAAATAGCTTCTCTCTTCACAAAATAATTGTATGGAGTGACTTGGCCCTCCTTCAGCAGGAGAAAGATCTTTTTACTGAGGGCGCCAACAAAATAAGCTTTATTAGGTATAGTCTGGCAACGGAGCAGTATGAGGAAGTGATTTTAATGGCATTTACGCCACTGTTCTCTCATTATTCCTAAGCCTTTGCCCATCAAAATAAGGGGTTTTTTAGAGGAAAGTGAGGAGAGCTTTTAGGTCACTCTGAGGAAAAAGTTCTGGCTGTGAAACCTTCTCTCAATGCTGACTAGAGGAGCCTGACTTCACTCCCCTCCCCCTTCTCTCTTAACTTTTTGAGTGAATTCACAAGGCATGAGCCTGATGTCCTGTGGGGAGGCTACTCACCCTGCTCTGCCAGTGCACCTCAACCCTGCCCCACAGCACCCGCTTCTTCTTCTGCTGAGTGCTCGTTCTGTGACACGTACAAACGAGACTGGGGCTCCCAGTAGGGGGCTTCACTGGCTAGGTGTTGTACACAAACAGAGTGAAGCAAAATTCAACCCAACCTTAACTATGGAGGTGCTGCTGTGCTTCTGTATTTATAGTCCCAGGTCTGAAGAGCTTGGTCTTGATTCAGGTCGGGGCCGGTTTCAGGGGTTTTTGCCGCCCCAAGCAGCCAAAAAAAAAAAAAAAAGCTGTGATCGCGATCTGCGGCAATTCAGCGGGAGGTCCTTCGCTCCGAGCAGGAGTGAGGGACCCTCCGCCTAATTGCCGCCGAATATCTGAAAGTGCCACCCCGCTTCGGAGTTGCCGCCCCAAGCACCTGCTTTATAAGCTGGTGCCTGGAGCCGGCCCTGATTCAGGTGGTTTTGCAACTCCACATGGGTATGCGCTATCCTGAATTTTGACTTGAACTTCAGTTTGGAACTAAATAAACTCAGTGGAAACCACCTAAGGAAACCCCCTGGGTTCCTATCAGAACCATTAATTTTGCACAATTTCTCCATTCAAAACTACAGATCAGTCCAAGTTTGCTAGAAAATGGTTGGCCAGGCTTGGTCGAAACTAGATCCGGGTTCACTAAAAAGCTTCATGAAACTAGTTTCCAGATCTCTTCATGAACTTCATCTGACTTTCCCCACTTGTAACCAAACTCAAACCCAGGCCAATTTTGTCTGGTCTCATGTTTCATTGTGAACATTTTTTCACAGCTCTAGGCGTTAGGGCTATCAGAGGTGGATGAAGCACAGAACTCCCATAAAAATGGGGAACTCCCATAATAGGACTTCTGTGTGTCTCATCCACTGTGTATGATGCTGAAATCCTATTTCGCTGTAGCCAATATTGGCGTCACTTTGAAGTGAATTAGTAACAGCGTGAAGGAAAAGAGAGGGGTGGTTACAGTTCAGACATTAAAGTAATTCCAAGCAGGTCAGATTTACTACAATCCTTGCACCATTTTGTACTCTATCTAGCCATTTCAAATTGGCTAAGAGAGGGATATATCAGACTGTTATAAAATGACTGCGAAGAGGCAGAGACCTTGGCTAGAAACCTACACTGTAATGCACAAAGTAAGGACTGCCAAAAATATTGAGTTAGACAACTCTCTGATGGTATTTCCTCACACAAGCCTAGCAAGATGGTGCTTTATGTCAAGCAGCGTGAGTCAATCCTCCGAGGAGGTTGCGCGAATGGAAATCAGATTGAAGGAGAACCTAGCGTGCTGTGCTGCTGCAGGTTCTGTCCCTTGAAGTGAAAAGCAGGGGGGAGACTGAGAGTGGTAACAAATGATGTGCTTGTGGAGTGTCAATCACAATGGAATTTCATACTGGCCCTGTATGACAGCCGCGCTGTGAATGCTTTTTTACTTAACGTTGTGTCAGCACTTCAGTGGGTTTATTCTTCAGTTGATTATTTGTCCTCTGGGCAGAAGCTGAGTATTCTAAGAGTTAACCTGGCAACAGCTTTCTTTGTATAAGTTCAGCTAGTGTGCAGCTGAAGAGCTCTTTAAACTCTCATCCCTGCTGCCTTGCTACAGCTTATCCACCACAGCACAGTTTTCATGGAGTGATCCAGGCTGGGAGCATGAAATCCAGACTCTACAGCAAGGGAAAGGACTGGGTCCTAAGCACCTTCACGAAGGCAGACTTTCCCATTACTAAATGCCAACGCTAGGTGCAGGGAGCAGAACCTGTTCCCTTCGGCTGATGTTGCTCACTGATTGACGTTTAGGGGGATCACTATTAGCTGGGTGCTGGGCTTACCACATATTTCCCACATCCAGAAGATTGAGTTGCACCAGTTTAACTTGCATGCCAACATAGCATAACCCCGTGTGTGGGCCCTTCTTTCAGACTACGAGTTGTGGTTTAACCGAAATCTGTTCCCATTCAATTTGCACTGAAATAAGAATGTCCACACGGATGTTTGAACCAGTTTAACAATATCTGTTTAAATGTACACCTTAAGTTATTGATGCAACTTTCCCATGTAGATAAGGCCTAAGGACACCCTGAGGTCCTATGGCTGTTGCCTGTGGGGATGTATCTTTTCTAGGAAAGAAGGTGCGTTTTTTACAAGATCGCTATCTCAATGTAAAATCTTAATGTAGATAGGATGACCAGATGTCCCGATTTTATAGCGACAGTCCCGATTTTTGGGTCTTTTTCTTATATAGGCTCCTATTACCCCTCACCCCGTCCTGATTTTTCACACTTGCTGTCTGGTCACCCTAAGTGTAGACAAGGCAAGTGATGCTTTTACCTCGAGGAGACACGGCCAGAGGAAAAGGGGTGTGGCCAGGATGCCCCTGTGCTATGCAGTCTTTTCAGACACTTGTGCTCATTACAGCCTGGTGCAAGGGGACCGGTGTGCATAAAGCTGGGACAAGGTAGTTCAGGGCAGCACAAAGGGATGCTTTAAGCCCCTTTCAAACCACACCACCTAAATACCATTCGGTGCAGTTTAGCTGCCACTCTGCACGTCCCCAAAGTGTGTTGGGTAATCCATAGTCTAGAGATTTGTTGGCCTCTTTGAAAAAGAAGAGTGGTTTAGTATTTAAAATCAAAACCTACCAAAACTACACCATAAGTGGCAAAGGCCTGGAAATTCAAAGTTAAATGAGATGTCAGTGCTTTAAAATAGTCCTCTAATTTGAATTTCCTAGGTTAGTTTAACCAGCTGAATGCTATGCAAATATATTACTAGTATTTTTATTGCAGTAGCATTATAGAGCTCCAGTTATGGCCCAGCACCCCATTATAGTAGGCAGTCTGCAAACACAGAGCAAAGAGGCAGTCCTGGACCAAAAGCGCTTCGGGAGTTGTATGAAATAAAATAACAGATGGTTCTAAGGCCATCTGCGCTGATCAGAAAGTTTCACTGATCTCTGCTGACAGTGATACCAAAGCCAGTTTTAAAGCAACTCATGATTTTGGGTGCTCCGCTTCAAGACACTCTAAAGGGTCCCTTTTAAAGTCTTCCTAGATGGGCACTCAAGAGTTGAGTTGCCCAAACTCGCCAGTCACTCTTGAAAATCTTGGCTTACGCATACACACTCATCTTTTATGTGGGGAGTTATCAAAGTACTGTCAAAGGAGTAGCTCATTTGGGTAACAGACCAGGATGATTACATGTTAAAATGATTGCAGTTCCCAGATATCTGCTGTACATTATACATCAGCATCCAAAATCAATTAGGAAGGATCACATCATGCCACAGAAGTGTAGTATAATCTCATTCTTCCTGAACAATGGTACTAGTTATTAGTTTCTTAAAGGTGTGTCAGGAATAGCAACGGGTGAATAGTTCATGACAGATTATTTATAGGTCAGATTTCCTCTTCTTTTTTTCTGTTTGCAAATTGTCTGAAATACATTTGTAATTCAGAATGATTTGCCAAGTAATTCTTGGTGCATAGCTCATGTGTGGAAAGTTCACTGCAGGTATTTGATAGCAGAACTGTTTTGATGTTGGTAATAATACCTGGCTCTTACAGAGCACTTTTCTTCAGTACATCTCATAGGGGTTTTCAAAGGAGGTCAGTATCATATCCCCATTTTACAGATGGGGAAACTGAGACATGGCAAGGGGCAGGCCAAGCTGGGTATAGAAGCCAGCTCTTCCGACCCACCATGCATGTTCTAGCCACTTAGGCTACACTAGTACATGTCCAGATTCATACATCACAAAGTATGTGACCAGGAAATGGGGCTTCCCTATGACCGTCTATGATCATTAGATATCATAGTATCTGCAGCTACTGGCAGAACAGCCTCCAAAGGTGCACCAAGCTGCCCTGAGGATCCGTGCGGGGCAGGGTGCAAATAATACCTTTGCATCCGTGCGGGGCGGGGTGCAAGTTTCACATGTTCACAGCTCAGGATCCAATGTCTTTGACATTAGTGGGAGTCTTTCCATTGACTTCAATAGGCTTTGGATCAGGCCCTGAGCCCATAACCTTCTCTTGGTGATATTGTAGTCCATTGCTATGGGAACGATTTGTGAGGTCACCGACTCAGGACCATAGGCCAAATGCACTGAAGTCCAAATTAATGTCAGGCGGGGGAAACACAAGCAGGAGTGTATTTGACCCTTTGAGTTGATTTCGCTGCAGAAGCAAGCTGGGGGGAGGATGAGTTGGGTGGGAGCCCACATGTGCTTAAACCCCAGTATCTGATATTTAGCAGACATGGCAAGGAATGCTAGGGGAGAGACAAGGCACAGCCCAAACCCTGCTCTGTTTGCAGGATATGTTATGGGGCTCGCTTCACAATAAAAGTCCCACTTTCTGGCAGAAAAGCACATGCTTGGAGAAGAGACAGGGAAATAGGGTGACCAGATGTCCTGATTTTATAGGGACAGTCCCGATTTTGGGGTCTTTTTCTTATATAGGTTCCTATTACCCCCCACCCCCATCCTGATTTTTCACACTTCCTGACTGGTCACCCTACAGGGAAACAATCTCCCCTAAACAGCACTTGTAGTGATGTCCTTGGTTTAGTAACTAACTCCTTGGATCTTTGGTCCTGCAACAGCGGTAGAACCATGATCCAAGGAAAGGATAGTAGTAAGGGCCAGGCAGAGACCAAGTAGGGCTAGAATGAAAGGAGTTGCAGAGAATGTAGTGTATCAGGCTTCCATTAGGAGTAAGGGCCAGATCCTATGCTGGTGTAAATCCATGTAGCTCTGTTGGCTTCAATGCTAATACACCAGCTGAGGATCTGGCCCTAAGTCCATCCGCAGGTGGAGTTACTGGGCCAGAGTCTGGTCCTACATTCAGCCCCTTTGCACTGTTCTGGAGTGAGAAGCTCACCAGTTAGTGCAGAACCAGTGTTGCTGGTTCCCTGATACCACTTCCCTGGCCCATCAATCCAGAGGGGATTTTGGAGCATGGTCAGAACATGCTACCCACCAGCAATCCCCAGTCTTGTAGTGGCCGTTTAAAGGAAACATAGTTTAGAACAGTCTTGAGGCTGCTCTCAATGACACTGGGCACAGGATAGGTAGGAATCCAGCCCCGGGATGTGGGTGCCATACAAGCAGCCTCTCTTTGCCTCCTCTGTCCTCAGCCAGCCCTCGATGTTTACTGAGCACGACTGAGGATTCAGCTCATTGTATTTGCTATACAACTAGGCAATGGAAATACCACACAAGCAGCGGTTGCTGTCTCATGTCCAACTTTTAAACAGGTTATTAGCAGTGCCAATCTATGTATATATCTGCTACAGAGACCCTTTCTTCCCCTGCAGCTGTATCTGTGCTCTATGGGTTGAGTTTAGTAATTTATGCCAATGGCAGCGTATTAGCCAACTAGTAGCAGTCGCTACTGTGCTGAAAAGCTTCACTTTTCAGCAGGACAAAGAGCAAATTAGCAGGGTCCCCTGGGAATTCCAAAATCCCAGAGAGCCATCAGGCTAGTGGGCTAGAAAGACAAGAGCACAAGACAAGATATTGGATGGATGGAAGAGATGCCCCTGGCAGATCAGCTCTTCAAGGCTGCATCGCTCGCCTGCACTCTCTGCAAGGCAATGTGATGGTTTTGTGCAGCATGTGGAGTGTCTGTGCCTGGAAGTAACTCGATCTTGAAGAGCAATTGATAAAACATGCACCATTTCCTGCTTTGTGTGCTGTGGCCTGCAGAGCATCACCGACCTCTAATATAAAATCATTGCCCCACTGACGCACGGTCTGCACTTCATAAACTTTGCAACCACCCCCACTCCCTGGCATCTTCTCCTCTCAACAGAGCTTTCCCGTTTCTTTTGTTTGTTCAAATGAGTTATGTATATAGGATATAGCTTGTTCAAAACAGCAGTTTGGTTCTTCTGATCCTACTGAGAACAGATGAAGGGGGCAGGTCAAAGGAAGCCATGGCAATGTTACTGAAAAATGTGTCAATATCTATAGCTGTCCATGACCTGTCATATCATACATGGCCACACATATGCAATGCGTATAGTCATGTTATGGTATTTCCTTACTGCTGGAGCTGGTTGAAAACTGTGGAGGAATTGTGAACATTTCAAAAACACTTTTGTTCTAAACGTTTATTGAAAAGAACAAAGTTGAAAAGTCACATGATTTTTTGTACCAGACACGCTCGATTGCAAAAAACAATTCAAACTAAAATCCTTACTTGGGGCAGATTGTAAATGAACAATCTAGCCCTCTGTAAGAGTTGCAGAATCAGGATCACTGATATGTCACCGTGTGCATGCATGTGTGTGTTCTCCCCTATATAATCTTAGCATAAACTAACACTGGAGGTGCTTTTGGAAACTTTGAAACTCTGTTTGCCAAGCCAGAAATGAGTAGCAACATTAGATTGTGTTCCCCAAGTCCCTATATACACTATCGAGTTTATTTGGGCATAAGCTTTTGTGGGCTAGAACCCACTTCATGAAAGGATGTGGGTTGCTTTACCAAGTGTTAGGTGAGTCTAACGAGATAAATCAATTAACAGCAGGATACCAAGGGAGGAGAAATAACTTTTGAAGTGGTAAGAGAGTGGCCCAACTTGACCTAACACTTGGTAAAGCAACCCACATCCTTTCATGTATTTATACCTGCTCCTGTATCTTTTACTTCATACATCTGAAGTGGGTTCTAGCCACAAAAGCTTATGCCCAAATAAATTTGCTACTCTCTAAAGCGCCACAAGGACGCCTTTGTTTTTTGCTGATACAGACTAACATGTCTACCACTGCAACCTATATACACTTATATATCTTCAATCCCACCTTCACTGCCTAGATGAACCGCAAGGACTGCTACATCCAAAATAGACGTCTTATCATTCAGCAAGGTCTATAGTGCCAGTCAATTGCCCAATGAGAGTTTATTCGGGTTTCCACTGGGGTACGGTATATTGAGCAACAGCAGCTGAAAAAAGGATCCTTGGAAAGTATAATTGTATATTCATGTCTGTACAAGTATTTGAAAATGAAAAAATGCCATGTAACTGAAGTATTACTGTTATCATTATTATTTTGGCTTTTTATAAGGCATTTATCTTACTCATCTCCCAGTTGCCTTTTGGTGCTAGCCAAATAATAACTTTTTATTCTTTCCCTTGAAAGACCTCTCTTTGGACCATGAAGTCACTATTATTATTATTATTTCAATATTAGAACATCTGGTATCTTTTGGATGTAGTAATCCTAGTGATTAGTGCAGGCAATGAAGACTGTATTAAAACCATGACATGTAATTTGGGATTTTGAGCATACAGACAGGTAATTTCCTGGCTTTCCTGAGGAGAGTGAATTTAGCCCATGTTTCTGCTTGTGAATCTCAGTGTTGCTAACTCACTATGTTATTGCAAGTCTTGCAATATTTCATGTTTTGTCTTAAACCCTCAGCTCCTGGAGTCACGTGATTACATGAAAATCTCAGTTTTCAGATACAAAAAAGTTTCTAGTCCTGGAGAAAATCTTGAAAATATGAACCATAATGATTAAAAAAAAAAAATCCAAAAGCGCAAAAAGGGTATTTTTTTAAAAAAAACAACACATCATGACTTTTTTGTGTGTGTGTGGCCTGGCACATGATTTTTGAAAGCTTAGAGTTGGCAATTATGACTCTTTCATAAACAGGCTATATTTTCTATGGATATATTCACTAGTGATAATTATTAGACAGGCTCTTCATGCAAATAAATGTTCAGGTTGCTCATGACCTGCTGACTTTGACTATTTATTACGGGCTTGATTATTTTTTCAGAAATGCTGAGCACCCAAAACTCCAGCAAAAGTCAGGGAGAGGTGCTAAACTCCTCTACAAGCCAAGTCCTATGTTTTGGTGATGTGTGATTTGATACCTTCCTGGCATGGTTTTGTTTCTTCTCCTCAATCTGATGATTGAAACATCTTAAACAAGAGAACAAAGACTAGCACATGCTGAACATGCTTGTTCACGCATGGAATAGGGGCCTTCAGATGAAAGCCATTTCCCAGCTCTTCAAATGAACATTCACAAATAGTGAATAAAAAGGGGCATGATGAACATGGTCAAAATGAAAAGCCACTTGGGATCCAAACCAGTATTTACCCCTTTTTGGGGGGAGTGGGACTGGGGGGGCATTATTTGAGAAGAGAATTTCCTGAGTGAACAGAGTTCTAAAGTTTCCCAAAGCACCTCCCTTGTTAAGAGCCAAGAAATTACCTCAGATAGTATTGAGTTGTTGTGTGCATTATGGGGTGCTCCGTTCAGTGGGCAAGTCAACAATGTGTTGGAGTTGGATTTTATTTTAAGAACAGTTTTCTAGTAGGTACATGCTAATTCCTCAGTGCCTCAGCCCAGGGTTGTTTTCTTTATCATATCTGCTACTGCTTAGCTTTGAGTTTAGCTTTGTTCTCTTAGAATGTAAATTTGAACAAGGAGTGATCCACTGGAACATATTTTCTACTTTGTCTTGGATCTACAGCATTGCAGTATAACAGCTTATTGCAAAAGGCTTCTCACAAGCTGATTGGAAGCATCTGGGCAAAATAGAATGGGCCAGAACCTCAGCTAGCATAAATTGATGTAGATCCATTGATTGCAGTTAATACCCACTGAGGATCGGGCCCAGCTGGTTTACACTAACTGAGGATCTGGCCCAATATGTTTTTGTGCAATTGTGAGAAATCCTGTGAATCTGTTAGATGCACAGTGTTATTGTAGCTGTGTTGGTCCCAGGATATTAGCGAGACAAGGTGGGTGAGGTCATATCTTTTACTGGACCAACTTCTGCTGGTGACAGAGACACACTTTTGAGCTACACAGAGCTCTTCTTGAGGTATTACCTCACCCACCTTGTCTCTCTAATATCTCTTAGACGAGCTGTTCTGCAGAAAAACAAGAAGAGAATGAGTGTGGCTAACTCAATCCTATTTCTCAGTCACCAGATTCCACACCTGACTCAAAGTTTTCTCTCTCAACTTTTGTTGTAAGTTCCTGGTGTGCAAAGAGCACGGCTGGCCGTCATGCTGACCAATATGATCTCATTGTTTCCTTGTATTCCCTCATCTGCATCAATTGGTCTCCAGTTGTATACTCAGTTTGTTAGATGTTTGGGCCATAGTCAGTCTCTCTTTGTTCTGTTTGTACAACGCCTACCACAATTGGGTCTGTGACAGGGGCTCCTAGAATCTCCGGTAATACAAAGAATAATTCTTCGTTATTACTATTATTTATCTGACACCCTCTTGCTTATTTTGGCTCTCCATGTGCACAAAGAAATGATCTGATACCCCTCCAAAACTTTAGTCAGAGTTTAGCAAGACATAACCATGAATCATTCAGTCTTGGTCAGGAGAAAAAGACCAGGATTTCCTGGTAATTAATTCAGACCTTGGTGGAGCTGTTTGAGCTTTAATTCATGATTTGTTTTATTACTTCTAGTAGTTATGAATAGACAAGCTTCCCTCAGCCGAATAGTAAGTAATTACTTCATAAAACGTAATTACCCTCAGACAGAAATTAATAAAATGAAAGCACATTAGACCAAAGGTTTTATTGGCATTAAGTATTTGTATTAGAGTAGCACCTAAAGGCGCCCACAGAGGACCTGTACATACACATAGAAGCAGCAAAGAATCCTGTGGCACCTCATAGACTAACAGACGTTTTGCAGCATGAGCTTTCATGGGTGAATACCCACTTCTTCGGATGCAAGCAGTGGAAATTTCCAGGGGCAGGTGTATATATAAGCAAGCAAGAAGCAAGCTAGAGATAACGAGGTTAGATCAATCAGGGAGGATGAGGCCCTGTTCCAGCAGCTGAGGTGTGAAAACCAAGGGAGGAGAAACTGGTTCTGTAATTGGCAAGTCATTCACAGTCTTTGTTTAGTCCTGAGCTGATGGTGTTAAATTTGCAGATGAACTGGAGCTCAGCAGTTTCTCTTTGAAGTCTGGTCCTAAAGTTTTTTTGCTGTAGGATGGCCACCTTAAAATCTGCTATTGTGTGGCCAGGGAGGTTGAAGTGTTCTCCTACAGGTTTTTGTATATTGCCATTCCTAATGTCTGATTTGTGTCCATTTATCCTTTTCCTTAGAGACTGTCCAGTTTGGCCGATATACATAGCAGAGGGACATTGCTGGCATATGATGGCATATATTACATTGGTGGACGTGCAGGTGAATGAACCGGTGATGGTGTGGCTGATCTGGTTAGGTCCTGTGATGGTGTTGCTGGTGTAGATATGTGGGCAGAGTTGGCATCGAGGTTTGTTGCATGGGTTGGTTCCTGAGCTAGAGTTACTATGGTGCGGTGTGCAGTTGCTGGTGAGAATATGCTTCAGGTTGGCAGGTTGTCTGTGGGCGAGGACTGGCCTGCCACCCAAGGCCTGTGAAAGTGTGGGATCATTGTCCAGGATGGGTTGTAGATCCCTGATGATGCGTTGGAGGGGTTTGAGCTGGGGACTGTATGTGATGGCCAGTGGAGTCCTGTTGGTTTCTTTCTTGGGTTTGTCTTGCAGTAGGAGGCTTCTGGGTACACATCTGGCTCTGTTGATCTGTTTCCTTATTTCCTCGTGTGGGTACTGTAGTCTTGAGAATGCTTGGTGGAGATTTTCTAGGTGTTGGTCTCTGTCTGCGGGGTTAGAGCAAATACGGTTGTACCTCAGTGCTTGGCTGTAGACAATGGATCTTGTGGTGTGCCCGGGATGGAAGCTGGAGGCATGAAGGTAGGCATAGCGGTCGGTAGGTTTTCGGTATAGGGTGGTGTTAATGTGACCACCACTTATTTGCACCGTGGTGTCTAGGAAGTGGACCTCCCATGTAGATAGGTCCAGGCTGAGGTTGATGGAGGGGTGGAAGCTGCTGAAATCATGGTGGAATTTTTCCAGAGTCTCCTTCCCATGGGTCCAGATGATGAAGATGTCATCAATGTAGCGTAGGTAGAGAAGGGGCATGAGTGGACGGGAGCTGAGGAAGTGTTGTTCCAGGTCGGCCATAAAAATATTGGCATATTGTGGGGCCATGCGGGTGCCCATAGTGGTGCCACTGATCTGGAGATATATATGACATAGTGAGAGACAGCCAGGGCCTGTGCCAATGAATTTATCCCATAAAGACACAAGATAAGCAAAGGAAATCGCTCACTTACAGATGAGGAACGGAGGCACAGAGTGATTCATTGAGACTTGTCCAGGATCGCAGACATCATTTGTGGTGGAGCTGGAAACAGAACCCAGATCTCCTGAGTCTGAGTTTATTGCCTTAACCTTATGACTATATACAACACTGCTTAAAGCATAAATCCATATTTAGGCACTGTGGCGGGGTGAGACTCACCGACGCGGCACCTCCTGCTGGTTGTCCAGGGAATTAGTTCTTTTTCAGCTTCTGAAGCACCCTCTGCCGGCTGATGCCTCACCTGCTGTAGGCCTCTGTGTCCCTCCTGGACCCCCAGTGCCCTTGTATACTAGGGTTCTGCCCCCAGTAGTAACCCCTCCATCTCTGGGTCTGCCCCCCCAGGGCAGCCCCCAACCCCTTATACCCACCTTGCCTTAGTGGCTACTGCCAGTCTCCATTTAGCCCCCGCTCACTGGGGCAGACTGGAGTCTGTAAACCACTCATCACCGGCCAGGGGGGTTGGACCAGCTGCCTCTGCCTATTCCTGGGCGGCCCCTCTGCAGCCCTAGTACCCTTGTGGGCCCTTACCTCGGCCTGCAGCCTGGGGCTTTGCTAGGATGGAGCTCCCCAGCTCCTCTGCCCTTCCCCAGCACTGCTCCACCCTAGGTACCCTCAGCTTCCCAGTCAGCCAGGTCCTTCTCTCTCTAGGAAGCTAGAGAGAGTGTGTCTCTTGGCTTCTGGCCCTCAGCCCTCTTATAGGGCCAGCTGTGGGGGGCCTGATCGGGGTGTGTGGCTGCTTCCCCCAATCAGCCTGGCTTTTCTCCGCCACAGCCCTCTCTAGGGCTGCTTTAACCCCCTCAGGGCAGGCGTGGGGTGACCACCCCGCTACAGGCACCTAAATAAATCATCTGTCTGGGTAACTATCGAGGTGACTTTGATGGTGATTGTGGATCCCTTAGCAATATTAAACTTCTGTACGCAACACCTTAAGACTGTGAAAAGTATACTTTATAAACAGAAAACATGGCTTGTCTTTGCTTTTCTTTTGTTACTTCCTTAGCTGCCTACCAGCCTGGTCACTGATGAATGCATAGGTACGAAGCCCAACTCTGGGCACACATGCTGGCTCTGTGCTCCCTTTCTCCCTCATTACCGGCCTGATCCATTTGCCATTGCAGCTGTCCATTGACTTCAGTAGGCTTTGGCTCAGGACCTCAGGACAGCATGTTTCCTATATTCTAACTAGTCTTTGATAACTCAGGGCAAGTCTACGCTACAAAATTAAGTTGACCTAAGTTACGTTGATGTACAGCCACCGAAATAATTGAATCAGTTTTATACATCCACATTACGCTCCTTGTGTCTGTGGTGCGCATCCTCACCAGGAGCGCTTGCACTGATTTAACTGCCAATATGGGGCATTGTGAGATGGTTTCTGAAAGGCAGAAACAATCAATGTAAGCAACACAGTGTCTGCACTGACACTGCATTGACCTAACTACATTGACTAAAGCACTACGCCTCTCACAGAGGTGGAGTTATTAAGTCGGTATAGTGAGTAAGTTACATCAGTGGGAGCTACATTTTAGTGCAGATGGTTACAGAGTTAGGTCAACAAAAGCTGCCTTATGTTGACCTAATCTGTAGTGTAGATCAGGTCTCAGCAGCAACAAATCAAAATACAAAAATAGATCTTAGTCAAAACATGATCTTAGGTCTGATCTACACTAAAAAGTTAGGTCGATGCAAAACAGCATAGGTTGACCTAACTATGGAAGTGTCTACACATATATTTCGCTCCTGCCCACATAATGCCCCACTATGCCAACTGAATAACTCCAACTCCACGAGCAGCGTGGAGTCAAGGTCGATGTAGTTAGGTCAATGCAGTGTCAACATAGACACTGCATTGCTTACGTCAACTGTTACTGGCTTTCAAGAGCTGTCCTGCAATGCCCCACCTGACAATACAATCAATACAAGCTGTCCTGGTGAAGAAGGGCACCACCAACATAAGGAGCAAAGTGTAGACACACACAAACCATGGAATTACTGTGGTGGCTGTATGCCGACATAAGTTAGGTCAACTTAATTTTGTAGTGTAGACATGGCCATATTCAAATTTTAAGAAAGCACATGAAGTTTAAAGTTTCATGCGCAAGAGTTTAGGGAAAAAAACTTGTTTGTTTATTATCTTGCAGTCATCATTCTAACCCAGTTAAAACTCTTGGTTTTTGCTTCTAGCTCAACAATTCATATATTAGTTTGCAACCTGGAGCAAATGTTTACACTTGAGCTACATGATGCTGTGCCCATCTAGAGAATTTAATGGAAGTGGATGACATGTTTTTCACCATAACAGTGCAAATAGTGCTACTAAAGTGAAATTATATCTCCTGAGAAATCTTCCCTTCATCCCAAATAGATATTTGAAATGCCCTGTTTTTACAAGGATGGTTGTTACCTCCACAGTGGCCCTTTCTGCCTGATCCACCTTACATTGAAGCCAATTGCTGACTTCACTGGGGTTTGGATCAGTTCCTCGGGCAGTGTGTGTCCTGTATTTGAGCGTTTGGTAACTGAAAAGATGCCAGTGTGGAGATCATGCAGTTTGCAGTATAATAATATTGGTGGATGTTTCCGTGGGAGAGTTGGATTTTTGAAGTTATTCTCAAACAAGAGCTGGAATTATTTGACAGCCTTTTAACAGCAGTAGGTGGGGAGGTTAAGCTGTAAAAGGTCAACTGCACACAGAGAAAGGGATTTTGTTGAGCATTCCTTCTCACTTTTCTTAGCAGATGTTTGATATTAGACTGATTCATTTGCTCTCTATAGAGCAAACTAGGTAACATTCAGTAGCAGGCACTTTCGGCTCTAATTCTTTTCCTTTGCTATTGCACATACGTGCTTTTGTGAGGAGACCACTCCATTCTACCAAAATAACATTTTACGCACCAGACTGCAGGCTGGGAACTTGCTCCTTTATTCAACTGCATCACAACAGAGAGGGTGGGGCAACTCCCACTTACCAAACAGAAAGTAATGGAGTGGCAGCGCATGGCTCCATCCTGTCTGGATAATCACCAGTTATCCTTGTCATGACCATGTTGCCACACAGGCAGTGGATTTTGTCTCTTGTTCAATCCAAGTACAAACTCCATTTTTATCTCCTAAGAACAAGGACAGGGGATTAACAAACATAAACCTCTGGTGTGCATTCAGGAGAGCCAGGCTGGAAATCATAATGGAGAAGACAAGCAGAGTGTGTGCATGTGGTCCTCCTCCATGAACTGGCTGCAAAGGCAGGAGCTGAGCATCATGTCCCATAAATGGTCTAGTTAGAGGTTGAAGAAGTAAAAGGTACTGGTGGAGACAGCTCAGTGACCCAGCATGGAGACCGCATAAGCAGTGTGTTGCTGTGCAGCCATGGCAATACCCAACTGTGGATGATGATAGAGAGATCAGAGTTCCTGACTCTTGCAGAAATAGAGGATGGTAATTGTCAGAGATGGATTTCTGCAGACTTGTTTCTGCTACAGCCAGAGACCAAGGAAGCAGGACAAACCAGGCCTCCATAACAGGCCCTGATGATCTAATTCTAGGTGACATATCAGAGGTGTGGAAACTGGCAATGGTTGTGTCGGTTGTGACAGCAACGCTATTAACGACACAAATGCAAGTAACTTCAGGACAAGAGTCCCAATACAAACAAGGCCCAAATTCATCCTCAGGTTTTGATTTAATTTAGAGTCCCCATTCCTCACCGTGTACATGCTCTGTTAGTGTCTTTCCCTCTCTTCATGGGACTTGCCAGACTGGATCAGACTAGTGGACCAGCCAATCCAGTCTCCTGTCCCTGACAGTAGCCAGCAGTAGGTGCTTTAGATGAAGATCTAAGAAACCACAAAGTGGACAATAACCTGCCCAGAGGGGAAGATGCTTCCCAGCACAACCAGAAGCTCATGCTCTGAAGCAAGTAGATTTATATCCACAATCTTTTATTATCCTATCTAATGCAACTGTGGCTATTATCCATATCAAGGTCTAATCCTTTTTGAAGCCTAGTGGCTCTTGGCCTTGGTAATGTCTGTGACCATGACTTCCATTCACTAATGGCGTTACGTAAAGAAAAAATATCCCCTTTCATCAGTTTAAGTTGTTGTCTTTCAGTTTCAATTATGTCCCTGTGACAGGATGCTGGGCAGGGACTCCTGAGCCAGCCCTCTGTCATGCCAGCTCCAATCAAGAGGGTTAGACTGGAGCTGCCTAGAGAAACCTGTGCCTGATTGGAAAAGGGGAAACAGCTGCCTGCCTAATTAGCCTGGGGCCACATCAGAGCCTCAGGGGAAGGACCCCAAGGAGGGGCAGACAGAAAGGGGGAAGGCAGAGAGTGGAAGGAGAGTGGTAGCTCTTTCTTCCTGGCTGCAGGACTGAGAAGCCCTTAAGGCTGAAACTCCCCCAGCCATATGTGGTGAGAAGGTGGTGGGATTGTGCACTGCAAATAAACTGCACCGGTGGTTGCTGAGCCTGAAGGTCTGAGTGGTTTTTGGAGCAGAGCAGAGGCAGGAGCAAAGGGGGCCCTGCTATGCCCTATGACAGTCCCCTTGTTCCTATAGTGTGAGAGGGAGGAAATAGGAGCTCCCTATCCACCTTGTCAATACCATTCTTTATTTTGTCTGTCCCTACTGTGCTCCCTTAGCTTTGGCTGAGCAATAAAGAGTCCCAAGCATCCCAGCATCCCTCCTCATGCAAATCCCTCCCTGCCTCTGATCCTTTTCATTGTCTATTTCTGAACCCCTTAATTCCACTCTGTCTTTAGGCTGAGATGTTCAAAGTAGCCTGTAGATGCCCATTTCTAATTAATTAGCTTTTGAAATCTCAGCCCCAAATTTTAAAACAGGCTGTAGATGGCTTATTAGTGCCTAGCTTATGCTCAGCTATCCATGGAGGATCATGCAACAGAGTTTATTCTTGTAGCCATGACCATATTTGGATTTCCTATGACCCCTTTCCAGATTATACATACAGTCGGCATGCAGCTGCACTGTTTCTGGAGGCCTCAGACCAGTGCTTTTTCACTTTGTCATCTCCAACCACGAGCCAGCCCCTGACAGTCTCGCTTTGCTGGGAAAAAACCACCCATTTCCAGTTACACCCACCAGCAGCTTTTCTCAACAGGCTGGTATTGGGCTGCAAATCTGAACTATCACATTGTCCCTCATATTTCAGCCTGTGTCTGATGGATTAACTATGGCCAGGTGTGCCATGAGTCAGACAAATCTGCTCCATGCCTACAGGGGAAAACCCTGCTTTTAGCATCACCTCTGCCCTCCGCCTTTTATAGCTAGGGATCGAATGCTCTTTTGACATGATATGTTCAGCATATATCTCCCAGTATTCTGTTCCTAATAGCCTGCTAAGAGACATGCCTGAACTAAGCATGCTTATGTCTGTGTCTAGGGAGACGTCCAATGGAATTTATTACACACACTCAAAGAATTGGCAGGGGCAGTCAAAATAAGATGGGGCTGATGTCACCCTCCTCCAAACGTTGTGTGATCATCATTTTATTTTTCTAGAGGTTAAAGCCTTGGAAATAAGGGTAGGACTGCAGAGACCAGGTAGTAAAGTGCCCCCACCCCTTCCCAGTTGTCGTTGGAGTAAAGCTCCATCACATGATATTTGCAAGCCATAAAAATTTTATTAAGATGATGTTAAGAAAAAGTGAACAGTACAGAGTTTAGGCTTAGAAGTTTCTGGTTATAGAGGAATAACATACAGATTATCAAGGGTGCAAAGTTTGGTTTAAGATCGGATGGCATAAGGAATACATAATCTGCAATATCCCTGATTGGAGGTAAAAGGTCGATGGGTCAGTACAGACATTGAGATATGAGGGTATGAAGTTCATAAAGTGGCTATGTTTGGGTGTGGAGTATAATGAGTGGATATGATGATGAGGATGGATTGACCCTCATTTGGTGAGATTTACATCTTCACCTTTTCTGTGTTTTCCAGGTCAGGGTGCTAAAACGCAAGCCTTTGCTTTGTGCTTGAAGGTCACAAAATGAGTAGCATTAAATCGGCTTCAATCTCCCTTTTCCCATAGATGCAAGACAGGGCACAGATGCCTCAGGGCCTGCAAGAGAGAAGTGTCTGGCTGGATCTCACCCAGAGATGACAGAAGTGATGGTGAGTAAAAGGGGAAAACGCTGTGAGGAGCTACCTAACCTCCTGACATGACATCCACAGGAAACATCTGCCCTTCAGCTGCAGCCTTGGGGCTTTGCAAGATTCAGTTCTTCATTAACCACGTGCCAATGGTAAGAAACGTTATCTTCCTGCTACACGTTGTCTAGGGGCCATGTTTCTCTCAGACAAGGGCTTAACTGCCCTGATCCAAACATTTCTCACTTTGAGACAGGGCTACTGTGACTCCCTCTACCCACAGCTGGAAGTTCAGGCCATTCAAAGCCCTACACAGCCTGGCTAATGAAGTGGATTAGTCCCTGGGAGCACTTGTGGCTGTGCCCTCCATTGGCACTGGGTCAAATTGAAAGCCCTGACATTACTCCCTCCCATACCTCTTCTCCCTCTGGAACCCACAACGAGCATGCTCAGCTCAGAAATATTCAGTGCAGAGGGTGAAACTTTAGAGAGCCAGACTCCAAGCTTTCTCTGTGCTGAAATGTAGGCTGTAGAGAACCCTGATGAAAAGGGATCAGGATGAATCTAATCTGATCGGCCTCCCAGCCCAGTGCAAGCCCCACATGTTTTTGCAGAAGGTACCCAGAATAACTGATACTATCGAGAACACATTGCCAAGTAACTGTGGAGTGAGCAATGAAGCCCCAGGGCAGCAAAGGCATTGTCCCTGTAGGGGTCATTGACAACAAATCACTTGATTTTTGTACTGTTGTATTTGGTGCATAGTTGTTATGGTGTCTGGTGCGCTACCGATTCAATAGGTGCATATAACTAGGTAATTGAATATATATTGAACGGGGAAGGGTGCTGTGGAATGGAGGCCTCCAAAACAAAGCGAGAAGGTGTTTTTGGCCGTCCTGGAAAATTGTGGGGGAAGGCACCAAGAGTGGCAGTAGCTGGGGCCAATGGGGAGATTGCGGATAGAAGCAAACCCATTGTGAAGAGAATGTTAGGGCTGTTGGACTGGATCCCGGTGAGAAGGGGGTGGAGAGGGGAGAGTGCTGAAAGACAACTGGGATTGGAAGAGAATTTGGATTAGCGAGGAGGGAAGGATGGAGCATGGCTGTTTGGAGCAGAAATCTGGGGAAATTTGTCAGGCAACTAGTGAGTAAAATATGCATATCTCAGTGCTGGATGCCTGACAGATCGCTACCAACCCTTCCTGCATAGGGGTTGATTCCAAAACTGACCATGAGCCTGAATGGGCCTTCTCTGCTTGCTAGACTTTTGCATATTGAAACCACTGAGAGAGTGAGTTTATTTCAACATCCCTTGTAGCCTGCAAGGACAGCGGATGGCAATTTACTTGCAGAATATCACACCAGGTCAGTTAATGTCATGATATCGTTCCCAGATATTTTCCCATGCACTTGGAACGTGTTTAACAGGTAAAAGCAAGAGCTGGCAGGAGTCACAAAACAAAACAAAAACACCTTTGCTCTGCTCATAGGATTCCAAGTCAGACTCCGAGCTCCTTTGATTCAAAGCTCCCAGGGGCTTTGTAAACACATGAATGCTGACTTAGCTGCCTCCCCTTCCAAGGTGTGAAATGTTAATGCCGGCTTTCTCTGTGGGAGGTGTGGGATAGCTTTAGCTGAAGGGAGAGGGCCCTGAAAGTGTTTTAGTGAATTATTTGCAGTCTCAGGAGTGTCAAGGCCATGGAATGTCCGCAAAGCCCTCAGCATATAAACCTCTGAGTGCCGAATGTTCCTTTAAAGGGATCTTTTAGTGCCATGCCTGGAGCCTCTCATCAGAAGATACAGAGGCCCCTTGAAATAAAGGCCAGAACACAGCCCTGTTGGTGAAGAAAAATAGGCCTTTAATTTAGGGCTAGATTGTGGCCTAAGGCCCAATCAGCCCTAAGCATGGGCTGGTGCCTAAGCTGCACTGACCTAGGAGGCACCGATGGCCTCTCTGAGGCACAATTCCTCCCCTGCTGTCTACTTGCTACAGGCCATTACTAACAATAAATGCTAAGGGAACCCACTGGTCAGTGTATGTTACATGTCCCGCTTTGTGCCCGACCCACAGAGGATGAAAGTCTGTTAGCTCAAGCTGTAGAGACTCATTGCTTTTAATTGTGGAGGTCTCTGGTTCAGTCTCTGCATCGGCCAAGATGGCGGCCGTCACTCTGTCACTCCCTATTGCACAGCTCAGCTACTCTGGCTTGTGGGTGTAGGAGTGAAGCCAAGGGTCTGCGCTTCCCCCGCCCACCTGCACAACGGGGAGGAAGAGGGTATGTAGCCCCGCATTCCTGGCTGTCAGCACTGGGTTGTCTATATACGGCATAAAGGGGGGTTTACAGCCTGAAGGGCTCACAGACCAAGCAAAATGTAGCCGTTAATTCTGATCTGTGCGGTGATCTCACTCCTGAGCAATACAAACACAATCAGATGCAACACAATGTGATCCTCTCAGGCAGCATGTGGAGTTGTGCATGGTACAGAGACTGATTTTTTTTGATTGTTTGGCTCAAAAGAATCACTCTCGTATCTCAATACAGAGAAAATGTGCTGGGCTTCCTGGAGCAGTATTTCAGCACCCTCCAGGGAAAGCTGGGTAGGAAAGTCTGTTGACAAGTGTGAACGCTGATTTTTTTTTTCCTGTGAAGGAATGGGCCCTTCGACAAGGCCCTAAGTAGGACGGGAAGAACTGGGGAGAGGGCTTGTTTTCAAAGTCTGTCAACCGGGCTCATTGTGTGGCCTGTGGACCGCTGCTGCTGTCACCATGTCAGATGCCATCAGCTCACCCCATCTGTCTAAGCAATGCGTTACAGTGATAGCCATGCTTTGGGGCTGTAAGATAGGACCTGATCCAATGCTCACCGAAGGCAATTGAAAGATGTCCACTCATGTGGATCAAGCCCATCTTCTGGTTCTAATAAATCTTACTATAGGGCCGGATTCTGGATGCAATGGGTTCAGAAGCTGAGGAGAGTATAGCGTGCAAGGTACAAACCTTTTAGGGAGTGCAGGCCCTGCTCCTTGCTATTGTCCCAGCAGGCACTAGAAACCTGAAAGGGACTAGCAAGTGTGGAGCTATATTCCAGCCCCTCCCCTGCACCACCATACGGTCACCGAGGGGACCGCACACTGCACCCTCTCTGAGGAGGATGCAGCTGCCACCCTGCATGCAGGAGCCCCATGGGAGCATTGGTTGCATCAGCTAGAATTTCTCCTCATGAGCCTGGCTCTGTGTACCTACTCCACATCCCTTCCACCACATCTCTGGCTGCCAGAGTGAGAAATTAGCCTGGGAAGCACAGTCCAGTGCCAACCTGGGACTTGACTTCACTTCTCTGCTCTGTCCCAGATTTCCTGTGTGACCTTGAGCATTTAGACACAGACCCTCCAAGTATTTAGGTGTTTAACTCTCATTGAAGTCAAAGGGAGTTAGGTGCCTAAATATCTTGTGAGGAGCTGGGCCATAGTGTCTGTAGCTCAGTTACCCAATCTGATAATGTGGATAATAGAACTCCCGTACCTCCTAGGAATGCTGGGAGGACAAACACTTTAGAGAGTGAAGCACTCAGATACTGCTATATTGGTGGCCACATGAGATAGATATTGTCATGTACACAAGGCCAAAGGTGTACATGACGCTGCAGAAAGATCCCTGCTCCAAGATCCAAATTAGACACATCCTCAGCCATGTTGTCAATAAACAAGGGGTGAGAGGGAGGGAGTATGGCAAGTCTGTCACTGGGATTTTTAAGCCTGTCTTGGCAGGGCCTGCTTCTTAGACCATGCTGTCCAGTAACAAGCACACACTGAGTTTGACAACCAGAATTTGGCCCGCTCTTTGAAACAAAGACCAGGACGGGGACTAGCCATTTTTGTTGAATTTCACTTGTTGCCCACAACATTCAAGTCGCAAGGGTAGCAAGAAGAGCAAAATACCTGAGGCTTACTGTGGTTCCTCTGTATTTCCGTAGCTTTCATTTGACCCCATTCTGACCCACGAAAAGAATGGTGATCCAAAAAATAATGGCATATTTGTGTCATCATTGCCTAGATCGGTTTTCACAGTTAGGTAAAGCCTATGGGAGTGACACTGAAAAAGAAGTCATGAATTTAAATGGTCTGGCTGGTTTGGAGAGAACTAGAATTTTTATTTTATTTATTATTATTTATAGAATAGAGGGTAGTTCCCTTTACACAAATACACTCATTACTGTAATACATCTATGAGGAGGAGACAACAGAGACTAATGTTTACCATAGGAACGCTGGTCTGGGTAAACAAGATTTTATCAAGGGACAAATGCAACAAACAAAAGGAGAAGTTCTAAATGTCAGCAGTGAAGCTTGGTTTGACTCATGAAACTCAGGGTTTCTGTATGGTTAGCAGCGTAGTAACTGTTTATTCTGGGATAGCTGATGGTGGAGTCAGCTGCAGGACTCCTAGAATGACAAGGCAAGGCAGAGCCATCCAAAGGGTTCTGAAGCGTTTCAGCAAGGTTGGCTAAAACAACTGATAACCTGAACTCAAACCATAGCTTTTCTTAGAGGCTCTGAAGATGTAGGTAACTCTTTTTTTTCCCCCATTATTTTTCATGCTTAAGTTCCTATTGACATATCCTCCAAGGCCTTCGGTGCATATCAAAATCAGATACACTATAAAATCCACCATACTCTGAATTTTCAGATTTCCGCTGAGACTGGAAGTGCCAAAACACCATGGCAAATCCTGGTTGGGACAAGGGCAGAAATACCATACCACAGGAATAATATCTCCGTCCTGACCAAAACCAGGAAGTCCCAGAAATCTCACACTCTGCTTGTTCTCAAGAGATTTGCTACCCAAATTTGTTCATTCTGGAAGTGTAGAAAGTCTCCCTGAATTTTTGCTAGGCATCCAAACTTCTGAGTGCTAACTGAACCCAAACTCCGATCGTATGAGATGCACTCAATAGTGTTTCCTGTGACTCTGTAAAATAATATTCTGTGATGTTTAGACATCACTGGCTCAAGGCTAAGTTAAGGGTAGGCTACACCTTTGGTGATGTAAATTGGTATAGCTCTACTGAAGTCAATGGAACTACTCCCAAAGAACTTTCCTTCTGTAAATTGGCATAGATCCACCAATATATATATAGTTATGCCCACTTATATCAGCTGAGAATCTGGCCTCATATTCCCTTTCTTTTGTGGTTTTATATCTCCTTAGCAAAACCAATGTACAGTATGTCTACAAGACAACTTCTAGGAAAAGTTCTAATTCACAAAGAATGATTTGTGGTAGAGATACTATGTTTTTCTCTAAGATATTAGTGGAAGGATACAAAGATAAGCAAAAATAAAGGTCAAAGATAAATACTCAGCCATATCAACTACTCCTGTTATCCCTCAAGCTGCACAAAAGAAAAACCCAGGGTTCTGCAGAAAGTGGTGTGACAGTTCATCAGTTAACAACCTGTTCCTTTGTGTCTGTATTAAACAAACGCAGTCAGCATGGTGTCAGGGACATTGTTGTGTTGGAGGTACTGTGTTTCAGAGGACACGTCAAACCAAATTTTAGTTAATTATGGCCCTTAAAGATACCAAGGAACCATTCACCATGGTAGGGCTAGGTAGAGTCAGACCTCTGAGTGCCATTTACAAAACTAAGAAATGGAAATGAATTTGTAGGAGGGAAATTGTGTTTTCTCAGTCGCGCTTCTTATGCGATTAGTTAAAACGTTGATGCTAGAAGGGTGCTGGATGACCAGCCCTCTCTTAGCAACACCAATATTTTGTTTCCCCTGTACATAGCAATCACTTCATGTTTATTCCTCCGTAATTACATCTTGCAGACAATGATGTCATTTGTAATGAAATAAGAGCAGAAGACAGACAAGAGAAAATTAGTCTTAAGCATTGCAATTCTTGAAGGAAATCATGTATAGCTCTCCCAGTGCAAGGCAATTACTACCTGATCCAAAGAGACTGCCATTGATTTCACTGGGCTTTGGATCAGGTCTTTATTTCTTTGGAGATAAATTTGGATTCCAGCAGTGCATGCTACTATGATTACTCAGATTTTATTTAAGATTGAATGGATCATGCTGGGGTTAGTCCTGAGGATGGACAGATGGTGGGGTAGATGGGGAAGGTCTGGAGGCTTATTTAAGAACACCTCTGGTTTTTTGGCATTAAAATCGCAGGCAAGGAACAAACTTGGAACATATGGGATGATAGACTCACAAAGTTCCAAAGTCAAGCGGTTTTTGGTGGAGATTATTGTAAAACAACAGTTGAGAATTCCTTTTAAAATCTTGCATATTTTTCTGATTTCTGTCAAGCAGAATGTTCAAGTTCAGGCTTGTTGTATGTATTTAGAGAGACATAAATAGGTGTAATCCCAAATTCTGGGAATCCTGACACAACTTAACTGCATCGTGAAACCTCCTCTCTTTTGGGGCTGTTTTCCCCCCCAGCATAAAATAATGACACACTGGCAAACACAGTACATCTCCCCAGCAAACAACACAACCTCTCCAGCTTTCAGTCCCTCCTCACAATGCCTGAGAGAAAACTTGGGCCTTGCAGCTTTCCCTGAACTGGGACCAATCTGGGCTCTGGCAAGCAAGCCTGGGGGAGTGAATTCCCAGCCGAGGACCCTTCATGGAGAATGCCCTGATATCAGCTTTCTTCCTGTTGTACTGAGCATGCTCTGTCTTGAGTGACTCCATTGAACTCTGCTGTGGCAGAATGGCACGGGAGGCACAGGCGTGGTTGGGGTGGTGGTGGTGGTGTGTGTGTGGTGAGCAGGTCCCAGCACCATTAGGTGGAAGTGGAAAGGTCACAGGTGTGTGCCCAGATATACTCCCCCAGTGAAGGGTGTGAGTCTGCTTTATTGAAGGCAGCCCAAAGTTCTTCCATCCATCCTGCATTGCAACCAGAGAACCCTACCCCCTGACAGGTCTAGCCTTATTCTGCCAATTCTCCCAGCCCACGTACTTTATGAGCCTCTTATCCCTGGGCACTTCCCACCCTTACATGCCCCAATTTCCCTCCATTCTCCTTATGATTCTCTCATTTCCACAGGTTATCAGTGACCCCAAAGGAACCTCTCCGGCCAGTCCCCTCACCCCCATAAGCAACCAGAGCGATATCCAAAAGAGGAACAACCCCCAGTGGGTTAAGTGTGGCTGTTATCGAAGGGTTAGCAAAGGCTGTGCCATTAATGCAAAGCCCTACATTGAAGGGCGTGGCTGCTGCACCCACTTTTCTAGGGATGCCCCACGGGTCAGGTCAGCTCCCAGTATGGGAGGGGAGATGTTCAGTGATCACCCAGTGCGTAAAACCTCTGCAAGTGCTCTGCTTTATTCTGTGTCTGGTTCCAGCTGGCTGTGCAGAACAAGTGCTGGTGGCTGATGGGAAGGTCTGAATTGGCACTTGACAGTCAGGAATTGTGCTGATTCAGCATGCCGCCGCCGTCCGTGGAGTTGCAGGATCATGTTTTAAAGGCCCTGATCCAAAGCATTAACATCAGTGGGCTTGGGATCAGGTCACGAATGAATTCAAGCAATGTTTCTCAGTCACAGATTGACTAGCCCTTTCCTGTGTAGTAGACAGGGCCGGCTTTATGCTGATTCCCCCGATTCCCCGGAATCGGGCCCTACACCGAACAGGGCCCCGTGCCCGCGCCTAAGGGGGCCCTGCTCTGGGGGTCTTAGGCGGCATTTTGGCGGCGGGGGGGGTGTCCGCTCCGGGGGTCTTCGGCGGCAGGGGGTCCTTCAGTGCCGCAGAAGACCCAGAGCGGACCCCCCACTGCCGAAGTGCCGCCGAAGCCCCAGACCACCGCCGAGTATTCCAATCGGGCCCCACAGGTCAGAAAGCCGGCCCTGGTAGTAGATATTAAAAGTCAACCTGTGGAACTCTTTGTCAGAGGATGTTGTGAAGGCCAAGACTATAAGAGGGTTAAAAAAAAGAACTAGATAAATTCATGGAGGATAGGTCCCTCAATGGCTATTAGCCAGGATGGGCAGGGATGGTGTCTCTAGCCTCTGTTTGCCAGAAGCTGGGGAATGGGCGACAGGGGATGGATCACTTGATGATTACCTGTTCTGTTCATTCCCTCTGGGGCACCTGGCATTGGCCACTGTCAGAAGACGGGATACTGGGCTAGATGGACCTTTGATCTGACCCAGTGTGGCCGTTCTTATGTTCTAACAAACAAATCTGTTCAAGTCTTTTACTTATTTTTAAAATTAAAATAAAGTGCAATGATCATTTAAAAAAAAATTAAAGCAGCATTCTCTCCCAGAGCTGAGGTCTCCCAAGTGCCTTACAATATCAGGAAGACCTTGAGAAATTATTTCCTGGTGGCGTCACTTTTGCTGATGTATCTTTAGTGCTGTGATGCCTACAAAACACGACCACCTGACACCAGCGAGGCAGGAGGCCAGCCCTGACTATGCTCCTTGGGCAAAGAGATGCTTGTTTCGCTGTTGCCACCATCTTCTCCACCTCTCCCCTTTTACCTTCACTGTTAGGTTATGTCCTCCACTCTTTTGTAACCTAGGCCATAATCCGGCCATTTGTGCCCACTGATGTTAGTGGGGCTGCACAAAGGTGCCGGCGTCTAACCACACGAACTGTCTCTTTGGTTGCACTGTACAAGCAAACCCTTACCATCATGAGGTCTCAATCCCTGATTGGGATCCTTAGGTTCTGCCTTAACACAAACAATGACATTGTGCCGGGAAAGTAGATAATCCACCAAAGCTCCCTTCCCTGAATGATTGAATGTCCATTCCCTGGGTCCAGTTTTGTCCCTGGCTGAACCTCAGCATCTGAGTCTGGAGAGCCAGGAGAATAGAAGAGCCAGAAGCAGGATTGAAACACAAGGGCTATGGCTGTGGAGAAAGTTAAAAGCCCAGGCTGGATTGGCACATGAGAAATCAACTGCCCCTTGAACTAAAAAATAAACAGGGCCAGGTCTGAGCGCTTTCAGATATACCCTTCAACTACAGCATTAAGTTCATGGCCAGACACGTGCCATCTGCTTGCAAAGCAAATACATGATCAAACAAACTGGAGGGATATTTTGAAGCAGAGGAAAACTATAATGCCTACACTGTTTTTTAATTGTGTACTGTCATCATTAGCAACGCTGTGGTCAAGGCAGTCTCCTCACCTGTATACCAAGAGCCTATGGTCAGAGAATCCAACGAGCAGGATGTGAAACGTCTCAGATACAAAAGGAGATGGGAGAAGCTTCGCTTTTTTTAAATTGTTTTTCGACAAAGGTGAAAAAGTCGTTCACTTTCACTGGTTCAGTTTTCCTTCTTATTTGGCTTCATACCAACATCAGTGCATGGGTAATGGACGGGAGCAGGGAGGGGAAGTTCAAAGGGTAAATTCCACTGGCTGTAACACATTTTCATTGGCTGACTAACCCTCATGATCAGCAGGTCTCAAGGAAAATTTGTAGTGGGTGTCTCTATACAAAAAACTGCTAAACAAGTAACATTTGTTTTTGTTTTCCCCTTTGTTTCACTGCCAGAAAACAAGACAAGATACTTTCCCACCCACTAAAACCATTGCTATAGCTAATGGTTATTTTATAAAAGGAAACCATGGAACTTCACAGAAGCAGAGTAAAAACCCAAGTCCTAGTTATTTGAGATGGTGAGGAATTTTTCAGTGAAATCCTTTTTTGGTTGGAGAATGCCAATTTGTCAAAACAGAACCTCTTCACAGGAAAGGATCTGCTTGAATTTTTTTTTTAAGTTGTCAAGTTTTGTTTCAACATTTTCTATTTTTCTGGTTCAAAAATACAGTTTTGAAATTTAAACTAAGAAGAAGAAAACAATTAAAATGTTGTGATCTGAACCAAAAATTTTCTGGAATTGTGGTTTGCAAAGATCCTCCCCCACCCCAAACTGAGGATGAGAGTTCTTTTTCAACTTTTTTGTGGGATGGCAAAAACAGTTTCTGTGTATATTGCTCTATGCCTAATTCTATGCAAATATACATATTGCATTTTTCTTCTGTCATAATGTAACCGGAATGGCCAGCTTCTAATGTGTTCCTTTTAACTTACCACCTTGCATTAGTGTAGTACAACCCTTGGAATTATTTCATGCAAAGTTTAGGGTATGATGCAAAAATTAACACTCATCGGCTTGACGAAATATCGGCAAAAACACATCAAAATGAATTCATTTTCAGCATTCGTTCTCAATAACACACTCAGCAGAATTGTCCAGCAGGAAACAACACAGACCTTTATTACACTAAATTTTACAGGCCAAATTCTCAGCTGGTGTAAATTGCTGTAGCTCCACTGAAGTTCATGGAGCAATGTTGGCTTACACCAGCTGAGGATCTGATCCTTATACTTATCATACCATACGGTGAAAGTATTCATGCAAAAATCCAAATCCTCTAGTTCTGTTTGTACACTAGCAAATCCCTCCTCCAGTGCATAACCATTTAACAAAATTCATACAAGTATTCTCTAACTTACTGGACATTGGGATCAGGATCAGGTGGCCAGTTTTGTCAATGGAAGCAATTGGGCCCTGAGCCCTGCCTGCTTCTAAAATCTACAATATGCATGTGGCAAACTGCATACACACAACTAGGTCAATTAAACAACTGAAGGAGAAAAGTGAAGGATGAGTGCTTTGCTCTGGGTAGCTGCTGCACTTTGAAGGGCTCTGACTTAGAATTTGGGCCAGCCACCCAGGGTCGGTAGGTGTAGGAGGGTGTGTGAATATTAACCTTTAAATAGATTCCCTGCAGGATGTGGTAGTGCAGACAACCCTGTTCTATAGTGTAGAAACATGGCTGTTCAAGAGCTGAACAGAGGAAACTAAACAGTTTTCAGTGTCAAAAGTTATGGTGTGTTCTTAACCTCCATTGATTTTTGTTGCAAATGAAGAGTTGCTGAGACGATCCCGGCCAGTTGCAGTCTTGCACCAGTTGTGAACAAGAGAACTGCAGTGGTGGGGTCACGTCCAGTGTGCAGAAGAAGGTCTGCTTTCACAGAAGTTTCACAGGACTGAGGTCAAAGGAAGTAGAGCATGAGGCTGATCATGAATGAGGTTGGAAGATGCAATTTTGAGGGATTTAAGCTGCCCAAATCCTCCCATACTGACCCTGCTGAAAGAAGAAGACTAGCAAGGGATTGTTCAAGATGGAAGTTCATTCTAAGCACCACCATCACTATATCATAGACATGTGAACCTGCTGCTGCTGCAGGATTGCTGGGGAGACAGTTGGTGGAGCATCACCATATCCCTGGATCTGCATGCCACATGCCCCATCCTATGCTTGGCCTATTTCTTTCTTACATGTGGACCTGGATGTGCATGTGTGAAGGGACCATAGCATGGAGCTGGCAGCCCCTCCTGCATGGAAATGGGAGGATGATTTGGTCCAAACCCAAGGATCTGCCTTTAATCTACTCTGACACTCCCTGGTACATAGCACAGAGACTCATAGACTTTAAGGTCAGAAGGGGCCATTATGATAATCTAGTCTGACCTCCTGTACAATGCAGGCCACAGAATCTCACCCACCCGCTCCTGTATCAAACCTGTTTCTGAGCCATTGAAGTCTTCAGATCATGGTTTTAAGACTTCAAGGTGCAGAGAATCTTCCAGCAAATGACCCGTGCTCCACACTGCAGAGTAAGGCGAAAAAACCCCAGGGGCTCTGCCAATCTGCCCTGGAGGAAAATTCCTTCCCAACCCCAAATATGGCAATCAGCTAAACCCTGATCATGGGGGCAAGACTCACCAGCCAGACACCCAGGAAAGAATTCTCTGTAGTAACTCAGATCCCACCCCATCTAACATCCCATCACAAGCCATTGGGCATATTTACCGCTAGTAGTCAAAGACAAATTAATTGCCAAAATTAGGCTAGCCCATTATACCATCCCCTGACCAGAGTCTGGAAGGGTAAGTGTGGTTTAGATCCTTCTGCAGCTAAAGAATATACCATTTAAATCCCTAGGGCAGCGGTGGGCAAACACTGAGGGTCTCCACCCACAGGTGAAAGGTGGGCAGGGACACAGGGACGGTATTAAGGTTCATGTTGGAATCTTAACTAAATTTCCAGCTTTTAGAAGTTTTCCCCCCCTTTATAATACATTAATAGTGCCCTATTCAAGGGCAATTTATATTTAGTCCTAAATCTTTGCAGACTAATGGTTCAAACCTGTTCCCATTAAAGTCAATAGCAAAAATACCATTGACATCAACGGTTCCAGCATCAGCCCTTACACTGTTAGCCCTGGTAATAGAAGCTATTACTCTGATAGGACTAAGTCCTTTAAGATCCAGGCAGTACATACTTGCATGCAATATTTTGCACCAAGAGCTGCAGACAATGGGGGGGGGGGGAAATCCATTGTGGGACACATGGGGGTTAATCTGATGCTGCAGATGGTTAAAATATAACCAGGAGAAGTGCAGTAAATTTAAGTTTGCTATTTCTGTAAATTCCATGGGAGCCCATGGGCTGATACATGTGTTTCAAGTTAGACTCCACTGTGCAGCCATTCTAGGTTTACCGAACGAGATGTCCTTTTCTACATTTTGAATTATTTGCAGTAAGTACAAACATATGCCTTGCTTTTTGTTACATTTCATTCTATTGTTTGAAAGAGTGATATAGTGTATTTCCCCCTCCTTTCCCACTACCACCCTAATGATTTGGTTTGGGTTTATTCCTTCCTACAATGCTGTGGTTTTCTGGGAGGCCAAGTCCCACCCCTTTACCGTCTCCTACCACAGCCCATCATATTTATTTTTGCAAAGTGTCCTACTTCTCACAGAATGATCCGTGCTGGCAGAGGGAGAGGGAAATGTTTCCACGCGCAAGAGGCAGGGAGGCAATCGTGCAAAGATGTTCCGTTTCTTTGAATCCACATCCCACTGTAATTCAGAGACAAGTTGGTCAGTGGTACCCGTCACCACGCAACCAAATACCAGCTCCCTGTGTCAGAGTGGCTAACTTTCACCATTTTAGCACAGTTCTGTTTAGCTTAATGCCTAAAGTTCTGGAGAGGGCTGATTAGGTGAAAATCACAGTGTTTTTTACAAAATACATAAATGAATAAATTAAATATATGTCTAGTCCTCATGGTGGTGGAGAAAAAGCTTAAAAATGTGACCCAAACGCTCAGAAACTAAGAAGGAAATTTTTTAAATCTCATGATTTTTAATCCAAAATTCATGACTTGGGTGTGGCGCTGACTCCTGATTTTTGAATGCTTGGGGTTGTCGGTGCTGCGTACACAGAGGCAAGTAATAAAATAACTCGAGGCGATGGGCATCAGGGGTAATTATAATCTGATCATACAGCTGTGTCGGCTTTGGCTAGAGACTAAGCGAGCACATGATTTCTCTTTCGAATGTAAAAGAAAAAAGTGATTTGGGAGCTGCTGAGTGGAAACATGGTGTCAGTTTAGTTACTACATTTTGGCAAAATGCGAACAGAACAGCTGAGAGTATCATTTGTTTTTTGCCTAAAGTGTTAAGAGAGAGGATGGCAAATGCAAAGGATCAGGGACTGCAGCTGGGGTGAGGTGATATCGGCTGTGAGTTATGGTAGCGCAGCAACAGATCAGTGCCCTAGCCATAGCTGCATTTGAGTGGAACGGCTCGGTGGCACAGCAAGGAGAAGGCCATGCCCAGGAAGTTTTTAAAAACAAACAAAAATCCCTCCAATGTGGCCCCATCCTGGGATGGACTGGAGTGAGGTGCCATTTTCCCCAGGCATTTCTGCTGGGGATCTGCTGAATCCAAAGTAAACACACTAGAAATTTTGTATTAAAAATAAAACAAAAACCCCTCCAAACAGTGGCTCCGCATGGGGTTTCTCCATCCCAGATGCTTCCACAGCCCTGAGATCACACTTTCCAGAATTCCATCCCGCTGAGAGTAAGGGGAGCCTGGACTTCAAGGCTCCAGCCTTGGGCCCTAGACAGAGGCCACAGTTCAGCAAAACACTTGCATATGATTTAGTTGGGGATTGGCTCTGCTTTGAGCAGGGGGTTGGACTAGATACCTCCTGAGGTCCCTTCCAACCCTGAGATTCTATGTTCTTAAGTCGCATTACAGTCAATGAGTCATATAGTGCTTTGTTGAATGGGGGACAGAAGTGAACAGACAGAGTTCTCTTCCCCAACTGCCCACTTGGTTGCTTTGTTCTATGGATCCATCATGCCAGTTTCGAGTTCTTTTCCTGATAAATAGAAGATAGGAAAGTAAAAAATACACCAGAGGCTCATGAAATGTTGCATGATTTTGGAAGCACAGAATAGAATCATAAAAAAGTAGGACTGGAAGGGACCTCAATGGGTCATCTAGTCCAGTCCCCTGCAGTGAGGCAGGACTATGTATTGTCTAGACCAGGGGTTCTCAACCTTTTTCCTTCTGACCCCTCTTCCTTCCCCTGCAACATTCAATACAAATTCTATGGCCCACCAATGCCACAACTGTTTTTCAGTAGATTAAATGCCAGGGCCCATGTTAGGGGGTAGCAAGCAGACCAATTGCCTGGGGCCTCGTGCCACAGGGGCCCCCGCAAAGCTATGTTGTTTGGGTTTCAGCCCCAAGCAGCTGGGCTTGGGATTTGGCATTCTGCCCTGGGCCCCAGTGAGTCTAACACTGGCTCTGGTTTATTTTGGTGGTCTCCTGGCTGAGAAGTCTGATCTAGCCCATCCCTGACAGGTGTGTGTCTAACCTGTTCTTAAAAACCTCCAGTGATGAAGATTCCACAACCTCCCTATGTAATTTGTTCCAACGCATAACAGTTAAGAAGTTTTTCCTAATGTCCAACCTAAACTGCCCTTGCCGCAATTTATGCCCATTTCTACTTCTCCTGGCCTCAGTGGTTAAATATATCGTCTTTATAACAACCCTTTTTTGTCATCTGTTATGTTTCTTTCTTCTCTGTGCACTGATATTCTAGCATGGAAATTACCCTACTCTGGTAATGGACACTGATCTAAACAAATAGATTTGTGTGTCTTCTTTACCATCCCTGGAAGGCTTGCGTGACCCGTTCATCTCCTTCACTGACCTCTGTTTTTCATTGCAGTTAGTAAAGCTGAGCAGCGCAGTAATAAACAGGAAATCAGGGTCTCTTTAAATGTAGTGGGGTGTCAAGGCTTACAAAAAGCAGGAAAGCAAGGAAGGACACACAGTTGTTCCTTTGGAGTCCATTCAGTGTGTGTGTACCACCTTGAGTTTCAAATGTCCATCTAACCAGCAGGAGGGGAAGACAGGATGGATCTCTCCAGAATTGCCCTGTTCTCTACCCTCCCCCTGGAGTTGTGGTACTGGCCACTGTTGGAGACCAGATAGTGGGCTAGGTAGACCATTGGTCTGACCCAGTATGGACATTCTTATGTTCTTACATTTGTTGTTGTTGTTGTTGCTGAAATTTCAAATTTCAGCCCCCCTCAAAATGGGGAAAAATGTGATAAAATATTTTACAACCAACTCTGTAGCTGGTCAAAATGTTTTAAACTTTTGAAATTTCAAGGAAAAGAGAAGAAATTATCAAAAATATCCACAAAATGCCTCCTTCGGGCACCCCCCCATTTTTCCACTTGCTGTAAATAACACCGGGCTCCAAAGGAAAAAAGATTCCTTTCCTGCAGGACAGGGAGACTTTTAATGCTGCCAAACTGTGTGGGTCTTTTTTCTCACTATAGACAAAATCTATGAAAGTCAATGTGGTTTTCGACCTGGCTGGAGCACAGTCGACATGGTGTTTGCTGTCAGACAAATACAAGAGAAGTGCATTGAACAGAACATGCACCTGTATGCTGTCTTCATAGATCTGACAAAGGCATTTGATACCATCAACAGGGAAGCCCTTTGGACTATTCTAACACGACTTGGCTGCCCAAGAAAATTTGTCCAGATTATACGCCTTTTTCATGACAGCATGACAGGCAAAGTATTGTCTGATGGAGCCACATCAACCCCCTTCAACATCACCAACGGCGTGAAACAAGGATGTGTTCTCGCTCTTTTCTTATTTAACCTGTTCTTTGCATGCGTCCTCAACCATGCAATGAAAGATCTGGCTTGAGGTATATATTTGAAATACCGGCATGATGGTTTACTTTTTGACCTCCATCGCCTGACTGCAAAGACTAAGACAGTGCAGAAACTCCTTCTTGAGGCACTCTTTGCCGATGACTGTGCTCTCATGGCTCACACTGAAAATGATCTTCAGGACATTGTCAACAAGTTTGCCGAGGCCTCGCAACTTTTCGGACTAACTATTAGCCTCGGAAAGACAGAAGTTCTCCATCAACCTGCACCTGGATCAAATGCTTCTGTCCCGAGTATCTCCATTGACAGCACTCAGCTTAAAATAGTGGAGAATTTTAAATACCTGGGTAGTGTCATGTCCAGTGATGGATAATGAGATCAACGCACGAATATCCAAAGCAAGCCAGGCACTTGGCTGTCTGCATGTCAAAGTTTTAAACCACTACAACATCCAGATGTCATCAAAACTGCTTGTGTACAGAGCTGTTGTTCTTTCATCTCTTTTGTACGGGTGCGAAACATGGACACTATATAGGCATCACATCAAGCAGCTCAAAGCATTCCACATGCGCTGCCTCCGCAACATCATGAAGATCCTCTGGCAAGACAAAGTGCCCAATCTTGAGGTCCTCGAGAGAGCCCAGATGACAAGCATCGAAATGATGATCGTGAAGTCACAGCTACATTGGACCAGTCATGTCAGCTGCATGGATGCCAACAGAATCCCCCGCCAGCTTCTCTATGGTGAGCTCTCCCAGGGCATCCGGCATATAGGTCGTCCAAGGAAACGTTACAAGGACACCATCAAAGCCAATCTGCAGTACAGCAGTATCAAACCTAGGGACCTTGAGGATGCCGCCCGCGACAGAACACAGTGGCGTGCAACAGTCAGAAATACCTGCATCACCTTTGAGGAAGACCACTGCCGGCGTCTACAAGAGGCACGCGAACGACGTCACAGAGCACCAGCAGCGCACAACTCACTGACTGCGAACTTCCCATGCACCATCTGCAGCAAAATGTGCACCACTAGAATTGGCTTGTACAGCCATCAGAGCGCACACCATGAGACCAGCAATAGATGATCTGCTCAGATTTGTCATCATCGGATCAATGGACTACCAAGAGACAAAATCTGGTCTTTCTCCACTGCCCATTGCTCAGAGTGTCACCTGTGATAAGACCCTCAGTCTTCTATGTATGATTGCAGCTGTACCACAGAAATAATGTATGATGTCACTGCTTTTCCACAGATTTCTATTAGTTTCCTGCACTTATCTCCCAGAGAGTATTAGAGGAGCAAACACAATGCAACGAAACAATGGCTGATAGAAAAGCTAAATGTCAGCATAAAGAAAACAACATCAAAACGACCCCCAAATGACCTACTGCTATCTCTATCCCTGGAAAAGATATGTTTTTGAAGCAGTCTTTGTTTCGTTGCATTGTGCATTGTGTACTACTAATAAATTATAAATTACTGCTATTACTTATAAATTATACCAATAACTGGTCATTAGAGCCTCTGATAGGCACATTTTACAGCCACAATGAATTCAGTTACTTTCCAAAGTATCTTCCTCCACAGATTGCCCACAAGGTTAAGCAAATGTGCCGAGCATGTAAGATGTACCGCATCTAAAAACAAACGTGCAAACCTTGAGCCCAAGCTGTCCCCATGTGGCATTATCGGTCACAAATGCAATGATGCGATCAAATGGTATTGCACATTTTTCAACAGTATTGCTTTGCTGACTGTTTTAAAATAACTGCTTCCAAAACTTCACAATGTAACAACAACAAAAAATCCAGCTTGTGTTCCCTTGCATCTGAAGTGCCTGTACTGCCACTGCTTGCTGGGACAGGGACAGCAGGAATGTTAAGCTCATACCTGCCTTCAGAATTGGTAGTTTCATTTGCCACAATGCAGGACTGCAGCTTTTCCTTTAATTCTTCAGTGTGACTGGCAAACACTTTGGGTAGGTAAAACTTTTTAAAGTTGACCTGCACTTGGTTTAACACCTACCTTGCTCTCTCAAAGCCCTGTCAGTTTTGGATCGTCGAGGGTGTGCCAGGGTATATTTGCAGCAGAAAAGGCTTCTGTTAATTTGAACACTTCATTTCTCCTATAAAGCTGCCCCTTGGTTTTGGTATTAAACAGCTCTGTAACTGTTTTGTGCTTTCAAAAATGTCTATCTTCAGCCATTTTGAATGTCTCTTGTTCACACGTATGACTTGCATGCCATACAAAACAACTTTCCTCCACTTCCATGGAATGTTTTAGGGTACTGCTCTACTTTCTGCTTAGCACTTAATTTTGCCACCTTACTAATTTATTTGTTTGTTTGTTGTTCTCCTGGTCTTATTTCCAATTAATCACTGCAATCTTTTCTTTTACAAGATGCGTGACTCTGACGTGTGAAAGTCCATGAAGGCCACATAATGTAACATCGTTAGTTACTGTTGCTAGGTGATTGACTGTAAACAAAGTGAGCAGTGGTAAATGCAAACAAATGTTAGGGAGTTTATTTCTTTTTTTTTTTTACAGATACTTCTAGTTTTTACAAATAACAAAAAATAAAAATGGGTGGAATGGTGCATTTCAAGGCATTTTCGCTATTTTCATGGTCAAACTGAAATAAATGGCAACATTTGCAGATTCCGTGACAGTGGTGACCACCGTGACATAATTGTATCCATAGTGATATCCCCCCATCCCCACTACTCATCTCTTTTCTATTATTTGTATTATGGTACTGCTGAAACATCCCATTGTGGTAGCTACAGAGCATGCACATAGTAACAGACATTCCCTGCCCCAAAGAGCTTATAGTCTGGTCAAAACAAAGGGTGAGAAAGGAACAATTGTCTCCAATTTGCAGATGGGCAACTGAAGAGCAGAGAGTAGAGTGACCTGCTCTGGGTCAGACAGGAAATCTGTGGCAGAGGAGATTTGAGGAAGGGGAAGCTTGGATTTGTTGGAGGGCCATTTGATTGGACGGGATCGGGACCCCATTTCGTCTGAACCCACTATTACATACAGCCAGTTCTGCTGGAGAGTACGACCTGAGGCTTATATGGGTTTTTTACATGCTCCACCTGGGGGAAAACACATCAGCCAGTTTGGCAGTTGGTATCTATCGTGTCCTATGTGTTTTTGTTTTTTAAAGTGCACACACAATGTTTTAAGAGAGTTGTTGGGTCATATGGGCTTATTGAAATTTGGACTGGCCAGCATCATGGTGTTTTATTAAGACATGGGGACCTAGTGTTTAACAGTTCAATTATTTTTATTCAAACATTACACAACACAGTAACAAGGGCCCTTCAATCCAGACCCTGCCCCTTCCACGGTGGGGGTTGACCTTTGATCCCTGCAGCCACACCCACATCCTTATGTAACAGGAGTTGTAACACACTGTCATGGGCTGAGTCTCTTCCAGACTGCTACACAGATTGCTTTTCAGTGCTGGCCTCGGCGCACACACACACACACGTCCACAAACACCACACAGGAGCCCAGAAAGGATTTTGCCTTCTGCTTTTATTAAGCTTCAGTGTAAAACATCCCACCCACTGAAAAAATATGAGCTAGATTCTCAGCTGATGTCATTTACAGCAGCTGCATTGAAGTCGGCGGAGTAATGCCCATTTACACCAGTTCCGAATCTGGCCCTATGGTCACCGTACAAACTTGCTTTCTAATCAAGCTCTGAAAAGGAAATCCTGACTGGGAAGATGGACCTGCTTCCCAATTAAATCACAGCAGTTTGGATCCAGCCCAAACAACATAATTCTTCACTCCTCCAAGATATCCCCTCCCCCACGCAGGGGCGGCTCTAGGATTTGCGCCGCCCCAAGCAGGGCGGCACGCCGCGGGGGGCGCTCTGACAGACGCTAGTCCCGTGGCTCTGGTGGACCTCCTGCAGACGTGCCTGCGGAGGGTCCCCTGGTCTGCAGAGGGCACGTCTGTGGGAAGTCCACCAGAGCTGCCTGCCGCCCTCCCGCGGGACACCGCCCAAAGCGCGCGCTTGGCGTGCTGGGGTCTAGAGCCGGCCCTGCCCCCCACGGGATTTACAGAGGCAGCTGCTGCCATCTGTGTAATTTAATGGGAGGTTGGCTCTTTGTTCAGCAGCTTTCATGAGCCTCCATGAAGATCAACTCTTTTCCATGTAAATAACTGCACAAGGTGAGAGGTTTCTCTGAAGGGTTTGATGGGTCTGGAAGAGCTGTGTCAATGCAGAGCTAAATGAAGGAGGAAAAGAAAGGAGCAAAAACATTTGGCAAAAGGTATTCTATGATGGTGGGAGGGATAGCTCAGTGGTTTGAGCATTGACCTGCTAAACCCAGGGTTGTGAGTTCAATCCTTAAGGGGGCCATTTAGGGATCTGGGGCAAAAATCTATCTGGGGATTGGTCCTGCTTTGAGCAGGGGGTTGAACTAGATGATCTCCTGAGGTCCCTTCCAACCCTGATAGTCTATGATCTATAACATCTCCACAGGATTGCCACAGAGTAAACAGCAAGCTTGCTGTGAGTGTCTTAAGCATAAAGCAAAGACTGATGATGCAAGAGAGATTTCCACACTATGTTCTTGTATATATGCACTTCCCAAAGAGAAAATGAAAAATATTGCATGCTCTGTGCTGCTCTGCTACTTTCACTGCCACCAACGCTATCTAAATTGTCAAAAGTGCAATACTATCCAGTGCCTATAGATCCTGCACGCACATACCATACCATACATCATGCGTGCACACACACACAGACACTATCTCCAGGGTGAAAGTAACTTAAAAGTCTTACTGGTACCGGGGCCCAGCCCTGGATCCCCAGAAGGGGCGGGGCCTCAGGTGGGAGGGGCAGGACCTTGGGCAGAAGGGGCAGGGTCTCAGGCAGAAAGGGAGGGGATGCCACCTTTTAAATCACTGGGCTCTGGGGCAGCTTCCCCTTTTGCCCCCACCCCTCCTTGGCGGCCCTGGGGGGAGGGGGGGCGCAAAAGGGGAAGCGACATTAAAGTGCTGCCCCGGGAAGTGCTTTAATGTCAGCTGTGTTCGGGCCCATACCAGTGGCCACTTCTTACCAGTACACCGTACCGACCCCTACCAGCCCACTTTCACCTCTCCCTCTCTCTCAGTTCAGTTACAGGTATTTTAAGATTAGCCCTAGGATTTCTTTATAAGGTGCATTACAAACCTCAAAGGTTATTCTTTGGATAAATAAGAGAGCCGAGTTTTTCAGTTCTTTGGAGTGAAGGGCTGTGATTATAAATGTACATTATTTAATTCCTATCCTATAGTTGAAGGTATTGGGGCCAGATCCTACAAGCACTTCAGGCTGTGAACTCACACTTAATTCAGTCAGAGCAGTACTGTTATTGGGTAGCTGAAGAATTAGAATAGAATAAAAATAGAATAGAAAAACAAACTGTTGAGCAATAGTCAACATGGTTTCTGTAAAGGGAAATCGTATCTTACTAATCTATTAGAGTTCTTTGAAGGGGGTCAACAAACATGTGGACAAGGGGGATCCGGTGGACATAGTGTACTTAGATTTCCAGAAAGCCTTTGACAAGGTCCCTCACCAAAGGCTCTTACGTAAATTAAGCTGTCATGGGATAAAAGGGAAGGTCCTTTCATGGATTGAGAACTGGTTAAAGGACAGGGAACAAAGGGTAGGAATTAATGGTAAATTCTCAGAATGGAGAGGGGTAACTAGTGGTGTTCCCCAAGGGTCAGTCCTAGGACCAATCCTATTCAATTTATTCATAAATGATCTGGAGAAAGGGGTAAACAGTGAGGTGGCAAAGTTTGCAGATGATACTAAACTACTCAAGATAGTTAAGACCAAAGCAGATTGTGAAGAACTTCAAAAAGATCTCACAAAACTAAGTGATTGGGCAACAAAATGGCAAATGAAATTTAATGTGGATAAATGTAAAGTAATGCACATTGGAAAAAATAACCCCAACTATACATACAACATGATGGGGGCTAATTTAGCTACAACGAGTCAGGAAAAAGATCTTGGAGTTATCGTGGATAGTTCTCTGAAGATGTCCACGCAGTGTGCAGAGGCGGTCAAAAAAGCAAACAGGATGTTAGGAATCATTAAAAAGGGAATAGAGAATAAGACTGAGAATATATTATTGCCCTTATATAAATCCATGGTACGCCCACATCTCGAATACTGTGTACAGATGTGGTCTCCTCACCTCAAAAAAGATATTCTAGCACTAGAAAAGGTTCAGAAAAGGGCAACTAAAATGGTTAGGGGTTTAGAGAGGGTCTCATACGAGGAAAGATTAAAGAGGCTAGGACTCTTCAGCTTGGAAAAGAGAAGACTAAGGGGGGATATGATAGAGGTATATAAAATCATGAGTGATGTTGAGAAAGTGGATAAGGAAAAGTTATTTACTTATTCCCATAATACAAGAACTAGGGGTCACCAAATGAAACTAATAGGCAGCAGGTTTAAAACAAATAAAAGGAAGTTCTTCTTCACGCAGCGCACAGTCAACTTGTGGAACTCCTTACCTGAGGAGGTTGTGAAGGCTAGGACTATAACAATGTTTAAAAGGGGACTGGATAAATTCATGGTGGCTAAGTCCATAAATGGCTATTAGCTAGGATGGGTAAGGAATGGTGTCCCTAGCCTCTGTTCATCAGAGGATGGAGATGGATGGCAGGAGAGAGATCACTTGATCATTGCCTGTTAGGTTCACTCCCTCTGGGGCACCTGGCATTGGCCACTGTCGGTAGACAGATACTGGGCTAGATGGATCTTTGGTCTGACCCGGTACGGCCGTTCTTATGTTCTTATGTTCTAAGAATTGGGCCCTTAAATCCTGGCCCTGCTGAATGGGAGTTTAGCAGGGGCGCCAGGACTTCACCCTTTATGGAGGATTGTTTGTTGCAATATCTAGCTTTCATGGTGGTCATTATGCTGGAGGAATTAGTGTGTGTATTCCCTTTGCCCCCTTTAATTATTATCCACACTGCTATGTCTTTTTGAGGCTGCTGCTACTGCTGCTGATTGCATATTATGTATTCAGACTGTGATAGCAGCTAGCAGCTCCAGTCACAGACGAGGCCCCCCCTGTGTTAGGTGCTGTACAAATACAGAACAAAAAGACAGCCCCTGCCCCCGGGAGCTTACAGCCACTTTATGTGGCTGACCAACGAATACATTTGCTGAAGTTCTTACTTACCTGTGGGTGGGAAATCTGGACCAAAGAACTTGGTGAGGGACTGTGACCCTTACAAAAAGTGACACGACACAGTTTTGGTCCAAATTTTCCCCCTGTTTACACCCAGACAATCCTGTTGAAATTAGTGCAGCTACACAAGTGAAGTTTATGTCAAAGTTTGGCCCTATGTATTTTGTGAGATCAACAGGAATTATTTTTCACTTGATTTGTGCAATCGAATAGGGATCCCATCGACTTAAGTGCTATGATGCAAGAAGGCCTCAGAGCTCAGTTATGCCCTCAATCTGCATTGCCCAATTCCATTGACTGGAAGGGTGTTTGGCTTGGCTTGATTCTGTAGCCCAGTTAGGATTTCTGTGGGAGTACTACCTCATAAAGAGCCAGATCCTCCTTTCCTTTTTGGCGGTGAATGACCCAGACAGACATCTCACAGGCCAACGACTCCATCTGCACAGGAGCATGGCTGGAACCGGATGCTGCAAACAACAGACCAGCAAAGGAGCCAGAAGGGTTACTGGCTATTGGCCAGTCTTGCACGTGTAGGATGCAAGATGACTGAGGATGGGCTCACTAACGTGTGAGAACTTTTGTGATAGGGGAGTAGACCCTGGAATGGGATATAATTCACCATGCAAAAAGACTCTGCTAATTAGTACACTAACAGATCCATGACCTGCATCTGTCTTTACTCAAAGAGGACCTGAGTAGCATCACAAAACATTTCAGTAACTGTGTGGTCGAGGAGCAGTGACCTGTGTGACCCAGTTCAGAACCCCTTTTCCTGTGGAAGCCCCTCTGTCCAGGAAACCCGGGCACAGAGCATGTAATATTTTACAGCTGTCTGATGTTGACAGCGGAGATGCTTGCTTGTGCTGCTTGCTGAGTAATGCTGTCCTTGCTGTGGGCTTTTTAAAGACAACATGTCAAGATAAAGCAACAAAGAATGATGTATTTTGCCTATCTTTAATGTAATAGTGTGAATGACCCTGTAGTGTCCATTGCACTAGAGAACTTTTAGACCTACTCATTTCTAATAATCTCTGATCTCCGTCAAACAGTAAGGAAACGCTATTTAAACTGAAAACAATTTTATCCCCCTGTGTTACGGGTATGTTAATTATTTACTCAGAGGAACTTGGAAATATATTAGCTTATGTGCCTCACTGTAGGCCATAAGTGACTTCAGTGTTGTGTAGGCCTCATGCTGGTAAACTTCACTCAGCCAGTTCAGTGGGTCTCTGAACAAGCTGAAGTAGTGGGGTCAGTTAGAATTTTCCTCCAGTAGTTCTTATAACAGCGAGACTCAGAATGATGAACTCTGCTGTACTCCACGGAACCTGGATTGCAAACACTTTGGGACAAGACTTTTTGTTATGGCTGTACAATGCCAAGTTCAGTGGGGCCCTGATCCCAGCCACCACAGTACAAATGAAAATAGCAATTAGTAGCTGAATGCCAAATTTCATACAGAAGGCTCTTTTTTTTTTATAGTTTAAAACACCACGGCACTCCTATGGCCGATCTAATTTTTGACACAAGCAAAGCAGCCATGCATTTGCTCCTCTTTCTGCAAAGTGCTGGTTCCATGGAAACACATTTCCCTGGATTGTTGGTTTGTTTCCCCAGGCTTTGCGGGCTCTTGTGGGTTGAAAGGTTCAAACTTTAGAAGGCTGCTTGCTTAGGGTGGATCCCACTTTCTCTTTTCTTTGAGACCCTGCAGCATTAGTGATAAGCCCAGGTGAGAACCTGGGAAGGATTGATACAGAAGAGAGGGAGAAAAGCTTAGGAAAGCAGTTTGATTTTGCAAATAAGAAGGAGGGCATGTTCCATTCTGTTAAGTTATCCGTCTTTCCCATTTAGAAACTACACAGCAGTGTCTGATTCCACAAACACAGACTAACCCATGCACACAGGAAGCTTGTCATTGAAGGGCCCATGTGTTTGCCTCCTTAGCTGCACTAGAGGAAAGAGAGTGGACGAATGGGCGCCCCCATGAGTACCAGCACATCTGTAATTTGGCAGCAGAATGCTGGTGAGCACACTTGGGAGGGTCTGGCCAGTGGTGCTAGCAGCATGCCCCAGACGGGGTAGATGTTGGCATGGTGCACTCACGAGGACAGGTCAGCTCCCTCTGCTCCCCCACAGGATGTTTGTTCAGTTTTGAATTGCTTCAGCAAACAGGATCCTCAGGCCTTGTCTACAAGGGAATTTGCCCTAATTGATGGTCAGCCCCCCATGTGGCTGTGTAACACCAACAGACCCCGGGTCATCAGCAGGCGGGATCGAACTGGGGACCTCTGGAGCTTAGTGCATGAGCCTCTACTGCATGAGCTAAAAGCCAAATGGCCTGTAGAGCAGATTCATTTTATCCCTCTCTCTACATAGTCTCAGTGCCACTAGATGGGACAGAACACCACACCCAGAAGGTGTGTGGATTACTAGGGTGACCAGATGTCCCGATTTTATAGGGACTGTCCCGATTTTTGGGTCTTTTTCTTGTATAGGCTCCTATTATCCCCCACCCCCGTCCCAATTTTTCACACTTGCTGTCTGGTCTCCTTAGTGGGTTACAGCTGCACCAGGGCAAAGCCCACAAATAGAAAAAGTCACAATTTAAAAGGGAGCTCTGCCCTGTTTGAAATTGACCAGGATTGGGACTGGCTGCTGGGATTGGGGCAAAGTCCCCATGTAGACAAGCACTCTGTGCTCACAGGTATCCAGAGCAAACAAATAAATCATATTTCGCTGTATTGCAGCAGCCTCAGACCCAAAGAAAAGGTAATGCAAGCCACAGCTATGTCATGAACACACCTGACTTGAACCAAGACTGACTGCATGTTTGTCAGATTGAATGCTTTGCATAGCTCTGCTGCAGGCAAACATGGTAACAAAGCAAAGGGAGGGCAAGGAATCCTTGCTAATGACAGATGGCTCCTTTCTCAGCTCTTATTTTTCTTAGCAGTTATTATCTTGGGCCTAAAGAGGCCCGTAAGTCTGAGGATTTGGGCAGTTAACTTCTAATAAGCCCTGCTGTAAAAACAAAAAGGGCCAATTCCGATTGGGTGTAACATAGGGCGATCAGACAGCAAGTGTGAAAAATCAGGATGGGGACCGGGGGGTAATAGGAGCCTATATAAGAAAAAGACCCAAAAATCGGGACTGTCCCTATAAAATCGAGACATCTGGTCACCCTTGTGTAACATGGTCCATTGGGTTCAGTGGAGTTGCAGCCACTTAAAGCAAGCAGGGTTTTGACTTTGTGTGCTTGCTAACTCATTGAAAGATAGGGCATCTATTGCTCGTCCTTTGTGCATAAAACTTTTACTATTTTTTTTTTAATTTTTATTTTTTGCCATGACTTATGTTTGGCTCTTCTGCACACTGTTTCTGCCTGTGTGAAATGTTACCTCCCAAAAGAACAGGCTGGCCCGGAAGGAGGAGACACCACCACAATGACAAACATTTGTTTTGGGCATGAGATCTCCCTTATAAATTCAGACAGACAGTAAATATTTAACAAGAGGAGAGAAAAGCAGGGTACACTGTCTGAAGAATCAGGCAGCTGCTGAAGGTGGAATTGTGGGCAGATTATTTAGTAGCCTCACCTTCCTACAGTCTATTTTTTAAAATGTAACTGGAAAGGTGAACTTTTTTTTTTTAGCTCCTAAACCATTTCTTTGGCGGAATATAGTGGCAAACAAATAACTATGTTTTGAAACACAACTTCATAATCAGAGCTGATTTCAGCTGTTGCCATCACCTAACACTGACATCAACAATTAAGAGGCAGCTGATTTAATTGATTTAAGAGTTGGTAATGTCATAAACTGGTAAAGGAGACACCAAGGGCCTGGACTCAGGTCTTGGCAGGTAAAATACCTTAGATCATCTTTTAATTCTATTCATTCTTATTACGCACATTAATAAGGTATCAAGTATCAGAGAGGTAGCCATGTTAGTCTGGTTCTGTAAAAGCAGCAAAGAATCCTGTGGCACCTTATAGACTAACAGACGTTTTGCAGCATGAGCTTTCGTGGGTGAATGCCCACTTCGTTGGATGCAAGAGACGAAGGTAGCCATGCTCCATGTCCACAGCTCTCCTTGATATTTACCATACGGATGTTTCAAGTGACCATCCCCATAGTATCTGTGATGTTGAGCATCTTCCTGCACTCCAGCCTGGAATACAATTTTCTTTTATACTAGTGGGTCTTTGGCATTAGAACACGGGCTCCCTGTTACTTAGAGAAAAGTCCTAGCTCACCCATGGATGAGCAGGGTGCCAAACTGTAGACAGTTACGGTGCCTGATTGTCAGAAGTGTTGAGCATTTACTCTCTAAATTATAGACCCCTGTCTCCAGCTGGGCATGCAGAAGTTGAGGCATTGAAAATCCTGATTCATTTCTGAAAATCCCGCCCATCAGTACAATTGCAGTGGGAATTGTGGGTATTGTATTTCCAAAACAAACGTAAATGAGGCACCATGCGGCTTTCACTTTTAGATCAATGGTTTGAGTCCCATTCAAACTGGTTGTTACTCGCTGAAAGCTCCTTGGAGACTGAAATGAAATGAGCTGGTGGTCACTGGCATCAGGCCAGTTATAATGTTTAGTATCCTTAGTGAGAAGCTCCGCAAAGAGGCCAAGAACTGTATGTCTATGGAGGCTGAACTACACTGTCATTCCTGGTGGTGGGCTTAGATAATGAAGCTTGGGGATCCCAGATCGCTTGGAGGGTAGCACCCCATACTGCCACACGTGAAGGGCTTTTGATCAGCTCCTGTGTATCTCCTTTTATTGGCTATGCAGCCATCTGTAATCCAAACTGTTAAGATACCACCTGTACAGTGGAGTTCCTAGAAATCCAGACTCTTGCTTCTGAAGATGGAGAAATGTTTCAGGTTTTAGGACTTCTTCATTACCACTTGGAACTGTCTTGATACCTTGCAAATACCTCAGATGGCTACAGCCAGGCCTAGCTAGCTACATGCAGCTCTCAGGAAAGTACATACAGTACTGAGCAGGCCGATCGGAGCAGAGGCCCCCATTTTACCTGAGCGGTGACTATGTTGTTATAGTACGGAGAACTCTATTTATGAGTGTGCTCACCAAATCCAGCCTGCAGTTTGATTCAGCCATACTGGTGTCCCTTTTGTTTCAGTTGTCCATTTAGATGACCACGTGTGTGTCTGTGTGAATATTCATAGAGGGTCTGTCAGTCATTTCAGTACAAGTAGTCACACACGATGCTGGCCATTCATGCCAGAAGTGCTGGCACGTCCCACCCCCCGCCCCACACACACCTCCCTCCACTGACGGTGTTCGTTTGGAAGCAAGAGGGTTAGCTATTAGGAGGCAGGGAATGACTAGCTCTGTGAGAGTCAGAGATTTAAACTTTAGGCCCTGTGTACATTACAGAAATTTGTACCAGGGTAACCACTTATACTGGTGCCAACCCCTAATGTAGATACACGGCAGTGGTACAAAGTGGGGGTTACAACAGCACTGTGTGTACACCAATGTGCAAACCACCTGAATGTAGGCCAGGGTTTAGCAAACTGAGTTGCCATTCCCTCAGCATGAGGAGGAGAGGGAGACAGGAGTGGGGACTAGTCGGAAAGGAAAGGAAAGGCTTTGAATCTACCCCAGCCCCACACTATGGAGCAAGGTGTCTAGAGGGTGATTAGACAAGGATGCAGAGACAACAGCATCTGGGGACAACTCTCCTGTGAACCACCTCAGTAAAGGACATAGGGCCACAAATACAGCCCTTCGCGCTTTCCCATAAGTGCTCCTGTCCGTGTAATAGTCAAACTCCACTGATTGAACTTAAATTATCAAGTCAAGGAACATAAACAATACCATGTGACTTCGGAGACCAATCACACAACTAATCATCAAAGAACTCAGTTTATGGCTAACCCATGGGCTGTAATTTCTCTGGATAACTTACCCGATGAACAATTACTAGTAAAGCACATTCAGGAACACCTGGTATCCTCCCAGGGTGTTAAACATTTGAACTATTTCTAATGATCGAATTTGTAGTAGTGAATCAAATTAGGATTCGGCTCTTATGAAATATCTCTTCTTTTTCACTGATGCATATTCAAGGCTCTTTGTAAAATCAAGAATTCTCTGTCCATGTATTAACAGGGATGGATCAAAGTGTCACCCTGACACATCAGAAACCCAAGGCCTCCAAACTGCTTTTTGGGACACAGGAGATAGGGTGCAAGAGTGATGCTGTTGGTATACATATTCCAGGAGTATTGGGATTAATGGGGTGGGGGGCTTTTACATGGGTTCTATATAATCTTCTCTGCTTTGTCAGGCTTTCATCCACCACTGAGTCTTTACTGACAGATGTACAGCAAATGAACTGGTGCTGACAGCAATGCTTCCGTCTGTGTGAAATCAACAGTGTAAACCTGGTCATTCTGATAGGCCAAAACAAACACAAAACAGACCTCACACTGCAATTTCATCTCCCCCAACTGCCAACCAAGGCAACCCATGTACAGTATTCAGCTTGCGGTAACCCAGGGCCTGTGGTCCCTCCCGCCCGTCTCAAGGTTGCCTAGAAATTACATATTCGGTATCTATGGAGCTGGCTGAAAGATGTGCTCCCTAAAGAAACCCTCCCTTTGAAAGCTTCTCTGTGATGTCCCTTCTGGGCTTTGCATGCACAGAATCAGGGCACCTCCCAGTTTGTTTCAAGTGATCCTTGTTAGCATGGAAGCAGGGAGCACCGCTGAACAAATTTGTTTAAATCCTCCAGGTCTGCTCCAGATTTGAACAGCAAAGGGATTTATGAAACGTGGTGTCTGGAGAGGAGGAAAACACTGAGTAACCTGAGCAGTGGCTTGAAGGAGCTGGCTCTGCTCTCTTGCTCAGTGCAGACAGCTGGAGCATGTCCCCTTGAGCTCCCAAAAAACATCCCCTGCGTAATGCATAAAACCCAACACTTACCCTCAGACACACACGAGTACATAGACAGAAAGCTCCTTTATTTCACTGTGATCAGCTTCAGGCTGGGTTGGTACGGGATGCCTTCATTTCCTGGGGTTGTACACTATGTGTAGTCTGATTCTGTGTGTGTGTGTGTGTCTCCCTCTCTCAAGCAGGTCACAAGAGGCTGCCAGGTTTTCCCTCTCTCCCCTATTTGCATAGAGGTTTGATGGGAAAAGCAGGGCCACTGTAATTACATGTTGCACCAGTCAGGTGATGAGCTGGAGGGAACAAGGACTAAATTCTCTCCTGATCTGGAAATGAGAGGCAGGAAAAGTGCTGCAGGAGAACTCAAGCAAGTGCCCCCAAAATGATAGATCAGGCATGTCTGCCTGGTCGGAATCAGATATGCCCAGGATAAGGGAGACTAGGGGTGGGGACTGAACAATTATTTCGATAAATGGCTTTCAAATACCATCCCATGTGTGTTCCTCTTTGCAGTTGGCTCTGCTTTCTCCCCTGCCTGAATAGCAAAGCCTGGGGCCTCGCCTGGTGAAAATTGGTGTAGCTCCAGCTGTTGGCTCCACCTGTCTGATTTGTTAACTGGCTTATCCATTTTAAGGTAGTCTCCTTGTTCTGGCCATGGGTCTGGTTTTCCAGCATAGTACTTCCTTTCTCCTGCCTCGGGCCCGATGTCAAGTCTGGCCCCTAGCTTTCTGCATCTGCCGTACAAACGAGGTGCAGCAGAGACAAGAGATGAGGCAGGATTTTCTTTTCTTCACCAGTCAACCTGTGGGAGTGCAGCAGCTCCCGTCCACCACTGGGGACTGGGAACCAGCTAGGTAAGGGATGAAATTCCTCCCTGGGAGAACACAGGTTGAAAACAAACATGGATAAACATGTTTCATAGAGTCATTTCTCTAATAAGCGAATAACGTGCAGTTCAACAGGGGACAACCAATGCAAAGGCAGAGAGCACCATACATCTACCCATTAGTACCATGCACGGGCTCCTAGCCAACTTCCTCTGATCCCTATGCAGGCTCATATTGATTCCATTCCCAATGATGGGAATGATGAACATGAGACCCTCCTGCTAGATGCCCAGGCGACTGAGCTATTCCGCTGGCACCCATCCCTGTACAATCTCTGTGGTGCACAGACATTCATGACTTTATCTTCGCAGCCTCAGTGTGAACTGTAAGGCCCATTTTACCAATGGAGAACTGAGGCACAGAGAGATTAAGGGCCAGATTTTCAAAAGATAAGTGGCCGAGTGCTAAGCGCTTTTGGAAATCTGCCCCCAATTGTGGGTAGGGAGCACTTGAAAATGCCACCCACAGAAGCTGGTTAAGGTCACATGGGGTCTTGAGCTCGGAGTTGAATCCAGGTCTGCAGAGTCCCTGTTCCATTCTTTAACCACAAGACACTCCTTCCTTGCCCTCAACAATTCCATGTGGGCAGCTAGGTGCCTGAGACACTTAATAAAGCACACACACAATTATAAATGGATCAAAAGCCACACAAAAAACCCACTCAACCCAATACAAATAACACCCTAAGACGCCACACACAAGCCCGCTGTCCCCAAAGAACCCTGGGGACAATAGATAAGCCTTGAATTGTTTTGTGAGACTCAATAAATCCCAGGTCTGTCAGACCAAGAGGGGGAGGGATGAAAGCTAGCTGGCTGAGACTCAGTGCAGAGAAGCCTATGGAAGAGCTGGTATCGTAGGCTGGGAGCAGCAACCCCAAGAAATGGCAGGAATCATAGCCACTTCCTTGATTGAGGGAGTTTGCCTGCCATTTGTAGTTCAGCTTCACAATCGGGGGGTATTTTGGTTTCTGGATGTCCAGGATTCTTTTACTAAACAGAGGGAAACAATGGAGTAAAGCTGGTCCAGCTAGTCCTAAAGACCTAGGCCCAGGTTTTTAAAGTATTTAGGCCTGGCTTCACTCAGCGTTGCATGGTATAAGTGACTTAGACGACTAAGGCCCATTCTAAGAAGTGAGTCTAAAAAGAGAAGCAGCCTGATTAAGTTAATTTGTTTTTCTAAGATGTAAACCCCCATGGGCCTGACTGTGGAACATGAAGCTACGGCACCTTTTGTACTGCGCCTTTAAATGTATCCTCATTCTCACTGCGGGTACAGTTCTGCAGCCATTTGTGTTGCCACAGCTGAGCTCAGGACAAAGGAGGCACCCTATCTGCTTGAGGGAGGAGACCTCGTGCCTTTCTTGTTTTGTTGTTCTCCTAAGGCCTGATCCCACTGCCATTAAATCAATGGAAACGCCCCCACTGATTTCACTGGGAACTGGATCAGGCCCTCAGTCTAAAACCAAGGTCATTATACCTGAAAATATCGGTTTTCCCCTGTATAACACTGACAACTCATGGGTAGTGAAGACCTCGTGGCACTTTTAGCAAGAGCTTAAGTTCTAGTGTACTCACTAAACTTGATCCTTATTACCTAGACCTGATTGAAAAATGAGAACACTTTCCATGAAAAATATGTCCCTTTTTGGTCAATTTCCCCCCCCACCAAATTCTGTTTATCAGATTTCTAATTAACTTCAATCTGGCATGGTATTCTTCTTGTCTTTATGAATAGCAATAGTGTTAAAGAAGAATGAAACTAAATTAAAGCCCAAAAGTGTATGGCCTAAAATTGGTCCTCTCCCATGGGTGGATTTGATATGATGATGGACACCCCCTCATCCCATTTGCTTTGTTAGGGTGAGCTGCTGAAATAGGCCAGGTGAAGCAGCTATAGAGATGAATAGTCAGTATAAACACTCCTGCCTTTCCAAGCAGCAGGAAAGACATTTAAAAATTCTCTTAACTGCTGTAAAGATTTCCACAGAACTAAAATGTTGACAGCTAAGAACACCTGTGCTCCCTCCACCTGAGGCCTGGTCTACACTACGCGTTTAAACCGGTTTTAGGAGCATAAAACCGATTTAACGCTGCACCCATCCACACCAAGAGGCCCTTTATATCGATATAAAGGGCTCTTTAAACCGGTTTCTGTACTCCTCCCTAACGAGAGGAGTAGCGCTAGTATCGGAATTGCCATATCGGATTAGGGTTAGTGTGGCCGCAAATCGACGGTATTGGCCTCCGGGAGCTATCCCACAGTGCACCACTGACCGCTCTGGACCGCAATCTGAACTCGGATGCAGTGGTCAGGTAGACAGGAAAAGCCCCGCGAATTTTTGAATATTTCCTGTTTGCCCAGCGTGGAGCTCCGATCAGCACGGGTGGCGATACAGTCCGAAATCAAAATAAAAAAAGAGCTCCAGCATGGACCATGAGGATGTGATCGCAGTAAGGGCAGGCAAATCCATTCTATCAGCACTCCGTTATAGAAGACGAAAATAATTTTTAAAAATTCTCCAGACAGATGCCATAGCAGGGACTCAGCGCACTGCAGCGTGACAAGCGTAACGGAAAGCCAAAGAATCAAATGGACGCTCATGGACTGGAGGACTCAAGCTATCCCACAGTTCCTGCAGTCTCCGAAAAGCATTTGCATTCTTGGCTGAGCTCCAAGTGCCTCTAGCGTCAAACAAACACTGTCCATGGTGGTTCAGGGCATAGCTCGGCAATGTACACCCCCCCACACCCACCCCAGAAGTAAAAGGGAAAAAATCCTCTCGTGACTATTTAACATGTCACCCTATCTTTACTGAATGCTGCAGATAGACGCAATGCTGCAGCAGTCAACACCAACATCCTTGCTCCCACCTCCCCCCGCTATGGGAAGCTGATGGTGCAATATGACTGGTATCCGTCCTCATCATCATGAGCTTTTTGGCACGTGGTGCAGTGCAAAAGGACTGGTAACCATGCAGACTAGCATCTGTCAGGTCCCCCAATGCCATGTGCACCTAATTTTTCATGGTAGATAGTGCAGTATGCTTGATAACCGTCTTCATCATAGCAACAGGGGGCTGAGCTTCATCAGCCCCCACCCTTCATGTGTAAAGAAAAGATTCAATTGCCCCTGGACTAGCAGAGGGATGCTGGGCTCCTCTCCTCCACACTCCTTAATGTCCTGTCTCGACTATCATAGCAGCTGGAGGCTGCCTTCCACTCATTTATCACTAACAAGTCACTGTGTCTTATTCCTGCACTCTTTATTACTTCATCACACAAGTGGGGGGACACTGCTATGGTAGCCCAGGAAGGCTGTGGGAAGAACGGAATCAACAGGTGGGGTTGTTGCAGGAGCACCCCCTGTGAATAGCATACAGCTCATAATTTCTGCAGGATCTGACACAGAGCAGCTGTGCTCTCTGGTTCTATGATACAGTGGTTCTCTAGTACACTTGCCCATATTCTAGGCAGGACTGATTCTGTTTTTTGATACCATAAAGGAGGGATTGACTCAGGGAGTCATTCCCAATTTTGGCTTTTGCGCCCCTGGCTAAGAGCAGCCAGGGGCACTTATGACAGCAACAGATGGCGCAGTGCAAAAGGACTGGTAGCCATGCTCATCTTTTTACCAATTTATGGATTGGTAGATGGTACAGTATGGTTGGTAATCATCTCTGCTGTCATGCAAAAGCAAAAGCATGCTGCTGTGTAGCGCTGCTGAATCGCCTCTGTCAGCGGCATCTAGCACACATACGGTGACAGTCACAAAAGGCAAAACAGGCTCCATGATTGCCATGCTATGGCATCTGCCAGGGCAATCCAGGGAAAAAAGCCGTGAAATGCTTGTCTGCCGTTGCTTTTCCGGAGGAAGGAGTGACTGACGACATTTACCCAGAACCACCCGCGACAATGATTTTTGCCCCATCAGGCACTGGGATCTCAACCCGGAAATTGCAAGGGGCGGGGGAGGCTGCGGGAACTATGGGATAGCTAGGGAATAGCTACCCACAGTGCAACGCTCCAGAAATCGACGCTAGCCTCGGACCGCGGACGCACACCACCGAATTAATGTGCTTAGTGTGGCCGTGCGCACTCGATTTTAAAAAAATCTGTTTTACAAAACCGGTTTATGCAAATTCGGAATAGTCCCGTAGTGTAGACGTACCCTGATGATTTGTTGAGTTCTTACCGCTGAGGATCAAAGCAGATGCACTTCACTTTCACTTAATGTAGACCTACTGAGAACCGTTACACAGCTGCTATTGTAGAGGTCTCTGCACTTCACTGTTCGATGAATTTAAATGGGTGTAGTTAAAGGATGTAAACCATCCTGGGGATTGTTCAGGAGGAAGGATACTGTGGCCCAGATCCCGTCCCATTAAAATCAGTGGGAATTAGGTGGCTAAATACTTTTAAGGATCTAGACCTATGTAAATACCAGATTTTGGGCTAGATGCTGAGTGGGTGCAAATAAGCACAGCACCATTGATTTCAATAGAGATAAGTCAACGTACACCAGCCAAGGACATGACTCATTACTTTTCACAAAGCAGAGAGGCAGTTTGGTACCAGAGTAAGTTGGAAGAAAGGCTAAAGGAAGAAGGTTTCATTCCCTAGCTTATTCTACTCTCTTTTAGGGTAATGGGAGGTACTTAGCCCTGTTGGAAGGCGTTGAGCATCGTCAGTTCCATTGATACCAAAAAGTCCTGAAGGACCAGCAGTTTCCAGGTGCTCACCACCTCGCAGGAGCAGGATCTTATTGCATCAAGACGACATCCCAGAAATGCACAGAAAGCCTGAGACAGCTCCCATTGAGCTAATACTCAGTTATCTCATCCACACCACTAGATTTTGGAGAAAGAAACAGGTGAAAACCACAAGTGTTCAGGTGCTCAGTGTTAGTAAATGAAGATGATAAACCCAAGAAGCTGTGTGAAGTGGAGGTTTTCATGACCTTGTAAGAGAAATTCACATTGACTTGTTGGTCATTCCTAGTTCACTGCTCCCACCATAAAAAAATCTTTAGCACAAATGATTGCCAGATCAGTGGTCAGATTTTGTCCCATTGTGTATTCAGAGGAAATTAGGAGCCTGCAGGTTTAACTTTCATAGTTGCAACTGAGCAGCAGCAGTAGAGAGCTAAGGCACAAACAAACCCGCTACAGGTACTGTTTACAAGGTTAAAACTATCAGCTTTCATAGAATCATAAAAGATTAGGGTTGGAAGAGACCTCAGGAGGTCATCTAGTCCAACCTCCTGCTCAGAGCAGGACCAATACCAACTAAATTATCCAAGCCAGGACTTTGTCAAGCCGGACCTTAAAAACCTCTATGGATGGAGATTCCACCACCTCCCTAGCTTTCCCTGTCTCATCCGCTGATTTTCTTTAAAGAACAGTCTCTGCCTTATGTTAGGCTATCAACGGTATTTAATCATAAATGTGCAATAAATGGTCCTGTAGAAAAAGAGAATCACAGAAAGCAAACTGAGAAAGATATTATCACCAACACCCATCCATTGCAAACACAGGACAGTGAGAGTGTGATCCTTCTGGGTGATCCCTACCACAAAAAGAACTCCCCACCTTGATCCCTGTCAGTGTGTCCTGGGGAATATTCCCCTTCCAAATTCCAGATTCAGGCTCCATCCAATGCGCAGGGACTTGAGTGGAAAAACTAGTGTTGACTTCAGTGGGTGTTTCCATTGATTTTGATGGACAACGGATTGAGCCCCTAGTGATTAGTTAAACCTGTGCCTTTCCTAGTTGCAAAGGGAATTCTTAAAAATGAAGATTTGCTGACTATTAGTCACATGGCTACATCCTTGCATCTTATTCTATGTCTAGGGAAAACCTGGGAATCTCAGACACCAGTCATCCTGCTCCCCAGAGGGAGCCTCACTCCAGGAGCAGCTGCGGCATCTACTTAGAGACTTTGTGGGAGGAGACACAGTGGTTGGGAGAGGCCATGGGCCTTGAGACACTTGTCTCACAGCCATAAGAGAGGGGGTGGTTTGGGTGGTAGGATATAATCAAGGGATGGGCAGAGTCAGGGGAAACAGAGTTAGTCCCTCATCCTGCAAAGACTTCTGCATGTGCTGAACTTTCTGCACTGTGAATAGTCTCATTGAAATCAATGTGACTTCTTAGCAGGGCACCCCTGGGCACACACTGTCTAATCCATGTAGAGCCATCCCCACTGCAGCCACTGGCCCCAGCACCTCACCTACTGAGTGTGCACCTTGCTCAGCCTTCGCCTTCCAGGCCAGCCCGCCCTGATGCAGTGTCTCTCCCCCTCCCTGAGAGGGGACTTGGGCTGCTGGAAGCAGCGTGAGACCGGGCAGGCCCCTGGGGGGGGAACTAATTCAAGAGCTGGCCCCATGGCAGCAGCAAGGAGAAGTCCACTCAGATTTGGCCCTGTGGCTCCTCCATCGTGATGGTAGAGGGGCCAAAACTGAGTCAATGGCATTGCAAGTGGGTGCACTCAGGTTTGGCCTTGCAGTTCCTCCTGGTCATGACGGAGGCACCGTGAGGCCAAACCTGAGTGGCGCTGCGACTCCCATGCACCAGGTCACACCACCACCGACAGAAAGCTGCAGGGCTAAACCTGAGTGGGCAGTGGAGCAGCCAGCGCTGCTCCTCCTTGCCAGTGCCACTGATACACACCGTGCCTAACGTGTACGGCTGCGGGGCACCACTGCTTCTTACCGTATGTAAAAGCTAAACAACTGCATGGGTCTTTGCAGAATTGGGGCTCAGGCCAGTTGCCATTGACTTTAATGGGTCCAAGATTTCATCATAGAAGATTAGGGTTGGAAGGGACCTCAGGAGGTCACCTAGTCCAACCCCCTGCTCAAAGCAAGACCAATCCCCAACTAAATCATCCCAGCCAGGGCTTTGTCAAGCCTGACCTTAAAAACCTCTAAGGAAGGAGATTCCACCACCTCCCTAGTGAAAAAGTTTTTCCTAATATCCAACCTAAACCTCCCCCTCTGCAACTTGAGACCATTATCCATTTTCTTTTGTATAGCTGTAAGATCCAACCCAGTGGAAAGCATCCCACTGACTGCCGTAGATGTTAGACTGTCTGGCTAGAGCACAGTGAATTATTGGTGGTAAATCATTTCATCAATGAATTTATTCCCCACCACCACCTTATGAATTATCTGAAAACAGACTTTGATTTTTCTAAGTGTATTTGTTATTCGAAGTTGACTAATGCACACCTTACACGAAAATAGTTCATCCTGTGGCTCATTCTCAAACTAGACACTTTGATTCTCTCTTTGACTATTCTTTAGTCATGTTGTTTGATCGTCTAAATCCATTTACGTTAATAATGAGGTTAGGGTACCTAGAGCCTTGGATAGGTTTTTGTTATTTTGTTATTATGGCTGCTGCTGTGCTTCTGATATGAATGTATTTATAAGCCTTTCACTTTCCAAATGGTCTTGCAAAGAAACCCTGCGGATAAACGTACATAGGAAATGCATGAAAAGGGTGGCGAGTGGTATCAAAGCAAGGTCACTGTTCTTACTCAGATCAATGCTCGTGGAGACTTATTTTGCAATTGACTCAGTCTACCAGTCTTCATTATATTAGAAAAGTACAACCTTCTCCCCCAGAGAGAGAGATAGGTACACAACCTGCTGTAGTCCCTAATACTAGAAACTGACTCATTCAAAAATAATGTTTTCATTTTTATAGCACTTATAAAAAGAAAAAAACATTTTCTCCTACACAGTCCATTCCCATTATTCCTTAGGATTAATTTCAGATGGTGCTTATGTTGCTCCATTGCAAATAAAAGTGCAAGTCGCACTTTTACAGGCCATCACCTTCCTCCCCCACACTGCCCGCCCGTTTTAGAACACCTACACCGCCACCTTCTGGCTATTTCATATTACAGCAGCTAGCCAATGAATTGCAACGTGTGATCTAGAGAAAACAAAAATAAGCCTTTTCACATTCTTGAACTTGTGATTCACATGTGCACATTCAAGCTACACCATCAGTAAAAATACTCGGAACTACTTTGTAGCAGCTGAGCTCCCATTTCATATTGTGACAAAGATTCTTTCCCCACTTCACCACACATACTCCAGCTCCTTTCTTTCTCAATTCGTTGGTCTAAATGGAGCAGAGGTGAGGTCTAACATTAAGTTTGCAAAGGACTACATCCTAATGTCTCCATCATACTCACTTTGAGACAATGCACTGCTTCCACATTGTCAGACCAACTCATTTGTCCAACAGCCGCCACAGACCGTTGCACAGGTCTGATTTAGTGCTCAAGACAGTGCAAGTTACTGGGTGGAGGGGTTGGTAATAGACTGATGGCCTGTTTGTCAGCTGGTATAAATCAGAGGAACGCAGTGGAGCTCCACCGATTTATACCAAATGAAAACCTGACCCAGGTTGTTGTACCAGAGGGTGGAGATTGTGTCTACTTCTTACCAGTGCTGCTTGGAAAAAGAGAAACCACCCAATTGGAACATACTATTATTTATTCGAAGGGGTGGGGAAAACAATTTTTTCCCCTCCTGTTTAAGCAGCGTCTGGATTCAAAGCCAAGTGAGGTGTTATTTTCCTATTCGAGGGCCAAATACACCCAGAGACACAGTATTTAAAAACAGCTCAAATGATGAGAAAGAAGAATTGGTGGTAAGAGGGTAAAACAAGAAAAAAAAAAAAAGCCAATCTCTCCCTAAAATTAGGAAAGGGAGCAAGCGACAACGCCCAGAATTTGTTCATGTATCACTGACAGGGAAAGGTATTTACTGGAAAAGCAGGGTGGAGCTGTAGCAACGGGGTCCTGCTGTCCTTTGCAAGGGAAGGGGGATGGGGTGAGCCCATCTAGAAACTGCCAGCAGAGAGAAAATGTTAAAAATAAAAATCAACCGGTAACAGAAAGCCAGCTCGAGCACACTGACAGAGAGCCTGTGCGTGCAACAAGGGGTCTGAACAATTCTATTGCCTTCGGATTCCATCAGCACAGCATAGCGTGGATGAGACAACAGTGGCATCTAGTGTTCAGTCAGCTTTCTAGCAATCTAGGTTTTAAGAGAGGGGGGGCTGTTCAGGGGCTGCGGGGGGACACAAACATGCCGGCTGATTGTAGTGAACTGTGCAATCAAGGTGCTTGACCAGTAAAACTCATCCCTGTTGAGAGGGCCAGCACAAGGCCTGGGAACTGCTCAAGAACCACTCACATACACCTTCCAATTCGGCCATTCACCACTTTCAGCCCCCTCTCCACAGGGATGTTTTGCACCCCCAATGAGTTTCGCTGAGTCAGGTTGTGGAGTATCCCACTTCTCTGAAGGCCTTTGATACAACAGGTCTCCAGCAGCATAGCACTCATCTGCGTAAGTATTCCGATTTAGTTGTATGCACAACCTGTCTGCTCTGAAATGACTCACCACTTCAGTCTCACACTATGGATCAAATTGGACAATCAAAGCACCAGAAAATACAAGCTGACCCCTCCAACACTGGAGCTCAGAATAAGAATCTCTTCTGCACCAGTGTTCGTCACAGATGAACTCTTGTTCATTTTCTCTGAGAACTGCAGGAAGTTTACATCAGATGGATCTAAAAGTAAATCTAAAATCGGAAAGATTCCAATTTATCTAGGAACGACCAGGAATATTTAGAAGTTTAATTATCATCTCTAATTCCCTATCTGTAAGTGAAGAGCAGTATCAGATACTTAACTGGAAGGCTTCAGGCTTAACAGCTCTAGAGATGGCATTGGCACTGATATTACCATATGGATCCATCTAAGTTCCTAGTAACTCTGAAAACACGCCCTGATGGCTTCTGGGTTTAAAAGGCAGACATTTCGACATTCTGCATCCTTGTGGTGTTTACACATTCTCTTTCACATACCATGCCTTGCAACTTGAGCGGTTCTCCTCAATAACCTATTTTTGATGGTGAATGTGCAGAGTTTTCACTATTCAAACACTGTTGTGGATAGTACATACTAGTGCACTAGCATAAAACTGGACCATCACCTGGCAATATTTCTTCCCCCTGGAGAAATGAGAGCACTCACTCTAGTAAGCTGAAAATTTTGCTACTGCTGTTCTTGCTCATGTGGCTGTCTCCCCAAAACTGTCACCTGTTATAGCTGCTTATCTATGCAGCTAGCCTCCCACAAACTCTTTAATCCTGGCTATTGCCTTTTTTAGATTGCTTTTGTCCTGTACCTCTTGACATACTGCAAATGAAATGGGGTGTAGGTATAACTGGCAGGCATTGGCTACAGCCAAGAACAATTCATAAAGAGAAATGTAGACAGCAGACTTTACTGGTGAAAGGAAAAGCACCACAGCTAACACTAAGCATCCCCTGCCCGCCACATCTAATCACATATAATCCAAAAGAACTAAAGAAACCATCTGAAGTGGTGCCATTTGGTGACTTCCAATCCTGTTACAAAATGGAAATAAAGTCACCAGTTCCATCATGTCTAGCATTTGAAGGGTTTAATAACCCCTGCACATTCCTCCACCTCATGTTCTTTCTGCCATCCAATTTCCAGAACTATTTGATCCCCACATAATCAAATGGTACTTTCATGGGGGAAGGCTCTAGAGCACTGACCAACATGCAATAAGAGCCAGAGAGGAAGATTTTCAGAGGCACAAATGGCAGTTAGGCTCTTAACTCCTATTGGAAAAAAATCAATGGAAGTTAGACCCCTAGGCCTGGGTTCCTAAAGAAACTTCGGTGTGGTGATGCTCAGTGTCGCCAGTCCTACCTTTTAGGGGCCTAGAAAAACCACTGAGATTCATGAAGCCTGAGTTTGGTACCTTGGCTACCTGTACAGCAAATGGAAAGGGAGAGGCATGGCAGAAAGGGATTCAGAAAAGCCAGCAGGCTAGGTGGCGCCTCACCTAAGCTAGCCAATGGAAGATGCCCAGGAAAGGGTGTGTCCTAAGCCCTGCCCTGGCAGGGAGTTCAGCGCCCAGCTCCAGGGAGGTTACACGCTCTGCTTGGGATTCTCCTCTGCAGATCCTCTTGATATACTGGTACTGTTTTAGCCTGGAGAAGGAGGACCACCTCCTTCATAACTTAGCCCCATGGTTAAGATACTCATCCCAGTTCTGTGTGAGGGGGAGAAGGGATTTGAACTGGGATCTGCCACCTCTCAGGCCTATGGGATATTTTGATGTAGGGCAGCTGGAGACACTCCAGTTGAAGCTATTGCACTGTGGCTAAATCATGAAAGAGTTATTGGGCCAGAGAAGGAGCAAGTAATGAGAATGACACAGTAGCCTTGTAGTTAGTGCACTCACCTAGGAGGTGGGAGACCCAGGATCCAGTCCCCCTGCACCCATGATTTTTCCCCATTATTGGAACAGCTTCAAATGGGAGAGGATAAGGGAGCCCACATCAGAATATCCCACAGCTCAGTGGCAAAGGCACTGAGTGATAGCAGATCCCTTCCTTCAGGTGGAGCAGGGAATTGATCCAGAGGTCTTCCACATCCCAGGGAACTATCCTAACCACCGGGCTAAAAATTGTGAGGAAAGTCCTCACCCACACACAATCACCCCCAGTTCTGTGTAATATCACCTACACGGGCAAACACCGCCTATCCTTAAAAAGGGGAACAAATAGAACCCAGGGAATTATAGACCAGTCAGCCTAACTTTGATACCAGGAAAGATACTGGAACCAATTATTAAACAATCCATTTGTAAGCACCGAAAAGGGAATAGGGTGGAAAGGACTAGCCAACATGGATTTGTCAAGAACAAATCATGCCAGACCAACCTAATTTCCTTCTTTGGCAGAGTTACAGGCCTAGTGAAGGGGGAGAAGCAGTGGACACAATTTATCTTGATTTTGTACAGCTTTTGACACAGTCCAACATGACATTCTCCTAAGCAAACTTGAGAAATATGGTCTAGACGAAATTACTATTAGGTGAGTGCACAGCTGGCTGAAAGACCAAACTCAGTAGTTATCAATGACTGACTGTCTAACTGGGAGGGTGTCTAGTGGGATCCCACGGGGGTCTCTCCTGGTGCAGTACTTGTCAATATTTTCAGTAATGACTTGGATAATGGAGTGGACAGCATGCTTATAAAATCTGCAGATGACCACAGGCTGGAAGGGACTGCTAGCACTTTGGAGAACGGAATTAGAATTCAGGACAATCTTGACAAACTAGAGAATTGGTCTGAAAAAACATTAACCAGATGAAATTCAGTAAAGACAAGTGCAAAGTACTACACTTAGGAAGGAAAAAAAAATCAAATGCACAACTACAAAACAGGGAATAACTGGCTAGGTGGCAGTACCACTGAAGGATCTGGGAGAGTTATAGTGGATCACAAATTGAATCTGAGTTACCAATGGGATAGAGTTGCACACACACCCAAAGAAAAAGGCTAATATTATTCTGACGTGTATTAACAGGAGTGTCGTATGTACGACATGGAAGGTAACTGTCCTGCTCTACTTAACACTGGTGAGACCTCAGCTGGAGTACTCGATCTAATTCTGGGTGTGACACTTTAGGAAAGATGTGGATAAATTGGAGAGAAGCCAAAGGAGAGCAACAAAAAAAGATAAAAGGTTTAGAAAAACTGACCTCTGAGGAAAGATTAAAGAAACTGGGCACATTTAACCTTGAGAAGAGAGGGCATGGGGACGGGGCTGATAATCTTTACATACATTAAACAGCTGTTATAATGTGGACGGTGATCAACTGTTCCCTGTGTACACTGATGATATGACAAGTAGTAATGGGCTTAATCTGCAGCAAAAGAAAATTAGGTTAGATATTAGGGGGGAAAAAAAACTAACTCTAAGAGTAGTTAAATTCTGGAATAGGCTTCAGAATCCCCATCGTTGGAGGTTTTTAAGAACAGGTTGGACAAACACCTGTCAGGGATACTCTAGGTTTACTTGGTCCTGCTTCAGCACAGGGTGCTAGATTTGATGACTTTTTGAGATCCCTTCTGGTCCTGCATGTCTATGAATCTACAGCAGGGGTAGGCAACCTATGGCATGTGTGCCAAAGGCAGCACGTGAGCTGATTTTCAGTGGCATGCTCACTACCCGAGTCCTGGCCACTGGTTCGGGGGGCTCTGCATTTTAATTTAATTTTAGATGAAGCTTCTTAAACATTTTAAAACCTTATTTACTTTACAGACAACAATAGTTTAATTATATATTATAGACTTATAGAAAGACCTTCTAAAAAACGCTAAAATGTATTACTGGCATGCAAACCTTAAATTAGAGTGAATAAATGAAGACTCGGCACATCACTTCTGAAAGGTTGCCGACCCCTGATCTACAAGGACCCAATGCAGTAGGTGAGCTCTGAGCACACTTCCTGGATCAGGCCCTGCAGGCGAGTTAAGTGGAGGAACGCCGATCTTCCCTCATTCATCCATCGCTCTGGGGCTTCGGTGTCTGGACACCTCAAGTGGGGCTGCAGTGCACATGCCCAGAAGCAGAAATGTTGACACCTAGGGAACTTTTACTGCAAAAAATATAGGTGCTGAGTGAGTTTAGACACCTATAGGATTCAACAGCAGCTGAGCAGGGGCTTTCTGAATCCCAGAGGGGCCTGATTCTGGGATTTATATGCCTAAAGTGGCAGTTAGATGCCTAAATCCTTTTGTGAATTTAGCCCCTAGCTGCTGTTTGTGCCTTTAAACTGCGCTCCCCACCCCCATAAGGGCAAGATTCTCAGAGGAGTTTGAGCAAGTGAGGTGTTCAAATCCCATTGAAATCCAATGTGACTGGGGTGCCTAATCCTCACAGGGTCCTTTGAATTTGAAAATCTCAGCTGCACTCCTTACGGAGGGCAGAACTCCCGCTGAATTGCACGAGGGACACAAAGTTAGCTTGGCTTAACTACATCACCCAGGGCTGTGAAAACGGTCACTCCCTGTGCTGAGTAATTAAGCTGACCTAAGCCATGGTGTGAAGAATTCTTTGACTGACCTAGTTACTGCCTTTCAGAGAGGCGGACTTCCTGTAGTGACAGAACTCCTCCTCCTGTCTCTGTAGCAAGTGTCTGTATTACAGCAGCACAGGTGTTGCATTTCTAGCATAGACACACCCCGAACATCATACACAGGTGCATGAAGTAGATGCTCTGCATTCCCCCAGCCACTCAAGTAGTAGCGAAACTGCATTTTTTTTCGGTTCAGAAAGACTCACTGAGCAGGTCCCCGTGGAGGCAGACACCCCCTCAAATGAGAACTTGGCCTGATTGTCACAGAACTTTGTGTTTATTAAAGTAAGGTTTCATCAATGTACAGAACTGACAAAAAATGTCCAGGAAGATTGACAAACATTTACAATTCATATAGCTTTGAACACTGTAGGTATAAACAAATAAAAGTTCTCTCGCTATTTTGTTTCCTGGGAAGCCTCCAATGAAACCAACTCTCTCAGCTGGCCCCTCTGCAGCAGTTCTATTAACCACTGATGAACAAGAACTCCTACTTATTAACATCCAGTGTTTTAAAATTATTGCTTATTACCAGATAAAAGAGCAAGATGACATATTATGGGTCATTATTAAAAATCTCGTGTCACAAGCTTTGTAACAGCACACTCTTTTTTGCACAATACACTCATCTCTTTTTCCGTTTAAAATAATGCAGTTATGACGACCAAGGTTTTCCAAAAGCAACTAGTGATTTTGGGTGCCCAACCAGAGGTGCCTTAAAGGTGCCTGCTCGTCACAGGTTAGTGCTTAGCACACCCTGAAAACCAGTCTCCTCTAAAGGGTCAAGTTGAGTATCAAACAACAGAGGCATCCCAAAATCACTAGTCTCTTTGGAAGGTCTTGGCCGATTTGTTTATAGAAATCCAGTGAAAAGGTTTCAATAATCCAGCATCACACGTGCTTTGCAAAACAAGTCTTTAGAACAGAATCTCACTGGGAGCTAAGCTTGGAATAAGCACTGGCTTCATGCTTGAGTTACAGAGCTCAGTCCTGAACAAGCAGTTTTCAATCTCGGGAGGGGAGATGCCAGCCGGAGGAACAGGATTTGATTTTCTGCCACCACACCTACAGGAGTAGCTCCAGGGCTGAATAAATAAGAAGGGAAGGAACGTTCTCTTTGTGTAGCACTGCTGATGAAATGGGAAATCATACCCGCGTCGAAATCTTACCACATCATTGGACAAGTGCAGTCCTTGACACATGCAACTAAATCCACTCACAAACTTACTCACCCACTCGCTGCCTAGAGTGATCAGCCCCCACGTGTCTCAGCTTGGCTGCTGAGGGAATGGGGGAAGATAAAGTCTTATTTACATAATGCACAATTCCGTCCATTTTAGTCGAGGGATGACACCACTATGGAGAGAGGTTTAATATGTTTCTAGTCAAAGGTGGTTAAAAAAAAAAAAGTCTCCCCCAGAGGTTCTCCTGACTACAAAGGACAATGTAGGGAACATTCAGTTATGAGATGCCACGGGGAGCGCCAGAAATACAGAACTTTATATGCTGCTCTAACTAGAGGCATCCCAGCCTTTACAACACTTTGTACAGTGGGTTCCCCTCCTCCCCAAACACACACCCATGTCCTTGCTCAGAGATTGGTCTTGTATATTCTTCCACCCGCAGAACTCAGGTTCATAGCAGCACTTGTTCCTTTCCACTGGGAGACATCCCTGCACCAAGGCCCACCCTTAGCCCCCATGGATCTTTTTGATTGTTCCACCCTTGCACTCCTTGCTCATAATAAAGTCATTTTACTTGGGCACTTTGCTCTTGTCCTCCGAAGGAAAGAAATCACGTCGCTTTGGCTAACCTCAGCGAGTGAACCAACTCCCATGAGGGAACGGAAACCCAGCACACCTCCTGCCCCAGCTGTCTCTTCAGGGCAATGGAGCAAGGACATGCTGCATTTCTTTCTGATGGCCTTCCACTTTCGCTGCACTGGGTCTCTTTGGATAGGCGATCCTGGCCATCTTAAAGAATTCATCGGCAGCATCCAGTGCAATAAGACGATCCTGTCAAAATAATGGAGTCGTCAGAATTGCTGGTACCCATTCAAAAATGCCCTCTCAGACAGGCTTGAAAAGACATAAGGCCTCATCCTTCATGCTGTCATGCCAGTGCCCTGGCTCCAAGAGAAATAATGGCATAAAACTGGAGTAACTCTCAGCTGAATCAGGCTCGTGGTCTACAGTGCAGACATGTTTCTATTTGTGCCCAAGCCGGCCACCAGTGCAATCTTGGACTGAACAATCCTATCTGGGAGACGGAGGTACACGAGGCTTTGATCCCGTGCATTTCACTACTCATGCCACTTGTCACCTCATTAGTAGAGACAGAGCGGGTTATACAAGATAGAAACGTTTAGCTACCTACCACCACAAAGAGGTATCGCTCACAGAGCTCCCAGCAGTTTGGGAAAATGTTTGTCTCCTCAGAGAGCTTTAACAGGATCTCCCGGGCTTTGCTCATGTTCTGAGTATCGCTGATGATGCTAAGTTTAGTCACCGATAACAGGGAGTCTGCTTCCTTGTGAAACCCTATGGCAGAGAGGATCAGTCCAGTTTAAATGAAAGGCACAAAACATGGCAGGATGTAAGTGAGCAATAACATTACTGCAAAGAACCAACCCACCCAATCCAGCTCTCTGCTAATAGACAGCTCGGTATATATTTGGAGGTTTGCTGTTCCCCCTCTGCCTTGTGCGTTTGCCTTTTAGTGTTCCTATTTTATACCCCATGACAGCAAAAAATAAATCACACTTGGATAAAATGAACTAGCATTTCCTTTGAGCAGGCTCCACTGTGTACCCTTGCTGTAGGGTGAACGGGAGGCCACCAGTGAGATAGCATTTGAAACTGCAACACGTGCATTGTGCTTTCCCGATTAAGGGGCACCTTTACTTGTGCTGATTCAGTCTTTGCCTGCTCCGTGTGCATAGACAGTGAGTACGTTCAGTATAGGCTGGGTGCCCTGCTCTTTCCGTGATCCAGCAAGTCCCAGTGCTGCTGATAGAACTGAACACATTCAGCACCTTTCAGGCCCCCCCCAAAAAAACAGCCAACCAACTGAAGGGAAAAAGCAACACTGTGAGAGTAAAAGTGCAGGTAGTTGTTTGGGACTGAAACACTCACCATGGTTTGTTTTTTGGTTTTTTTAAATAAGAGTAGCATTTGTGGGAAGAAAGCGACTTGGAATGTAACCTCCATGATGTACCCATAAGCCTGGCCCCAGGAATTATGTGACTGCAGCATCATAAAGGTCCTACTGATAAAGTCTGTCTGTATGGGCTTGTGGTTAAAGCATGGGACTGGGAGTCTGAAGATCTGGTGGTTTATATCTAGTTTTGCTATTGACTTCCTGTGTAGGCCCATCAAATTACTTGCTTTGTGGCTCATGTTTCCCCACCCCGGGGCTGTAAGACAGGTAGAGGATTTCTTATACGTCACAGGGGTGTTAGTGTTTGAAGAGGATTTTGTGTTAGTGTAGTACTTTATATCTAAGGACCTCGGTGCATTATGGATCTGTAATAAGCGGTGTGTAGGAGCTAACCAAGTCTGGTTGATAAAGGTTAACAATGATTCACAGTTTCAGTGCATAAGATTCCCTCCATCATCACGTTTGGGAAAACAAAAAATTCCTTTGCTCTTAGTGGTCATGTCTTTGCAAAAGCAAAAAGCCCAGGAACTGACACCTGAGGGATCCAGTTCTCCTGTGCAAGAGAGACTTCCACGTGAGCAGTGCAAATCACTGCCTTCCTGATCTGCCGAAATTTTGCATCGGTTTTGCCCAGGTGTCAATAACTACACAAGGCCATGGGGACTCTAGCCCCACATATCGTTGCAGTTTCCTCCAGAGGACCAGCCAGATGTGTTTGGATCACAAGGTGGATTTAACTCTTTCCAGGACAAGTGGGCAAAGCAGTGGAAAGAAAAGGGAATTGACAAGTAGTTTTATTCATTTAAACCCTATTTAAAATTTCTTTCCGGTTCTTCAGATCTGCTGGTATTAACCAGAGGAGGGAAATGGACAATTTCACATCACTTTCATCAGAAAAAGCTTTGGGAGAAATGTACTTGTAATGAAAATCAGTGCTCTTTCATTCTGAGCTGCCTGGCTCTTAAAAAGACAGGATAATCCCCGACACCATTGTCCAAATAGCCTGGGGACAGGCATTTTATTTGGATAATCAGAATTTGGTTAATCAAGGGGGCTGGACCCAGCCAGCCATTCAGCAGCAGGGTGGCCTCCCCCAGCGCTGGAGGCTCATCCTTCTCCTCTGCAGTCCTGGCCAGAGTCTCTGCCCTGCTCCCTCACTCCTGTGACAGCAGGACTGAAGAGTCTCCCTGCACTGCCACAGGGCCAGTGACATCCGCCTCCTGCAGGCACAAGGTGTGGGGCAGAGCAGAGACCCCTGGCCAGGACTCTGCTAGGACTGCAGATCCTCAGCTCTACCCTGCACCTCCAGGAGCCCTCTGCAGCTCCACTGTCAGGGCACTGCTTGCTCATTCCTGTGCCAGAGAGGCTGCAGAGGGCTCCTCATTCAACAGGGTGGGCTCCCCCACAGATGGGGGCTCCTCCTCCTCCTCCTCCCAGTCCTGGCCCTGAGATGCATGGGAGACAGCAAATGGATCTGGATAATGCAGCGGTTCGGATAATAGGGGTTTGGATAAATGGGTGTATACTGTATACCGGATCACGATGCAGGCGTTTAACAGACGAACACCATGCATATTATGGCAGGGCAGAGGGGACACCCCCTTTCTTATCTGGTGGAGCACCTACCGCCACTCCGTGTAACCACCCTAGGCAACTTTTTGACTAGTGGACCCACCCAGAGTTTACAGAGCCAGTGGCGAGACGCTTCCTCCAAGCCTGCCCACCCACGAGCTGCTGCGGAGAGCCACAGCACAGCACTCCTTTGCATGGCGGGAGGGAAAGGACCCAGTGTCCTTCTGCGCTTCCTCTTTCCAACTGCACCCCTCTTCAGTGAAGCCTTGGTGGCTCTGTGATTTTGCATCTATGCAAACAAAGGAAATGGGGGGAGGGAGATTACCCTAAGATACGAAGGCATCAGTAACAGCCTTTGCTGAACAGTTGTCCTGCTGCAAATAAAATAGCCACAACCTTGAGTTTACCTAGTTCTTCCAAAATACGCTTCCATTTGCTTCTCACTTCCCTTCGGGTTTGCCGCAAGGTATAGATGTCGTAGTTCAGTTTTTGCCATTCCTGCAAGGCAAGAGGAGAACAGATTCAGACTTCTTCACTCTGTACGGCTCATCCCACCTGGCTCTTTTCCAGTGATTTGTACTCCTAGCGACACAGCCACATTCATAGGTCTATGACAGAGAAACGGCTCACTCCACAGGTCTCTTCCCAGTGTGGGTTTATGGCCAGAGCTGCTTACTTTACCAACTAAAATCATTTTTTCCTATTTTAACCTTCTTGCCACAGCTGTGGGAGAATGGACATGATTTTGGCTTAAGCATCAACATAATTAACTAAGTTCTAATCACAAGGCCCAGTGTAACTGCATTTTAAAATATGGGCTCATCTTTCCATAGCATTGGACCTACAGCTGGTTGAAAAGTGCGAAGTATTGTCAGTGAAAAAATGCTGAAGCAAGATTAAAAAAAAATAAAAAAATCCAGAACAGAAAGCTAAAAACCACAACATGCTTCTATTTCTGTTGGAAAACCAGAACACTTCCATTCCTCCACCCCCAGAAAAGGCAATTTTTTTCCATCAAGAACATTTCAGCCGGTCTCACTTGGACCCAGTTCTTTTTTCTTTTTTGTTATGAAATTAGTTGGCGGTGCCTCCACCCCCCTCGCTCCTTCCTGGCAGGGTCACCAGGGCAGCTTGGGCAGAAAATTCTAACTACAGAGGAATCCCCACTTACTTGCCAGATAGTTGGAGACTTCCAAGAAATAACACAACACTTAAAAATATATTCAACACAACAATTATATTAAACAGGCAACAAATACAACATAACAGGGGAAACACCATTTTTAGGGTCACCGGTGCCCAAACTTAAAATACCCGTGTCTGGAGTAACAAATGTAAAATTAGTGTCCTGTTGGTACGTGTACTTTGCTGGGGCCCTTGATGACCTATACAATTCTCTGCAGAGGTGTAGCAGTGTGGCTGACTGGGTTTAGTACAGCCCAAAGGACCCACAAGTGGGAGGAGGTGGTGAATCCCTCCACAGGTGTAATAAGCGGTAGGTTATAAAATCCTCAAACCGCTCTCCCTGGCTTGAGGACACAGTTCAGGGAGTAGGGGGTCCCCAAAACAAATTCCCTGACTGACTAACTGAAGACTGTGCACTCACGAACTCCATGAATGACCTTCAGGGTTGAGGATGACGCTGGACTCCTCAGTCACTGCAGGTTGGCTGCTATCTGTGGTCAGGGATCCTCCTCAAGCAGGAATCAGGCTGCGTCAGTCCCAGGATTTCCCCTCACCACAAAGGGGTGCAGGGCTCAAGGTGTCGGTTATACAACTGCCCTCACATCCAAACTGTCGCCTCCTAACCCAGCCTCCAGTCACACACTCCGCAGGCAGCAGCCCTGGATTAGCAGCGCTGACCATGTGGGGACTGGTCTCACCAGGGGAGCTGGAGGTGAACCCAGCCCAGCTGGGGAAATTTCTCAGCAAACGTAACAATTGGGAATCATCTGTGGGGAAGGAAAACCCAGCTGGGGGATCTGCTGTCAGGTGCCTAGAGGCCAGTTCTCAGGGGGAACCCTGCTTGCAGGCCTGGGACTCACCAGCTCCCCACACAGCCCTTGCCCTGGCTGGTTCCAGCCTCTCCTCAAAATGGCTTCCCCCCTCTCCTCAACTCCCAATTTGTTGTGCTGCGGAATATAAAGTATCCAGGTTTTAGTGTCATTTTCTACTAATCTTTTAATCTGGTATCCCAAATCTGAGTAAATTTTGACCCTGGAACTGTAAGAGTGACATTAGTATAGCTATTTCTGCATTAGTATTTCAATGGACATTACAGAGATTAAATGCCAATGCTTATTTATACAACATCAAAACTGTGCACACAACAGTCAGGGAATGCAACAAAAGTAAGATTCCCCTGGTAATCACAGCACTCCCACAGTGCACATGGCCCGGTTCTGCCCTCAGAGCCAAGTAGGCAGTTGTATATTTGAGGTTGAGTTGGACCCATTATACATTAAGGTATCCATTTAACATAGTAACTAGTCATCCAAAATACGCTCTGTCCTTTGCTACTTCTCATTATTAATATAAACATGTTAAATGAATACCTGAACGTTAGTCCATTTTTCAGAGTTGAACTTGTGTAAAAATGGCATCATGGGGTGGACAGGTGTCAATCTTTTTAATCTCAATTATTTCCCTATTTAATGCACTCAGTTTACAAGTAACCACCAGCCCTATGTGAACTCAGCCTAGGGTCTAAAAATCCAACTGGATTCTTTTCACCTTAACAAATCAGCATAATAAAAGTTCAGCAAGTCCTGTGCAGCCACAAGTGTCTTACAATTATGCAATCAATACCCGTGTAGTCTGTGGATTTGCACAGGTTAAGTGACTGGTAGTCCAGACCTTTGACACATAAGATGGAATTGAATTCAGTTCACTTTCCTAGTTGTATTCGTTCTGTCAAAAATCACTAGCAAACCTACGTGATCAATCACTTTGTTCCACTTACTCATAACTTTCATCTTTTGGGCTGTACATTTGCAAGTCTGACCTCTGCTCACAGGGTGAAGACTTTTGGAAAGTTTAAGCAGTGATGGTTCAGCTTCTTTCCAATCCCCATCCCACTCCCCACCCACCACCCCATACACACACTTTCCTCCTCTAAAAACAAAACAGACACCTCACTTAGGAAGGCACAAAGCCATCTATCAAAGAACTGGGGGGGAGGGGTGTGCAAACACTTGGACAGTTCATTACAATCAAAACTAGTTAAATTACATATGTGAGATCAGATCCATATGTTTAATAGCCATTGTGGAGGAGACAGATGTTACCAACAGCCAGTCAAAGCTGCATTGTATGCCTGACTTTCTAATCCCATTTCACCATTGTAATAAAGACTTATGGACAGCTGTATGCAATGTACCTTTCCCTGCACGTTCGTATACATCTTGTTTATTAACCTGCCATTTTGATTAAAGTAATTTTTATATGTTTTAATTTCCAGAAATTAGAGAGCCATTAACTAAAATTATAGAGCACGTCCAGATCAATTAAAGAAGGGAGAGTGATCTGCCAGTAAAATGCATTATGTTGATAATTTTCCTACAATTACACAGAAAGTCTGCAAGAAAAACTTGTCATTTTTAATAGGTAATAACTAATAGGTAAATGCTAATTTAGCTTTTAAAGGTGACCCGCAGATATTGGGATATTGTCCCATTTCCTCTCCCCCCCCGTTTTTTTTAAACTTAAACAGGCATTAAAACCCACTTTAAATATTTGTTTTTCCAGAAGGCTGATTTTGCTCAAATTTGCTCCAAAATAACAGCACTGCTTTTAATTTTGGATTAAAAAAAACAAAACCAAAAACTTAACATTCTGTCCTATTTCGATTCAATACGTTGGGCTTTTTAAAGGGAATCCACCCCACAAACTTGCACTGAAATAAGGGGGGTGGGAAGAGGTGCGAGTTAAAACCAATTAGGTATTTTGATCAAGTTTGAGTGCAGATGGAGGGTGGGGTTCTGTTTGCTTTTTACCCAGAAATATCGCAGTTAGCAGAAGGTTTGGGCAATTGGAGTGGGCTCAGTCTCTGCTCTCAGTTGATAGGTCAGACATGTTTTAATCTTTCACATACACATACTCCTTTCAAGTGTTTTTTAAAAGTTTGGAATTAAAAAAAAATAATCTCAAAATCCCATGTGCTCTCAATTACTCGATTCTATTGCTCATGCATTGTCTAGCTGGCACATAGCCTGCCTAGTTCTCCAGCCCACTCCACCCCCAAGAGTCCTGCAACAAAAAACACAGAAGAAGAGAGTTTTTAAGAGAAACTGAAAAGCAGAAATTCCATTCTATGGAACCATACTGACACCTCCCTCTCCCCCACCCCCCGAGTCATCAGCAAGGTTGAGATGTTTAGATCCACAGCACTGAGCTAAAAGAGTAACTGATAGCAGTAGTAGGCTGTTATTTTCTGTGTGGATGAGACACTCTTTGCCTCCGGGTCGCACAGCTATTTACTAGCCTGCACAGGAATGTTGAGACTCAGAAAGCCTGGGTTCTAGTCCCAGTTCTGGGAGGGTGTGTGCTCTGGGAGTTACAGAGCCTTCTGCCCCCAACTCATCCTCAAATTGGCTTTCTCTGACCCCAACCCTGAGACGTTTGGTTCCCAGACCCCTGGCTCTCACACCTCTGAACTCCACTCAGACTGACGGCTCCTCCTCGCTGCCTCGGCACCTGCAGCACTGAACACAGAGAATCTTCATGCTCTCAGTTTGGATCCAGAGGCCCCAGTGGCTCCCCACAATGAGGAGAAGATATGGCAGGGAAAGTCCTGCTCAGCCCAGCAGCTCTTGAATGCAGCACGCTCAGTCACGATAGCGGGGATGGCACATGCATTGTCTAGCTGGCACATAGCCGCTGTGCTGGGAGGTGATGGAGCGCGCTCCGTGAAGACAGGCTCTTCAGAGATGTCACCACCGTTTTCTCTTCTGAGCTTGCGGGAGCTGAGATTTTCAGACGCTTATATCCCTGCTTGTGAAAATCTGGCCAAGTCACATCCCTGGCACTAGGACAACCTTCCTGCCAAATATCAAGTCCCTGCTGCAAAACTTGGGCATGCTTGAGCTTCTCGGTGAAGTTACTGTAAGAAATTGGAGTCAGCTGAACAACTCCCTCACCCACACCCCTCTGGAAAAAAAGCCTGAGGCAGACACCTGGCAAAGCAAATTTCAGCCTGAACTATTACAGTTTGGCAAAGCTAAAGGCAACTGTGAACAGGGTCTTATCATGGAAGTGAAGTTTGCCTGGCACTATAGCCCTCAATACCAGCTCTACCTCAAATGACTTGTGACAACACCTGCGTGTTACTAGGAGACAAACTGGATGTGATGTTTCCATATTGCACGTCTAGCACAGTCATACTTAGAGCTCTTTGTGTAATTACTGTGTGCGCCTCTGTACTGGAATGGGAAAGGGCCTTAGGTGCACTGAGCAGAAGGACACCATGTTCTTCCACTGATGACTCAAGACATTTGGGTACCAGTCATATTTACAGCAGGGTGGGGCGTGGTCCATCAAATTGAGGCTCCGGCAAGAAATGATGAAGACAAGAACGTCTCACTCATTGTCTCCTGACTCACTATCGAACTCTCTCGCCCTGCCATGTCACAGAGGCAAGTGGGTGTGGGCTGCTGACTCCTTGCGTCTGTGATGAGCTAGGTTTACAGGACCAGGAAATCCAGATCTTACCTTGTTAATGCAGAAGAGTTTCAGGCGGAGATTTTCAGTTTAGCCGAGTAGGAGGATTTAGCCACACCTCTCCCACTGAAGTTCATGGAATTAGGAGTGAAATCCCTTCGCTGATTTTGAACATATCAGCCTCAGTTTCCAGCACAGTATCAGGCAGGTGCATTCTCTCTGCTCATTACTTGACAGTCACCAGCCCTTGCTTCCCTTTCTCCTGGTTGCCATCTTGTCACGATGCCAACGTGTGACTAAAGCTGAACGCCAGTGCGGCACTGACCCATGGGCACGTGAGCCAGAAAAGGGGCCAAGAACATAAACAGCCCTGCAGTTACTATCACACCTGGGTTTAGAACTGGGACTGGGACACCAGGACCAAGAGAACCATCCCCATGATTGTGGCAGCCCCTGTTTGTAGGCTGGTCTCACTTCTCCCTAGGGACTGGCCTGGTAAAGAGTCGCTCTAAGATCAGGGAGTGCAAAAGTGGCTCAAGGCCTCTTCGTACACACTGGCCCACCCAGCTGCACTAAGTGCTCCTCAGTCACACGTCCGGCCCTGTGCGTATGAAGTTGGTGACATCAGAGCAGAGCTGCAGGATCCCCATGCCTGGAACTGGACAGCTCTAGTATGTGAGAGGACTAACAACAACCATCTAGCAAGATCCTCAGTAGCCTGCGGACGGCATCAAAGGAAATGAACTTAGAACAGATTCAAGGACTCTGACTAGGGAACAAACCAAGCTGGAACCGTGACCAGGTCTCGGGGAAGAAGAGAGAGCACAAAATGACCCACATCTCAGAAGCACGACCCTAGATAAGAACAGAGGCACTAACCCCTCCTATTGCCTGCCACATTGGTCTGAAAGATATAAAGAAGCCAAGCCATAAAACACACACTCAATTGTCACTCATACATCTCCCACTGAAATCATACATAGGCACTATATACAGTGCCTACCGTATTTTCCGGCGTATAAGGCGACTGGGCGTATAAGACGACCCCCTAATTTTACAGTTAAAACATAGGTTTTGGCCTATACTCGCCGTATAAGACTACCCCCCCTTCCGAGGGGGGGAGCCCAGAGCCTTTTAAATCCCAGCCACGGCCGGGAATCAGAGGGCTCTGGGCTGCCCGCTGCGGCGGGGAGCCCAGAGCCTTTTAAATCCCAGCCGCGGCGGGGAGTCAGAGGGCTCTGGGCTGCCTGAAACCGCGGGGAGCCCAGAGCCCTTTAAATCCCAGCCGCGGCGGGGAGTCAGAGGGCTCTGGGCTGCCTGAAACTGCGGGGAGCCCAGAGCCCTTTAAATCCCAGCCGCGGCGGGGAGTCAGAGGGCTCTGGGCTGCCCGCTGCGGCGGGGAGCCCAGAGCCTTTTAAATCCCAGCCACGGCGGGGAGTCAGAGGGCTCTGGGCTGCCCGCTGCGGCGGGGAGCACAGAGCCTTTTAAATCCCAGCCGCGGCCGGGAATCAGAGAGCTCTGGGCTGCCCACTGTTTATACCCGGCGTATAAGACGACCCCTGATTTTTGGGGGTTATTTTTTAGTATAAAAAGTCGTCTTATACGCCGGAAAATACGGTAGGTCAGAATTTGTCTCTGTAATGCAGTGTCTAATGCCAGCACGTGTGTAGCCCTAGCACCTGCTGTCATACAATCGTTAGCCAAGGTGGCATTATCGGGTTGAGTGATTTTCAATTTCAAGTGTTTTCCTGGCCTAAGTCTAGTCTGAATTCCTGTATTTGAATGATGGATAAAAATCTTGTTTGCATGTCACAATCCATGCATGTCACAATCACACTGTGAAATCGGATAAATTCACTGAGTAGTACTGGCTGATCTCTTGCTGTCTATCAGACCAGTAAGATCGGAATCTCGTTTCCCAGGTATGCAGCATCCTGGGCAAGATTTCTATCTCAAAGGAGCACACATCAGTTTAGGCCCTGATCCAGTAATTCAAATCAGTGGGGGGAAATTTCCATTGCTTTAATTGAGAACCGGGTCCAGCCCTTGAGGTACACTAGCAAAGCAGCCTTTAATAAAAAGTCACTTTAAGACGTCGCGTTGATGAAATGTTCTTTTGTACCCTATAAACCACTGAGGTGACGCAAGTATTTTCATTTGTTTGTAACAAATGGGATTAGATACTTACGCCAAAAAATAATGTAAACCCAGATGCTAAGGTTAGACTCCTAATTAGAAGTGTCCTGATTTTTAGAGGTGCTGACTTGTGGGTGTCCAGTACGGATCAGGCCACTCTTTGAGCAACTAACTCGGACTAGGATCCAAACTTTAGGCATCAGGTTTGAAAATGTTGGCCCCCAGCTTCTCTGGTTACAGGCAGAACATCTCTATACTTCTGTGTGCAGCCAGCCAAGTCAAGACTGCAGCGCTCCAAGTGAATAATCCGTTTCCCCCTATTGCTCAAATATAATCAAAGGAACTCCTCTGAGATTATTTTGAGTGAGAGGATCACTGATGTTAAGATAAATTCATGACTATGTCAGGAGAGCAGGGGAAATTCATATCAGCACACAGCAGCTTATGCTGTTTTTTCCCCCAGCCTGGGAGTAGGAAGAAAGCCTTCATTCTTAGCCAAGAGAGCATTGGTGC